>NC_073305.1:139333133-139673967 GCF_027595985.1 Sorex araneus | reverse complement strand
GTCAGATGATCACTGTATTACTGTCACTGTCATCCCGTTGTTCATCGATTTGCTCAAGCGGGCACCAGTAATGTCTCCATTGTGAGACTTGTTGTAACTGTTTTTGGCATATCAAATACGCCATGGGTAGCTTGCCAGGCTCTGCCGTGAGGGCGGGATACTCTTGGTAGCTTGTCGGGCTCTCCGAGAGGGACGAAGGAATTGAACCGGGTCAGTTGCTTGCAAGGCAAAAGCCCTACCCGCTGTGCCAATACTTAATTTTGATTTTCCATTTAGCTACTTAAATATATATATGAGCAAACAATGTATACTTTTTTAGTTTTATGCTCAACTAACAGTAACTATAAAGTATCAGGAGTTTGCAATAAGTGTTGTCTGGTTTTCCTGTCTTGACAAATGAGAGGAAGGATGAGGTGAACTTTTGCTCAAGAGTAGGAATCTGTCCAGGATATAAGAGCTGTCCCCTCCACCACATGCAAACTTGTGACAGAAGGGAAAAACAGAGAGCTAGCAAAACCAAAAGATGACTTTGAAGTTTCTGCTTGGCTATGGCATTTGTAATGTTCCTCTCACATGCCCATGATCATGGAAAGCCCAAGGCTAGGCCCTATGTGAAGAGGATACAAATAGAAGAGTTTGTTGCAGAAAGCACTCTCTGTTAAACAGCTATGGGTGGAATTTATTAATTCTTTCATGGGGAAGGGAAGCGAGTACTTGATAACTGATAAAATCTATTCTGAGTTCTAGTCATAATTTTATTAGTGCTTCCTGAACATGCAACACAATGCTCTGTGATTGTCAGCTATTAAAGACTTAAATGATCTCTATCACCCTTTCTCTTCTTAAGTTCTATGGTTCTTGGAAACAGTAATTTCTATTAGTTGTTAGAATGTAATTAGAAGACAGGAATGCTGCCTCTGACCTGTGGTTGCCTAGAGGCAGACCTCTATCTTCATTCCTGTGAGTGTCTAGAATATGAGGAATGGCAAGTAGAACTGGCTATAATTATTGTATTATTTTGTTGGACTAGGTGGTGATAAAATTTGATTAAAACCCAAACTGCTGGATTCTCCAAGTGCAAAGGTTTAGTTTTTGTTTTCCCTAGCTTTTGGATCACATTTGGTGCTTCTCAGGGCTCTTCCTGTCTCTCTGCTGGGCATTTGCTCCTGGAGTGGCTTGGGGGACACGCAGTGTTGGAGACCAGACCCACGCCCTTGCATGCAGAGCAAGAGCACCAGCCTGACCGTCTGCTCTGTTTTCTCTCTCCGTGTATGTTAGGCTCCTCACCTAGTAAACTCAACAAGTGTATGTAATGCTATCTGATGTCAATTGCATATTTTCATATGAACTGTTATTCATATGAATAATTTGAATAGTTTTTTTTTTTTTGCGTTTTGGGTCACACCTGATGATGCACAGGGGTTACTCCTGGCTCTACACTCAGGAATTACTCCTGGCAGTGCTCAGGGGACCATACGGGATGCTGGGAATCGAACCCGGGTCAGCCGCGTGCAAGGCAAACGCCCTACCCGCTGTGCTATTGCTCTAGCCCCAAATAGTTATCATTTCTGATGGCAATTTTTTCATGAGGCCCATTTATGAGCCAATTTCTCTTGAGCTCCCATTATCCTGTCACTGCTGTACTTTTTAAAAATATATTGTCAAAGGAATGTGAGAAATCCAGACTTAACAAAAAGTAGGTATTGGACCAGAGCACTGACTTACATGCAGGAAATCCAGGTTTGTCTCCTGATTGCCAACACCCCAAGTTCCCCTCAGCACCGTTAGATGTTTTCCAACCCCCCCCCAACACACACAAAAATAAGAATCCTCACATGTAATCATAATAAAGGACCAAGTGTGTAGCAGTGTAAACCTCTCATCAGTTAATCTGTGTTACATGATCATGCACATGACCATGCTGACAGTCATACCACGTGCTTTGTAATTTGTTTTGGGGCCACACCCAGCAGTGGTCAGGTTTCATTCTAGGCTTTGTGCCTAGGGATCACTCTTGTCAGTGCTTGGGAGACCACATGCAGTTCCAAGGACTGCTGTGTCAGCAAAGCATCTTGACCCCCCTGTTGTATCTCTCTGGCCCCATGCCGCACGCTTTAAAGGAAAGTTATCTCAAAAAACACAAACTGTTACACCTGTGTTTGAAATTTGTCTCACATGTGTTCTGAGAAGGAACTATTGCTAATGCCAAAGGGTTTTGTTTTGCTTTCTGGAAGGCCATTAATATCTTACAGAGCACTTGCAGAGTTTTACTTCGTTAAAAGCTAACCCGAGGCATATTAAACATTTTAAGAATTTATTTGGACAAGCATTAATTCAAATTAGGCCATGCCAACTGGAAGTGGGACAGAAATTAGGGCCAAGACTTTTACAGTGAAGACACAGAAGCAAAACAAGGAAATTATTTGATTGGATATAGCTTAAATCGGTTTCTTTACTTTTTTGGTGTGTGTGTATGTTTGTTTGGTTTGGGTTTTTGGACCACACTTGGTAGAGTTCAGAGTTTAAGTCCTTGCTCTGTGTTCAGGGATCACTCCTGATGGGACTTGGTGGATTATGTGTGGTGAGAGAAATGAAACCCAGGCTGGTCACACGCAAGGCAAACTCCCTACTTTCTGTAATATCACTCTGGCCCCTTAAGCAGGTTTCTTTTCTATTTATTTATTTATTTATGTATTTATGTATTTATTTATTTATTTATTTTTCAATAAGTGAGTCACCGTGAGGGTACAGTTACAAATTTACCCATCTTCGTGCTTGTGTTTCCCTCATACAATGTTCAAGAACCCATCCCTCCACCAGTGTCCATTCTCCACCACCAATGAACCCAGTATCCCTCTCGCCCTCCAATCCTGCCCCCCCACCCCACCCTGCCTCTGTGGCAGGGTATTCCATTTTGCTCTCTCTCCTTTTGGGTGTTGTGGTTTTTAAGCAGGTTTCTTATATGGAAAATCTAGTTAGCTGTTTGTGACAATTTAGAGACAACGTTAAGTTTAGAGACAACGTTAACCAGACAGTTTAGAGACAATGTTAACCAGAGAGCATAGAACTTAAGGTGCTTTCTTTGCTGGTACTATTTATTTTCCCTGTCACCACATGGTCACCCTGATCTCCCCAACCTCTGCCCTGCCCATGTCAAATAAAAGGATTGGCGGGGGGCGGGGGTTGAGAATTTTCACTACTCTGAAGTTTTGTTTTGTTTTGTTTTGTTTTAAGGCTATGATTGACAGTGATAAAAATGATGGTGCCATGTGACTTTGGACTTGATGCTGGGTAGTGGAAAGGCAGGAGGATGCTCCGAGTAGAGATCAGGGAACTATGCATGTCAGAGATTGAACCCAGAGCATGCAGTACAGCCCTTTGAGTTATTTTCTTGGTTCTGAAGTTTTAATCAGTCAGAAGCTTATAGATTAAAATAAAAAATTGATTGAGTAAAGCTCAGACCAGTGATATTTAAAACTTATGAGACTAGTACTGTGCACAGGCTTGGTAGAGTGACAAAATCACTAAGAATCTAGTTTCTTTTCTATTATTGTGTTTGTTACATTATGCACCACATATTTGTTTACATCTATATGTCTCCCAGTCTAAACTTGAGGAGACTATGATTATTTGCATATGCATAATGCTTAACAGATGTTGATATGATCTAAACTGAATTGTATCTACCCCAAATTAAGTGTAAAGAAAGTTGATTCAAAGACTTGGGGGACAGAGAGATAGTATAACAGGTAGACCACTTGCCTTGTACATGGTTGACTGGAGTTCGATCCTCAGCACCCCATTTGGTCCCCTGCACACTGTTAGGAGTGACCCATGAGTAAAAAACAGGAGTAAATCCTGAGCACAACTAGATGAACTTTCTGACCCAACCAAACAAAAACCAAAAAGACTTGTATTCAGAAGTAATTCAAAGAGATTTTTAAAATAAAATACATGAAACACACACACACGCACACACACACACACCCCTCTCTCCCAGGTATGTGTGTGTGTGTGTGTGTGTGAATATGTATGTAGATGGTCCTTTAGGGAAACTTATCCTGAATAGAGCCTACAAGGAATGAGAGCCACAGAGAAAGAAAGTCAATATATATATATACATATATATATGGAATCCCCATTCCAAATTCCTTACTTGGTGAATGCTTTATCAGACTATAAGTCTTGGAATTGAGAAGACTCTTCTATTGACTACATGCGAATAAAGAACCCCACTTAAGTGGAGAGAAGGACACTTAATAAAGAACCCGCTTAAACTGGAGAGAAGGACACTTTTAGTCATTGTTCTGAGTGTAAAAGAATCCTGGATACTGGAGGTAGGTAGTTTACTGTTTAGTGAACATGTTGCAAAAAATTGTGCAGACATAGTTCCTTCTTCACTCAAGGCTTCAAATAGGGATTTTGACTTCTGACCTTAGATGTTGGCCAGAGCACTATTCTCTACAATGAACTGATTTCAACTGGAAAAGCTGAGGTTGAAGAAAAAGGGGTAAACTTTTTGACCATTTTAAAACATAATTTTGGAAAGTTGTCACATAATACCATTTGCTCTTATGTCTTACTATTCATGAACTAACCACGGGACACACTTTAGTTTTAAGGAAGCATTGGGATATATTTTGTTCTGGAAAGTCCCATACTCAGTTAAAAATTGGGAATTCTACCACCAAGATGGGCAGCTTCAATCTGATATGGAGGTGATATTGAAGTTGTTAACAGCAGTCTCTACTATATATTCGCTGTGTCCCCAAAGTTTACTCTGTTCTTCACTGGGTTCCCACTAGCCATTAAATACTTCAATGATGGATCAGAAAGAGAAAGAGCGATTACAGCAGTATGGCACTTGCTTTGTGTACTCTGGCCCAGGTACAAACCCTGACATCACTTGGTACCCTGAACAACACTGAGAAAGTTTGGAGCATAGCCCTGTCCTTCTCCCCCACAACAAGCCTCATTCACAAATGGTAAAGGACAGACATTTTTCCAAAGAAAACATATAGATAGTCAACAGGCATATAAAAAAAGTGTTCATCATCACTCATGATTAGGGGAATGCAAATCAAAACAACACTGAGATGCATCAGTAAGAATGGCAACTTATCAAAATGTCTGGAAACAGTAAGTGTAAGTAGGATTGTAGGGGAAAAAAAGGAACCCTTATTTCCTCTTGTGGGAATGCTGGACCAGTCTAGAAATATGGAGATCTCTTAAAAAAAAGAAATAAAAAATAGGAATACAACTTCCATATAAGCCAATGATACTGCTTTTTGGCATCTATTCCCAAACACAGACACTAACTTGAAAGGATATCTTCACATCCACATTCAGCACCAAACTTAGTACAATAGCCTAGATATGAAAAGAGCCCAAATGCCCAACTAGGGATGAATGGATAAGAGGTTATGGCATATAAACACAATGGGATACTATGCAGCTCTAAAAAATGAACAAAATCATGCAACTTGCAGTAGCATGGAAGAAACTAGAGGATCTTATGCTGAGTCAAGTCAATCAGAAAGAAAGGGATAAATACAGACTGATCTCACTCATAAGTTAGGTAGTAAGATAGTAACAAAGGGCAGCAAAGGGTCAAGGGCAACATAACAGGAGAACTAATCTACACAACTGAATTTGTGGTGGTAAAGGGGGACTTGAAAAGGAGGAGTTCTGAGGTTCTTCTTGGGAGGGAAGTGAATATACTGGTGATGGATGTGCTGTTGGAATTATGTGCATAGGAACCTAGTAATGATGGTATTGTAAAACCAAATCTCAATAAGAAAAAAGCCTCAATAGAGACTTGCATTTACAATTTTTAAAATAGTAAGTTCTTTTAAAATGTGTAGTGAAATAGTAGAGATGGCTCAAAGGGCTGGGGTATGGTATAGGAACCTCAGTTTAAACCCCAGTACTTCACAGTCCCCCTGAGAACCTCTAGGTGTGATCCCTGGGCACTTATCTTGGAGAAGACCCCCAAACCACCAGTATGGCCCCCAAACTCAAAAAATCAGAAAATACGTATTTTCTTGTTACTACCCAACTAAAATGAGCATTGTGTTAGGCAAAGGGTTTAACTAATTTTATTTCTTTGAAATTCTTAGTAACAGTAGTCAGCATGAATTTTCTTTCCTATGGATATTTCAAAGTGCAGTTTAACAAAATACCTGGGTTCTCAGCTAGTAAATCATTAATCTAAGATCTTAGTTATGGTGACTTCCCAGGACATTTGCTTTTCACTAAAGAGAACACTTTGATCTTACCATAAGACAAAATGTTGAAGCTAAAACACATTACTTTCGTTATTATAATATGTAATTAAAAACAAATATAATTCAGAATGTGAGTTTCATCAGAGAAAATGGTTCAAACATTCCAAGACTCACATATACTATTAGAATGTGCTGCATAGTGCAACTGTTAAGAACAGTGATAGTAGTAAAAGTACATCCTTTAAAGATGTTCTTTCTCTTTGACCCAGTCATTCTAATTCTGGATATTCATTCTGAAGTCAATAACTCAGTTGGGAAAAATCATGCGCAATGACATTTCTTTCTGTGATATTTATAGTGCTTTAGTGATCATTGTAAGCAAAAAACCTAAATATTGATTATTAGGGAACTGACAGTAATGTGCAGTGCTTTAATACAATAAAAATTAAAATATCATGGAACATACTAAAAGTAATTTTTTACTAATTAAAGTAAAAAAGAGCTATATGAAAGGTATATGTTTAGCCTAATTATAAGCATCTGCAGTATATGTATTGAGAAAAACCATAATAGAATAAAACAGAAAATGATTAAGTTGTAAAATTGTAGATAAAATTTTCTTTGAAAGAAAACTTTTCAGAACCTGAGAGGCAGTATAGTATAGAGCGATAGCACAGTGGATAGGTGTTTGCCTTGCATGAGGCCGATCTGTGTTCGATTCCTTGGTCCCTCTCGGAGAGCCTGGCAAGCTACTGAGAGTATCCTGCCCACACAGCAGAGCCTGGCAAGCTACCCGTGGCATATTCGATATGCCAAAAACAGTAACAAGTCTCACAATGGAGATGTTACTGGTGCCCATTTGAGCAAATCGATGAACAAAGGACAATAGTGCTACAGTGCTATTTTTACATATATAATAATTTTTTGTAAATAAAAGCTGAATTCCATAACAAACTAGTAGGTTGTCGACAGCCTGCTTTTTAAATGCCTCTGGGCTGATAGGAACATGAACACACTAAGAAAACACTTGCCCTGGAACTTTGATTTAGTCAATAATCAAATAGTAAGCATTTCTCATTACTGACCTCATCAATGCACACACATAGAATTGGGTCTCATTGAATCCCATTTCTGTTCCTCAGTCTGATGAATATCAGGGTTTGGGAGGTGGGAGAGGGTTATAAGACAAACTATTCATTTGCATTTTCAACCTATCCTTTCAGAATCACCTCAGTGTAGGTACAGCACCTGAGATTAAGTTAAGAACCTTCTACTTCCCCTTGATGATTTCTAAGCCACAGAGTCATCTTCTGAATATATCTTCTCAGGCATCACAGAGAGCAGGCCTATTCTGATTATCTCAGGGCATGTGGTGGCACCAGGATTTGAACTGAAGGCATTACTCTACTTGCCAGAAAGACACTTCAACTCATTGAGTTATCTTCTGGATACCTGTTGTCTCTGAGAAAGAGAAATTATAAGCTGGTTTTACAGCTTGCAATTAATAATCTTGGAACATAAGAATCATGTTTCTTTCTACAAATGCCTTCTTAAAATAACTTTATTTAACTATAATTTAAGTACATGAAAATTCACATCTCTTAAAGTGCACTTAAGTATATTTATAGAATTACATAACCATCATCACTAATTCAAAACATTTTTATGGGGGTGGGAGACAAGAATGTAGAAGGTAGGGTTCTTGTCTTGTAAATAGCTGCTTCTGTCTGACCCTAGTTCTATCCCCAGCACCACATAACAACCATGAGAGCACCAGGTTCACTCCTGAATACAGAGACATAAATAGCCCTCGGACATGGTTGGGTATAGCTCCCTGCCACACCATCCTCTTGATCTTCCGTCCACCACAAAAAGTATAAGAAAGAACTCAGGAGATTTTTAGAATCTCCCCAAGATATCTTAAAACATTCAATAATCACTTTTCATTCTCCCTCATTCCCAACCCTGGCAAGTCCTTACCTAACTTTCTTTCTCTCTGGAATGGATATGGGTTATGTAAACACAGGCTAAGTCGCTGGATTGATTTAACACTCACATATACATATGTAAATATATTCTCATATGTATGCATTTATGTACATATACTCGGGTATGTGGATATGCATGAATGCACACATACACACATGTAAGTACATAAAAGACTGTATGAGAAACATTTTTTCAGTTTGCAAAAATAGAGATATTCTCAGACTTTCATGTGTCTTTCGCTTTACGTTTTAGAAATCTGTTTTAAAAGCATAGGTGGTAAAAAAGCAAAAGTAAAATTAAGGAAAAATAGGAAGTTGCCATTGCTGCTGACATAAAGAACTAAAAGGCAGGGGAGACATTTGTAGCACAGTTAAGTTGTGGTCCTGACATCAATTCAAATTTGTGGCCTGACCAACATCATGGAATTATCAGCTGCATGTCTAACAATTGAACTAAATCCGGACATTTTCTGACTACTCAAGGACACATAATTCTGCCTTACCCTTTTCTGTTTAAGATGCTAATTCCAGGTTCACTTGAGCTTCTGATCATAGATCAGAGGTTTAAATGACTCACTTACTGGCTTTTATTTGTTTATAAAGCATATTTCAGAGTTCAGAGAAACAACTTGCTTTATTAGATGTTTTTCAATCACTTGTATCACTTGTCATCCTGTTTGCTCGAGGAGGCACCAGTAACGTCTCCATTTATCCCTGTCGCATGCTAGTGAAGCCCAATGGCTTCTGCTTGCTCCAGGAACACGAAGAGCATCAAATGGTTTGATCAGGGTCTTGATGAAGAAGTCTGGCCATCTCATAGGTGGGTGGCCAGTTGTTCTTTTGATGTCCCGTGAATCCAGTCTGTATCAGCTCTAGTCCAACAGTCATCTCCAAATAGCATTATGTGCCCAGCCCATCTGATTTTCAACACCTTGGCAAATGAGACAGTGTCCCTGATTCTTGATCGTCGACGAAGGTCGGAACTCTGAATTCCTTCTTTCACTTGGGTGAAACATGATACTCCAAGCAGAGCTCTTCTGATTCCTCTTTGGGATATCCGAATAGTATTCTTGTCCTGTTTTCATAGGACCTAGGTCTCTGAGGCATATGTTAGTGCAGGAAGAATGGTGGAGTCAAGGAGATGTGCCCAGAGCTGGAGGTTCTTCATCCTCTTAACTTCTGCATGCTGCTCTCTTCCTCCTGTGCAGCTCAGATAACAGGTCTTTCATCATGTTGAGTTCTTGACCTAGATACACATAACTGCTACATTCAGAGATGTTCGTTCCATTGAGAGCAAATGGAATGTCAGGAACTAGTCCGTTTCTCATGAACATTGTCTTTGTGAGATTCAGGTGCAGTCCGACCTCTCCACACTCACGGTCAAAGTTAGCCAGCATTTGTGCTGATTGGCTAATATTTTGTTTTATTAGAACAATGTCATCAGTGAAGTGGAGGTGGTGTAGTTGCTGACTTCACTCCCATTCCTTCCCATTCCAGTCATTGCATGATTTTCTCAAGGGTGGCACTGTAGAGTTTCAGTGAAATGGTATTGCCCTGCCAAAACCCTCTGTTTACGTCAATGATCACTTCCCTGTAGAATGGTGAGATGCTGGTGGTGAATCCGTAATACAGCTCATGGAGGATCCTGATGTACTGAGTTTGAGTGTCCTATTTGGCTAGGGCTTTGATGACCGCTTCAGTCTCAACAGAATCAAAGGCCTTCTTTAAATTGATGAACATTAAACAGAGTGGCATCTTGAACTCTTGCAAAACCTCAATGAGCTTGCTCACCGTGTGGATATTGTGCTGAATCCTTTTCAGAACCCAGCTTGCTTGCATGGTTTTCCTTCATCTAGTGTTCTGACAATCCTATTCAGGATGACTCGAGTGGATAACTTATAGACAACAGACAACAGGCAGATTGGGCGATAGTTGCCCAATGGCTATCTCCTTGTACAACAGAACAGTCCTGCTGGTTTTCCATTGGGACAGAAACTTGCATTCAGACAGGTAGCATGTGAAGAGCTGAGCCAGTGTATTAATGAGTACTGGTGGCAGATTCTTCAGGTGTTCGGATCTGACCTTATCTGGATTGGGTGCAGTACTCATCTTTTCCGACAAAATGGCATGTCGGATTTCAGATGGGAAAACTCTGGGAACAACATATCCATCCTGTGGAATTTTGGTATGTGAGCAGGTGGATGTGGCTATTGAAGAGATCCGAGTAGAAGTCGTGGATAACCTTTTCCATTGCTCTTCTGGAAGATGTGATAGATCCATCAGGATGTCAGAGGTCAGTCATCTTGATTTTATAGTTGAAGAAGGACAGATGGGCGTTGCAAATACTTTTCTGGCTTTCTGCCGCTCTTCTCTCTTTGAGATCTTCCTATATTGCTTCTCTGCACAACATTGTGAGCTTAGACATTAGCTTGTGATTGCCTGAGGCTTGTGCCAAACCACATTGGCAAGTGAGTTCGAGAGTCCGAAGACAGGCATCTTTTTTGTGGCTTTCTGTCTTTTTGTTGCCTCCCACAATCATGGAGGTGCAGAACCAGTCAATCGTATTCCTTGTCGATGTTGTCAATGACAGCCCCTCAATAGTTCACTGTCTCATTGTGGCGAGGGGGTGGCAACGGTGCCAACCAGTGAAGAGTGAACCAACAGTGCTGCCCAGAGATGCAGGCAGGTGCAGGGCTGGACTCCTTGCATTGACTGTGTCGATCTGGCCAGTACTTTCTGTACGTGAGCAGCATGTCCATGCACAAGATGTGTGGCGTGTTTGTCAGTGTGCAGATTGTTACCACATGCCACCCGAATGGCAGAGCCTGGCAAGCTACCTGGGGCATATTCAATATGCCAAAAACAGTATCAAAAATTGGCCTCACTCCCCTGACCCTGGAAGAGCCCCCAATACTGCAGCGTTGAGAAGAACGAGCAAGGAGAGGCTGATAAAATCTCAGGGATGAACTAGGCTGCTAAATTGAAGAAATACTGAAATGACTGCCTGCACTTTTAAATGCATGTATGCTGGCATTGGAAGCTTCCATTGAGGACCTGATGGTGCAAGCACAGAAATCAAGTATGACATCATTGAATTGACTGAGATGAGAAGGCATAGATCACATCACAGGGTTTTCAACACTGGAGAAGAACTCTTCCTCGAAACATGTGACAGTAGAGGCATTGGTGGTGTTGATGCCCTTGTCAACACGAACTTGGCCATGAGCATTGATTCGTTCAAATGCCTAACAACCTGAATCAGATGCTTACATTTGAATAGATGTGTCTCATTGCCGGAAGTTTCTATCTTCATCGTCTATGCACCAACATCCAACTACGATGAAGAAGAAATTGAGAAGTTCTACATGGAGCTGGAGAAGTTCTATAAAGAAGACCACACCTTCTGCAAGGTCATTGTTGGTGATTCTAACGCCAAGATAGGACCTAGAAGGTCACCCGAAGAACTCCACATTGACACCCACAGCCTAGAATGGAATGAACAGGGTGAGAGATTGTCTGAGTTCATCATGTTAACCAAGACCATCCATGGTAATTCTCAGTTCTAGAAGGCTGAATCTAAACATTGGACATGGGAGTCTCTTGGTGGAAGTTCCACAATGAAACTGACCAGATCACATTCAATAGAAGGTTTTGCCTGACCAATGTTGCTGTTGTCCCAAAATTCCAAACGAAATCAGACCACCATCTCCTTCATGCAAAATTCTACTTCACGTAGCAGGGAGAAAGGATTGCAAAGTTTAAGAAAAGAACTCCCAGAATGACCACCAATTGGGAGCTCTTTGGCACTCTTGTCGCAATATGGGAAGATACCGTCATTGACAATGTTTTTCAATAAAAAGATATAATACAGCAATAGGCAGATGGAAAGCATCTATAGGTGTGTGGGAAAGAACATAACATGTCTATGCCCTTTCTGAGTTAACTACTCTTCCAAAATTTGCACATATTTTGTATATATATTTGCATATATATCATTTTATAAGTTTCATGAACCCATTTTTTAACAGTAACTCTTTTACATAGGTGTGACTGATTAAAATATTTGACCATTGGTGAAAAAGCTTCACCTCCCTCTCCTCTCTCCCACCTAAGAGAGTAGGACATGAAAGGAAATACTCCAACCCTCATGGTTGATTCTATGGGCAACCAGACCCTAGCTTAAGTAATTCTCCAAATTCACCTCATTAATATAAACTCAGGCGTGGTTAAAAGGTGTTTGTTATGAATTTCAATGAAGTTGCATCTATCTTATCATAGGTAATGCCTAGGACTTAAGAGCTTTGTGCCAGGAATAGGAAGATGAATTTTATTATTGAAGTTAAAAACTTAGCTTCGGAAGAAGGCTATCTAAGTGTGAATGTTTAGCAACTCACTAATAGCTTTGCTTCTGTGTTTTCTCACTTTTACAAAGGGGATAATAGAATCCGCCTCAATACCACCCATAGGACCAATGGTATGGTTACGTGAATGGACACAAGAAGAGAGCAAGAATAATGAACACCTGGTAAATGCTGTTAGAAGTAACCTATTATTACCAAAGAAGATCTAACATAACCTTGCTGACTGAATAATATGCCCATTTGAAAATAACTGATTATTGATTTGTCTGTTTATACATAACAATGATAGCACTTAATCTCAATGAGCCCATTTACCGATCTATGACTTCCTGGTTCCCCCTTTACTGCTTTTTTGAGTTTTATTTTTTCCCAGAGTTTCCTCATCATTCCACTAGCTACCTACTGGTACTTTTTGTAATTTGTGATAGAAAATCTGACAAATCTGATTAGTCCCAATAGAATTGAGTGTCTATGCTGAGTATAATGTCCACCCCAGCTCTCTATTATAATATGGCCACACTGCATAGAACCTGATTACACACACACACACACACACACACACACACACACACACACACACACACAGACTTGGTGAAAACTGTGGCTTATGAAAAGAGGGATATATAATTTTCCCATATGTTGCATGCAATGCCTAATATACTGAGTAGATATGTTAATGATAAAAACAGACTATAAACTTCTATGACACAATTGAAATGAAGGTAGAAAATATACAACTTAAAAATATGTTTGGCTGAGCATAGAGGGGCCTCTGCATGTGGGAGGCCAAGCTTCAATCACTGACTACCTATTGCCAGATCACAGTGGAGCAGCCTTCACAACAGCCAGGAGTGGCATCAAAACCAAACCAAAACCAAAGTAATAAAAACAGCCCATTATGTTAATTTATACTGGCAGCTAATACTACTTTTTTTCCCTTAATCTTTAGTAGTGTGTCACCAAATTCTTCAAATTCTTTCAAATGTTCAGATACGACTTTAAATGTTGTCTTTTACAGATTATCATGTCAACAAGTACTCTTTAAAATGTGATCTTTTTGTTTGTTTTGGGTCACACCTTACAGGTTTACTCCTGATTTTAAACTCAGGGCTCACTCCTGGCGGGGCTCAGGGACCATACAGGGTCCTGGGGATCAAACTCAAGTTGTTGGCAAGGCAAGTGCGCTGTCTACTGTACAATCTCTCCAGTCCCTATAAAGTAAACATTTTATTTCATCTTATCAACTTTGCTTTTATCAGTGGAATAAAACAAAATAAAATGTATGTTTTGAATTAAAAAATTTAAAAAAGAAGCATTAATCAAAGTGCAGCCATTTCTCCATCTGGAAAGCAGAATAGCAATACTTTCCTTAATTTAGGTTGAGAATTTTATCAAGAAAGGAAAAATGTTTTCGTCTAGATTTCTTGTGTTGTGCAGGAGTCCCTCTCTTTGCCAAACTAACATAATGCTGTAACATTTACCGTATTTCTTTTCATCAACAAGGAGACCATGTAAGGTCCTTGCCTCACGCTGCCTGTTTTGGACATGCTGACTCTTCAAAATAGAGTTGAAAATAATCTATCTGCTTGAAGAAATCTATGACATATGGCTTTCAGTTTGCTTTCCATCTGTTTTCTGTTAACCTTGACACTGGGAATTTTTTCCCTCAAATAATTTATATATCAAGGCAGGATGCAGGTCAGTGGGGAATTGTACTTTGGCTATGAAAATGTTGAGGCACCAAGCCTGGAAAGAGAACAGGATTAATTTAGCAAATTAATAATGGGTGGCTGTTTACAATTTTTGATTGCTTCGAACCCTCCCATACTTTCCCTTCTTTCTTTCCTCTTTTGTCTCCATCAAACTTTCACAAATGCATTATTTTGCCCCCATGTGAGTGATTTGTCTTTCTGGAGTAATCCTAAACCTCTGTGGACAAGAGTGGCACCCCTTTCAAAGTCACAGGATCACGGAAGCAATTAATTAAAAGCAGCAGGCTTTTACCTGATGGCTTCAGGATGACTTTTAATTATGCTAAATGCTCTCCTTTTCCTAATGAGGATGTTCTGTAAACCTGCACATGGTTTTCCCACACTACCCTTGCAGACAAACCTTGTGTCCAGCAGGACCGCTGCTGCCTGCCAGACCAAATCCTTTCTGAGCCACAAAGCCTGCCATTGTCCCGCCATGCAGTCCCACTGATCTTTCCCAAAGGGCCTTTTAGAACATGTGCACACTTATTTCCATTCCCTGATGTGCCGAGTGCAATAATAGCCAGAGAACCATGGTAACTTGCTTGGACTGAAACGCTGTCTAGTGTTCTCTGAAAGCCATATCTGGCAGCTGTGTGTGTGTGTGTGTGTGTGTGTGTGTGTGTGTGTGTGTGTGTGTTGTTGGGGAGAGGGCACTCTACTCTCTGGGGCTTTTGTTGAAGTGTGAAGGAGGAATAAAGTTCTAGAGGAAGTGACAAGGTGTCAGTGTCCTCCTGACTCAGCTGTTAAAGGGCCTAATCCCAGCCCACAACTGGGTGTTCAGGGATTGCAGGAGAATGTTCCTCCTGGCTGGTTTCCAACTGTTTTCAAATGCACTTAAGAAAGTTCCCTGTGATTTTTTTTCTCTCCAAGTAGCACCTGCTCTAACAATCCCAAAGCAACTCTTTTCTTCTCCATTATACTGTACATCTGTTATTTTGCTGACATGGAAGATAGAATAACAATTAGATTCATTACTTGGCCAATAAATTGATTCCAGCTAAGCTTGAAAACCTCAGTGCATTCTTTGAACGCCTATCCAATGAGCGAACAAATTTAAAAGTGCTCTCTCTAAAGACTTTTGTTTTTTGGTTAGACCAATGACATGTCATTCATAGAAGCTTATTCCATTTCAAGGTGATGATGAGATGAAATTAGAAAGTCTGAATGATGGGAAGACAATGAAATGGCTGGGAATCATTTTACTTTCTCTTAAACAAAAGCAATTTTGGGACTTAAAAGTACTTAAAAGATCCTAAATTTCTTGTCTGTAGAACAGTGTTAACAAATGAAGTTCTTGATGGGGTGACAATTGTTTTTCTAGTCCCACTTTTCACTAATAATACATTTTTCAAAAGGCTCTCTCCTAGAGTTAATATTTCTAGCAATTAAAAAATCTAATTGCATTTGAGTAGAGTGGGCATGGGTAAGCAAGACAATTTGAAAATACTCATCCTTGTTGAAACACTTGGCTTGCTTCTCCCCTGCACACTAACTTTGTGTGGGCCTTTATAATGTCCAGTAAAGTTTCATCAGATAATATATTTTTGGAGAGACAGAGAGCAAAATAAATTGCTTAAGGAAATGCTGTAGGGGCCAGAGAGAGAGAGAGAGAGAGAGAGAGAGAGAGAGAGAGAGAGAGAGAGGAGAAAGAAGAGAGTACAGCAGTAAGATGCATGCCTTGCGTGTAGCTGGCACAGATTTGATCTTAGACACTCCATATGGTAACTTGAGCACTGTTATCAGGAGTGATCCTTGCGCACAGACCCAGGAATAAGCCCTGTGGACAGCCAGGTGTTGCTTCCAAATTAAAAAAATAAGTAAATAAGGGGTGCTTTGACTAAAGATGCCAAGTTTCCCCCAAAAGATGCTGGCAGTGAAGTGGAAGAAAACTGCCTTCAGTGGAAATTGCACTTATTTATTGTAAAGCAGATTTATTTGGGGGATATGAAGAGAAAATAATGCATTCAGGGGAGAATGTGAACTTCTCCAGAAAGGAGAGAACCCCCCAGTTGGAAATTTAAATGAAAAGGACAAACTGCATATGAGAGTATAGACGGTTTATACAATGTAGGGTCTATCTAAATTAGAAATACTTTCTGATTTAAGTTTGTTGTGGAGTTGCTTAAAACAAAGAGGAAGCTATTTTTCAGCTTACAAATATCATTGTATTTTTATATCATAAATATAATTGAGTGCCTATTGTGTACAACATATGCTAGCACCTACATAGAATAAATAAGAATTCAGGGCCAGGGCAATAGTTCTAAGGACGGGACTGCATGTCTAGCATGCACAAGACTCCATATGTAATCCCCAGCACTGTATGACCAACCCCTTCCAGAAGAATGCTGCCTACCACCACGCAGTACAAGGTGAGCATCACCAGGATGGAGTCCCATCTGTCAGACTCACACCAGGGAAGGGACATCCCCCTCCTTCTAGGTTTCTACACACCACTGAGTAGTCCCCTAAAGAAACAAACAAAAAAAAAGATGAATAAAACACTAGAATTTTTGTTTGTTGTTGTTGTTGTTGTTTGCAGTGCCAGGGATTGAACCCAGAGCCTCACAGAAGTAAGGCAATTATTCTATTGCTGAACTACATCCCTTGGTCTTCAGATATTTTTATAGGCAAATTTCTGGAAAAGAAAGCAAAGGATAGAATCACACTCTGAAGTGGTTTTAGAAGGCAAAATAAAGCCAGTTTCTCATAATTACTTTTCAAAAGTGTTTGGGGCCTTCAGATTCATAAAACATGGAGCCAGAGAGATAATGCAGGAGTTAAGGCACTTGCTTTGCATGTGGCTGGCCCTGGTTTGAATCCTAGACAGTACATATGTCACCAGGAGTGATCCCTGCACACAGTCTGGTGTGGCCCTCAAACAAACAAAAAGCCCCCAAACCAAAACATAAAGCATACTCTTTGAAAGAAGGTTTAGAAAAGGTTTCACAGAGGATGTGTCATTGACATATTAGTTGCAGAATGGTCAAATCTCCATGGAAGACGGTGTCTAGTCTAGGCCGATTTGAGGCTAGACATTGCAAGACTGGAAAGGTCAAGTTCAAGGCTGTAGCTCACAGTCAGAATGTGCGCTTTGCATTTATGAGGCCCTGCATTCAATCCTTAGCACCCCAAGTCCCATTACCACAAAGTTCAAGCCATATGGTTTTTTTCCAACAAAACCACAAAGCTCTAATCTATAAATGTAACTTTAACATTACAGGAAGTAGTTATTTGTGAGTATAAATTATAAATTGAAATTACCATGAATAATGTCTTTCTGCAAAATAATTTATTGGATCTTCACTAGGGGTAGGGGAGAATTTTCAAAGGGACTGTTTTCAGTGTTCTGCAAAGACCTCTGGTACAGTTTATCAATTGTAGTTATGAATGTTTATAAGTGTAACACTTGAGGAGCAGAAGAGATAGTATGGGAGTTAAAGTGCTTGTCTGGAATGTGGCTGATCCAGATTTGATCTCTAGCACCATATATGGTCCCCTGAGCAACTACCGGGAGTGCTCCCTGAGCACAGAGCCCTGACCACCCTAGATGTGCCCCAAAGCCCCCTCCACCAACAAAAGATGTCATATTTAGGAGTTTTTTTTACAATGGTTTAAACTATTTTGTTTAAATTAATTCTTTCAAGTAATATCTATTGAGCCGCTCAAATTATATCTAGGCCTTTGAGATACAACAGTGAACAACTAAAGCTATAGTGATGAGACATAATAAACATGAGAATATGTGATGTGTTAGATGCTCGTAGAGAACAATTAGCAAAGGGGCACAAGGTTCTATTTGACAGATGTGGTCTAAGAAGTAATGGCTTTGTATTTTATGTTTGGTTAAAATGTGTTTTTCACTGCTGTGGACCAAACATAGGGCCACATACATTCTACTGCCCTTCTGCTGAGATACATACCAGGTCCCAAGTCAGAGATTTGAAGTAAATGAAGAAATAAGCCCTGCAGATATTTGAGGAAAAGGCATTTACTCCCTGAAACAGGAGTGAGAAGTTTAAAGGTCCTGAGGCATGGCTATGTTTGGGGAAGTAAGGAACAATTCAAAGTAACACTTGAGCAGAATGAGCCTGAAGGAGATCACTAAGTGGGGAGGTCTGAGGATTTGGAAAAAGTCAGTTGGCTAAATCTTTGATTATTTTTAATTTTTAAATTTTTTTTAATGGAGCGGTGAGATAGATCCTTACAAAACTATTCATGATTAGGTTTCAGTAGTACAGTGTTTCAACATCCATCTCTCCACCAGTGTACATTTTCAAGCACCAGTGTCCCCAGCTTCCCTCCCATCACCCCCACCTCCCACCCCATAGAATGCTTCTATAGCAGGTTCTCTCTCTTTCTCTGTCTGTCTATCTGTCTGTCTCTCTCTCTCTCTCTCTCTCTCTCTCCTTTTGTACATTGACTTTGCAATACAGATACTGAAACGTTATCAGGAATATCCTATTACCTACTTTTAACCACCCAGTTCTTGTCCAATGTGATCATTTCCAGCTATTGTGGTTATATTGATCCCTTTTCTATGTTACCTACTCTCTGCCCCACACATACTTGTGGTTAATTCCAACCATTGACGAGTCCTCTTAGCCCCTGTTTTCCCTGACCTTGGATGTTAGTCTTCCATCATATGTATCATATGTATGGATATATATGTGTGTGTGTTTATATAAATATTAGTCTAAATATTAGTCTTCTATATGTAGTAGAAGACTACAACTAGACCTTTTAAATTATTTTAAGAACTTTGACTGTTACATTGTCTGCAATGGAGACCTTGGAAAGTCTTAAAGAGAAGAGCATGAGGTCTGGGGCTGGAGCGATAGCACAGCGGGTAGGGCATTTGCCTTGCATGTGGCCGAACCAGGTTCGATTCCCAGCATCCCACATGGTCCCCCAAGCACCGCCAGAAGTTATTCCTGAGTGCAGAGCCAGGAGTAACCCTGAGCACGGCTAGGTGTGACCCAAAAAGCAAAAAAAAAAAAAAAAAAAAAAGAGCATGAGAGCATGAGGCCTGAAACATATTTAGTTGAATATGGCTATTTTGGTCAAGATCAGGTGGATCATCTTGGTCAAATCCAGTGAAAATGAAAAGAAGTGGACAGTCTGGAGTACTTTATAGGAGGTACCCATAGACTTCTAACCAACCAAGGGTCTAGAGAACTGGCACAGGAGTTGACAGTACCTGCCTTACAAGTGTATGGTCTCGAATTCCAGTCTTTTGTGTCCGGATATGCAAATATGATTCTGGCCGCTCTGCTGTCTCTCATCTCTGGGTTTCTGGCTGCTCTGTGGGGAGGTGTGCATAAACACCATAAAAAAGGAGTGCAAATGTGGAAGCACCACAACTAAAAATATGTCATTACCACAACCACAAAGCATGACTTCTGCCAAGCACCCCAATCGTGACTCGTGTGCCTCAACTAATTGTGTGGCCTTAGTAAGCAGATACGCAAGCATCACAGGGTAAGGTGTGCAGACCTCAGTGAGCACCGCAACTTGAAGAGTCTCACAGAAAATAATGTGCCAACACCACAGCCTATGTGGTCATCACAACACCAATACCAACACAGAAGAGAAGAAATAAATAAATGCATGAATGAATAACACACAATAATGAATTTTAGGTGTGGAGGGAATCAAGAATATGAATAAAACACCAACCATTTTTTTCCCCTTAAAATAAAAAATAAGTTCAGGAAGGAAGGAGGAAAAAAATGGGAAGAACAGGCAAGTCATCCAAGACTGAATCACAATCTCAAAGTTGAGTCTAAACTTCATGAACACTCTGTGAAAGGTGGCAGGTTTCCCCGTGGACAGTGGTCAGATGCCACAGCCTGGTGTCATTCTTGCAACTGTCTGGCCACCATCCACATGGATGAAACTCACTGTTCTTGTAGACCAAGAGCTGAAAGACTGGCCTACAAAACTTTGCTTCTGATGTTGGAAGGCAGAAGCATTTTGATTTTTCAGTTATTTTATATACGAGGGGTTAATAGTCCATAAAATTTAACTTATAGGAAATTTACTTCTTACTGGAAGAAGAGGGAGACATAACAAATAAATAAGTAAACATATGGTATGTCATATAGTATACGTTCACTGGTGATCTTTGCTTAATGAACAACATAGGAAAACATTCTTTTTTCACAACTGAATTTACATCTATAGTAGTGCTATCTAAAAAAAAGTCATGTAAACTAAAGTATATGTCACAAATGCATTAATAAAGAGATAAATTAAAATGTATTTTATCAAAATATTGTCATCTTGACATATTAATAATATAAAATAATAAAATTTTCATTTTACTTTTCCATGCCAAATATTTCACTTTTTTTTTTCATTTTAGACCACACTGATGGTACTTCTGGCTTATTCCTAGCACAGTGCTCAAGAAGCACTCAGGGCAGTGCTCTGGGGACCCCATGGGGTGCTGAAGATAGAACCCAGGTCAGCCATATGCAAGGCAATGCTCGTACCCTCTGCTGTACTTGCTCCCGACCCCTATTCTTGATTAAATATTTAGACCGTGTATGTTTTTACTTACTCAGAAAAGTCATTAGTTTGGGGGCAAAAATTTTGGTGATTCACAGATTTTGGGGCAAATTTAGAACTGCTACACACAATTCAACTCTTCTTAGACCTGGGTAGTTTCTTCTCAGGTCATGGACATAGAAAAATGTTTGTGTATATGATATTTAGCTGGAACTGGATACCGACTTGTGTAGTGCCATCAAGCAACCACATGGTTGTTTATAACATTTTTCTTTCTTCCATTTTCCCACTTTGGGGAATTCTGTTTCCAATGAGAGAGAGGAAAGAGTCATTCTTGCAACTGCCTGGCAGCCATCCATATGGGTATATGAGTGCAGGTTTATATGTTCACACACTTGAAGGCATGTTTGTGTATGCACCTCTGAGTCATCAGAAAGTTGGGTGGCCTTATTTTATCATAATGATAAAATCACACTGCCATTACAATTTTAAATCATAATGCCATTGAAGTATTGATGAAATCCTTGGCCCTAGGACACTATCGAGTAAAGATTCCTGACTGCCGTCTTAGTGTGAAGAAATCAAGGTAATTGCCTATGATAGATGAAGCTAGCAAACATCGGGGGCTGGAGTGATAGCACAGTGGGTAGGGCGTTTGCCTTGCATGAGGCCGACCCGTGTTCAAATCCCAGCATCTCATATGGTCCCCTGAGCACCGCCAGGGGTGATTCCTGAGTGCATGAGCCAGGAGTGACCCCTGTGCATTGCTGGGTGTGACCCAAAAAGCAAAAAAAAAGAAATAAGCTAGCAAACATTCCCAAAGTATACAGAGATACCACTCTTCTGAAAGAGAGGGAGTTTAGAAGCCCCATAATTATAATTATTAGCTATAAAATTTTTGTGTAACCAAGAAAAATTTTTTAAATTTTTTAAATTTTTCTCATGGGATATTTGATGCAACGTAATTGTTGGTGTCACAAATATGCCACGTGTAATCATTAATTTCAGAGGGGAATGCAAACAGACAGGATCTAGGAAAGAGGGTAGAGTGAGTGGAGTAGAAATACCCATGGGAGAAGTATTTAGAAAGGAAGTGAAAGGACACGTATGTCATGCTGCTCTACTGTATTATTTGTGCAAGATCAGCCTTTCCTTAATTCACTCCTCCTTAGGAAAGGGAACCTACAGTTCCCTAGACACCCCTGAACCTGATTGATTTTTACTTTGTCTGGCCACACCTAGCAGTACTCAGGGGCTACATCCAGCTCTGTGTTGAGGGAGGGGTGAGCATCAAGCTCAGGCCATGTGCATAGAAAACATGTGCTCATGCCTTGAAGCATCTTTCTGGTCTTTCCCATGTGAAAAGGCAGTGTGGGTAGGTAAAAGTAAAGAGATACAATGAAGCCTCTTTTTTTTCTCTCACACATTCCACAAATTAGAAAGTCATTGAGCTATGGACATATTTCTTTCTTTCCTTTCTTTGGGGTGTGGGTATATATCTGATAGTACTTGGGGGATCCTTCCAGTTCAGTGCTCAGGGGTTGGTCCTGGTGGTGCCAGGGACCAAACCTAGTCATCTTGCATGCAAAACACATATGCGTTGTCAGTTGAGCTATCCCTCTGATCACCAAAAAATTGTTGGGGAAGCTTATTAGCTATTCAAATAAATAATGTCAAACTGCTCCAGGAAGAAAGCAAACTTTTGGAACTTTTCTATACCAGGGACTTTATATATATCATCTCATCAAAACATATCATTTTTATGTTTGTTTTAAAATGTTTTTACTTGCATGCATGAAAAACAACTGCATGTTCATACAATTTACAGGTGAGAACAAGAGATTCAGGAAGGTTTTGGAATGTGGTAGACTGGATTTGAGGCAAGGCTTGCCCTCCATCATAAGATCTGTAGGAGAGACAGGCACAAGTTATGGATGCTTTAATTTAGAAAGAAGCCTGTGAAATGAGCTATTATTGTAAATGGGAGGATATTAAACAAGGTAAAGGATAGAGGAGGGTGGGAATACTTTTGCCACTGGATCTGCGCTAATAATCAGATTCTTTAGATTTCCTCTCTAGGTTACTTTCTATGCATAGCCTGTCAACAGTCCCCTATTTCATGGATTTAAGGAGATTGATTATATAAAGCAGTGGCATATGTTAATTTTTTAAAAATTCCAAAGTAGTATGTATATGTTAATATTGCTAATGCACTGTAGCACTGTCCTCCCATTGTTCATAGGTTTGCTCCAGTGGGCACCAATAACATCCCCATTGTGAGACTTGTTACTATTTTTGGCATATAGAATATGCCACAGGGAGCTTGCCAGGCTCTGCCGTGTGGGCGGGATACTCTTGGTAGCTTGCCAGGCTCTCTGAGAGGGACAGAGGAATTGAACCCGGGTCTGCCACGTGCAAGACAAACATCCTACCTGTTGTGCTATCACTCTAGCAACATTACTAATAACAGTACAAATTGACATTTATAAAAGTAAAGAAAAAAATTAGAGGTTTTTTTTTTTTTGCAGGGGTGTGTGTGTGTGTGTGTGGTGGGGTGTGTGTGTGTGTGTGTGTGTGTGTTGTGTGTTGTGTGTAAGCTATTGGCTCACACTCAGCTGTGCTCAGGACTTACTCCTGGCTGTGTGCTCTATGTCCTTGGACATCATTCCTGGCAGTCCTTGGGGGACCATACGCAGTGCCAGGACCTAAGCAGGGACAGTCCCATGCAAGAAAAGAGCCTTAACCCCTCTATAATCTCTGTGGCCCCAAAGTAGAATTTTTGAACATCTATTGGGCAGTATGGAAGTGACAGGAGGGGGCAGAATAAACACTCCTCTCCTTTCCCTCAAATTGAGCAATATAGGGAAGGATGCTGGGAGCTGCCAAAACTCTGCATTCTGGATTTACTTGTGTTTCCTGGGCTAAATTTGTTACCCTTCAAGCTGTTCATCAGGTTGTCACTGAGCGCTTCTCTCAACAAATACTAAGCTTTCACTGGCAGAGGAATAGCAGTGATTCCTATCTTGGAGTCACAGAATTAGCATTCTGGCCAGAAAGGACTTTCGCCTTTCTGAGACTTTTGACTAAGAAGCAGATCTCGGGGCCCAGTGCGGTGGGGACTATGGAATCTAAAGCATGATCCACACTCCCTCAGGGAGTGTGTGTGCAAATCATTGTCACCGGAAAAATCTGTAATTTTTTGAAAAGAAACAGGTGACTGTTGAAAAAGAAAAAATTACAACGCAGAATATGTAAACAGAACTTCCAAAAGAGTACAATGGAGGGAGTAATTATTTATCTTTGGCTTACTTAAAAGATTTCAACAAAGAGTTTCTTTGAATATGAAACTGTCTTGCTATTCTTAAACATACGTTCATACATGACCAGTCACTTGATTTAAAGCCAGATGGAAACATAACTGCCTATTTGCATTCACCTCTAAAACATCAGCCAGTCAAAACGGTAAAGAATTTCTAGGAAGACAGTTTAATTTCATCAGTGGCGACAATGGCAATGTAAGGTGCAAAAGCAATATTCTCACTTGTTTCAGCATTTTATTTCTTTATTGAAAATAAATTTTTCAATAGGATTCCACAGATGTGAAAGTAATTTATAGCAAATTAAAAAAAAAAGTAAGAATTATCTTCAAATAGGCAAACCCTCAGTAAATTTTTCTTGTTGTTTAGTACTCTCACATCTTGCAACAGATATTTTTGACCTTTGGAATTTGCATTAATCCTTTTATTTTAAGTTACCCCTCCTGTTTCCTGTCATTCCTTTTTTTTTTTTGTCCCCTCCTCCACCCTCCCCAACCCAGCTGTTTCATGCATGCATCCAAGGCATGGGTTTTACTACTGAGCTATATTCTGGCTGACCCTGCTTCTTGAAGAAACAGAACAGATTGGAAAATGCTATCACTGCATTGGAAAAGTCCTCACAGTTAAATAGAAAGGGTTCAAAATGCAAATAAGAAAAACCATGGTCCTTTCCCAGTTTTATCACTATGCAGTTGTTTTGAAAAATTACTTGTTTCTTTCCTCTCAGTCAAAATGAAAAAAAACAAGTGTATTTAATTTCACTTTTGATGTGCTTGGTTTTCAGTGCTGGGAGTCAAACCCTGGTCTCATGCATCCTAGGTATGTACTTTATCACTGAGTTATAACCTAGCCGGAGAGTGGAGGTTTTTATATTTCCAATGATCTGACTTATTTCTTAAATTCTACTCAGTTTAGTTTCAACGCTGTTTTCAATTGAGAATAACTTTATATTTATTTCTGAGCATAAAATCCTTTTTTGAGGTACACTAGAAAACCCAAATTGTGATGGGAAGCGTTAACAGCCGTGGAGTTTCACAGTTTCCCTTTCTTGTCTCTGGTTGGCATTTTGCCTGACTTCTTAAGCTTCAATCTGATTTCTTTGATGCAACGCTTATTGTTCTTGCTGCCACAGAACTCATCACAAAGCCTTCCACTCTTTCACTGAAATACAAATGGATTAAACATGAATACACTTTTTCACAACCTTTCTTGATGAGGTCTGGAAAATTTCACTAAGGGGCTAAGGGTGGAACTTGGCAGTAGAACACTTGCCTTGTGTGTGAGGCCTTGGGTTTGATCCCTGGCACTGTTAAAAACAAAAAAATCTAGAAAATTTCACTACATTTCCCAGACAGGTAAAAGCCTCTTTCAAGACTATACACTTTTGTGCTATTCCTTTTCCTGATTATTCTCTATAACCCTTTCCATCCTTAAACCCAATCTCAAATATCACTTCCTCTGCAAAGCCTGCCAGAGAACTTCCACTTTTGCGTTCATCACATTGCACTGTAATTGTTTGTTTACACATCTGTTTCCTCAACAAGACTCCGGCTCCCTGAGGTCGGAAATCTTGTTCAACATTGCAACTTCCTGTAGGCTGCAGGGAAGTGTAGGGCCAGAAGGGGTGGCCCAGCCCCAGCAAGTATGTGACCCTTCAGGGAAGAGTCTTCCGGCCTCCACCTTTGGTCCTGCGTCTTCTTCCCGGTGCTTTATCTAGCTTATCTACTTCTAATTCCTGTTATCTGGAAGCATTGTTTATATCTTTGTGAATCAGCTAAAAAATTTTAAAAACAATTTCTTTCTTTTCTTCTTCTTTTGTTTAACCAGCAACTCCAGTGATACCACAGTGGTTTTAAGTATCACTCTCATGATGCTGGGTCTGAATTTGGAGATTTAAGAAGGAAAATACATAGCGATGTATTTCTTTCATTGATTGATTTTTTGGGCCTCACCAAGTGATACTTAGGGCTTATTCATAGCTCTGCATTTAGAATTCACTCCTGGCAGTGCTAGGGGGATTGGATGTGATGTGAGGGATAAAACCAGGGTAGACCTCATGCAAGGCAATCACTCTACCAGCTATACTATAGCTCCAACCCCCCATATCTAAGTATTCCTATAGCTAGACATATAATTCTAAAATACAACACAAAAGCATGTGTTCTTGAAAAAAAATTTTAAGCACAATGATTTATAATACCGTTACTCATAAATGTGTTTTAATAAATGACATACTAGTAGAAATATTTGAATGTTACTATGGACTAAGAACTGTGCTATTTAATTTATATCTTTCCAATTTATTTAAGTTTTATGTATTAGCAGCAGAAAGGAAGATTACTCACAACTTCGAGACAGACACTGAGGAAGCTCAAATAACTAGCACATAGGTTACACAATTTGAGTGACCATGTCATTATTCAAAGGTGATAGGACAGGAAGATGTCAATTCACTTCTCAGTTGAATCACTCCCAAGATTTACAGAGATGAAAGTCATGCATGCTAATTTACTACCTAAGTGCTATGGGTAAGGGACAATTTTGTTTTCATATGCGAGGTGATATGGTGTTTTTTCTTTCTTTTTTTTTAAACCCTTCAACTTAAAAACCTCCATTTTTACGGTAGTTTAAGGTGGTCACATTCAGGGTTGCTCTGCTACTCCTGTCTCCAGATTGTTTACAATCAGGCAGAGAACCAAGTAGCACATCAGACAATCCCACAGCTCATGTAGAGAACCAAGTAGCACATCAGACAATCCCACAGCTCATGTACACAAGAGCATTTGAAACTTTTGATTGATCCCCAAAAGAGTGAAATCAGAAGCAATTGTCTTAATTCTCATTTTAATGCAGTCTGTATAACATATAAGACTGTTCTTTGTTAATTTTTTAACTGAGTCTTATCAAGGATGCTGTGTTCCACGTCCCTGGTGATGGAAAAAATACTAAACACATCATCTCCTTCCTCTTTCTAGTCTTCTGGGTCAGCTTCCTTAAATAGTTCTGGCTTTTTGAAACTCTTTCATCACCCTTTCTTTCATTTATAAATCTTCATTTCAAGTCAGTATCACCGAATTGGCTATGTGCCTCAGTTTCTGCCTCTGCAGAATGAGGGGAAAGTGACAGAAACAAACCTCCGGAGGGAAAAACAGAAGCCACGCGGTGCTTCTGCAGCTGTGTAGGAGATGGAGGGGCCCGGATTAAGGATTAGAAGAGTTAAAGTTACTAACAGAGAGAAACCCAAAAGATAGAAGTGGATCAGGTGATGGCTTAGGGAGGTATGATCTTTGAAGGAAAGGTCTTGACCTCAAGACAACCAGATTGGGCTGATTTTAAAGCACATTTTTGTTTGTTTTATTTTTTTGGTTTTTCAAAATACCTATCTCTGCTCGTGTTTCCTCTTGTCTTTGTGGTCAGGGATCATTCTTGGTGGGATGAGGGGGTGGGAGTCATAGGTAGTTCCATCGATAGAACTGGTGTCAGTAGCCTACCAGGCAAATGCCTCACCCACTGTACTATGTCTTGGGTCCAGGGTCTGGGATGAAATGCAGGTTTCAGGCATGTAAGGCAGGAGCTTTACCACTGAGCCACCTGTGACTGGTCCCAGCTCATGCCTTCTAAAGCAGCAAGTGGAAAAAGTAGCTTCTGTTTTGAAGTAAATGGAGGTTACCAAGTAGGATGTTGAAGGTAAAGCAAGAGGAAAGAAAGCCAACCATAATCCTCGTATTCAGTATTCAGCAAACAGCAAGATTGTCATCTCTACTGCATATAAACATTCTGAATCTGTCACTAGTACAACATCATCATATTATGAAAGTTTGAATCATTCCTTGAATATTTTTCTATGATGATCATAGATTCTAATCTGTGTATTTGTGTGTCTAATATTGTATTCAGTGGAGGGATGGTTTACACTGCCCCCACCCTAGATTAAAAAGTAGAATGACCCAGAGTCACCCTTAGGTGGGGTCATGTTGGCTAATTTGTCCTTATCCTGATGAGATGTTCCCTGCAGGAAAATTGCAGCCTAGGAGGGACCTTGAGAATCATTGAATTCCTTTCTTCGTTTCTCAACTACCACAGAGGGAATTGAAGCCCAGGTAGTGATTTAAGAACTTGTTAAATCAAGTTCTTAAACCAAATTTAAATCAAATTGAAGAACCTCCAGCACTGTCACTTGTTGACCACAGTGAATCTTATAACATGTGGTCATGAAAATGATGCTTTTAGAGTACAACAGAATGAATAAAAATACTTTCTTATCCTTGTTTTTAAAATAGTAAAAGATGTGGAGATATGCTTTACAATTGTCTTTGCTATTTCTGCCTTAAGAGAAATTTTCTAAATGGGCATCATCAGGCCAAACAGACTAAGTTAGTTAGAAGACAGGCTAATGGCATCATTGTTTTCAGTGGCACCTAGAATGAGAGTGTAATTCCAATGGAAAGTTAGCTAGTGAGGCCTCAGGTGAAAACACAAAGTCTGAGGTTTTACATTTGAGATAGATGAGGAAGTCCATAGGATCAAAATTACCTTGAATACAGGCAGCCCCTAGAGCTTCATCTCTTCCATTTAATGGCCCTGCTTAGTCAGACTTTGTTAGATGTAGATAATGAGGTCAGTAAAATTGAAGAAAGTGTTGGCAGCAATTTGGCTGAAGGGGGTGCTGATAAAAGTCCTCCACAGAAACACCTCAGGGAAGGTCCATTTTATTCTGGGAAGAAAAAGGCTGAGGGGAAAATGAGGTGGGAGACAAATATTGGCAAAGTTTAGCTCTTTCGCTTCCTATAGAGATAATATTGACATTGTTGGACTAGACAGAAAGAAACACTTTATGATTATTATTTTTAGTTTCTCCTTAATTTCCTCCCTTTTTTCTGATTTTTCTCCTTTTCTCCTCTTCCTACATTAGCATTTTCTATGGAAATCAATGAGTACCAAGTAACTGGTTGTTCTGCTTTAGTTAAAAAATCTCTCTGTCTCTCTGTTTCTCTCTCTCTTTCTTCATATATATATATATGTATATATATATGTGTGTGTGTGTGTGTGTGTGTGTGTGTGTGTATTTCTATATAAAGGTACTTATAGACTCATCTACTGAAGCTAAAGATCAGAAAAATGTCCCTATTTTAAATAGATATTCTAAATTATGTAAATTTATTTACGCATAATCTACATATTATACAATGAATCCATCCAAATAATGGGTGGGCATTGGGCCACACCTGACAGTGCTTGGGGGCTACTCCAGCATTGTGCTCAGGACTCTCTCCTGGTAGTGCTTGGGGCAACTTGTGATGCTGAGGATTAAACTCAGGTCTGTTGCATGCAAAGCTGGTGAATGCATTTAAAATGTATTTTGAATAATGTGCGTTTTGTGGGGAAGTGTGTTTGGGCTACATCCAGCAGTGTTCAGGAGTTATTCCTTGCTCTGTTTACTGTGTTCAATCTTGATAGTGCTCAGGGGACCATCTGTAGTGCCAGAGATTGAACATTGGTTGATCTTATGCAAGACAAGTGCCTTAATCTGTGTACTATCTCACAGCTTCTTGATTATTGTATATCATGATATTATTTTAAATTGTGATGAGGGGGCAATAGAGAGGGCTCAGAGGGCCAGAGTATATGCTTTGCATCCTTGAGGCACAGATTCAATCCCCAGCAACAAATGGTCCTTTGAATACCCCCAGGGTATTAGTCATTAGTAGTTGACTACTAGCACTCTCTGTATACAATCCCCAAACAAATAAAACACAGAGTCAGGATTTACTTCTGGCTCTGTGCTCAGATATTACTCCTGGTGGTGCTTGGAGACCGCATGCGGTGCTGGGGACCAAAGCTAGATTGTCCAAATGCTAGACAATTTAACTCCCTAGCACTAAAATAGCCATGTAAATGAATGCACAAATACATACACAACATTTCCCACCTTAACCATACTTATTTCCATCATCTTAACAATCAATTAATTTAGCTTTTAAACCACATCTGGAAATTCTTGAAACTTACTTCTGGCTCTGCACCTGGGGTTGTCTCCTAAGGGGGTTCGAGGGACTGTATGCGATGCCAGGGACCCAACCTAGGAGGGCCTGGAAGGGCCTGGAAGGGCCTGGAAGGGCTATGTGCAAGGTAAGTGCCTTGCTGTCTGTATTATCTCTCTAGCCCATTTTAAATATCTTTAATGTATGTTGAATAAAGAGTTTTTAAAAATTGGATTTTAAAAATAAAGAGATTTTATATTGGAATATAAAAATTCAACTGGGAGGTGACTCAATGGAATCAGCATATGCTTCTCAGTTTGGTTCCTACCGCTGCACAAATGAGCACAGCCAGGGAAACAAATCCTTATTATAGAGCTAGAAGTTATCCTCAGACATGGCCTCCAAAGGACCCGCCCCCCACCATCAACTTAAAAGACCTGACAAAATGACCTCTTTTGCAAAAGAGCAGTAAAATAATTACTCATTCTTAAGAGACTCCATTGGCATCCAATTGTTCTGTGGCTCCCATGGTTTTTTAGAGATCCCATACTCCCTCAGCACCACATCCCAAAACAATGTGACAGGACCCTCAGGAACAGGTGATAAACATCCAAAAGTTTCTTGTGACTGTCCCTCAGGCATGATGCCTAGCAAAGTATCTGTCAAGTATCTGTCAAGTATCTGTCCACTTAGTGAATAGAGGTTAGGAGCCAGCTCAGGAAGGATCTAATCTAACCCACACTGGGGGTGCAAACAGACAGGATGAAGGAGAGAAGGTGACATGTTCTTTCCAGAGTTCTCTATGGAGTCTCCAGAAGATGACCAGGTCTCTTAAGATGAAGTAAGAGTTGCTTATTCAAATTATAGCATGAAAATGGCAATTTGATTTATGAAATTTTTCAGATAAAAGAGTTCTGCCATGCTTGGCCTCATATGAATTCCCTCATCCCTTCATCACCTGAAGTAGGTCAAAAGGCCGCTCAGCCTCTCCTCCTGCCTGGTAAAGGGCCTGGCTGCCTGTCCTTCTGATCACAGACTACTGTGTTCCTGACATTATTTATTGGTCTTCCTAGCATGTGAAATAGCAGTACTGTTTGTTTCGCCCACTTATTGTGTCAATACCTTATTTCCCCTGGTAAAATCATAGACCTTAAAAGAGAAATTTCTCATCACTTTCATACCTTCACTATTCTCAGCATGATGTCATGCCTTTAATACCTGTGCTATCTTTGACCAGGAGTTTATAGCAAAGTTACCTGGTATGATTCCTTAAAAAAAAAAAAGAAGGAAAGAAAAAGAAAAGTGTCCAGTCTGTTACAGAAATATGGCTTATTAGAATGATCAAAGAAGTTCCTTAGACAATTCTGATGAATAGCCCCAGCAAAAGATTATTACTCATGTTTTTGTTCTCACAATAATCTCAGTATTTTTTGATTCAAGATTTCACAGTTGCTTAATTTTTAGGGTTTGTTTTTTTTTTTGGATTTTTCCCCCCACACATGGCAGTGTTTAGGGGCTATTCCCAACATAGTTCTCAGGGGTTATTCCTAGTAGTGGATGGGGAACTGGATGGTATTAGGAATAAACACAGGCCTCCTCTATGCAAAGTCATGTGCTCCACCCATTGGACTATTTCTCCAGCAGTCCCAAGTTTAAATTTTTTAACAAGAGCTGTAAAGATAGTATAGGGGTTAGAGCATTTGCCTTCCAATGTGGCCAACCTTGGTCTGATCACTGGTACCGCAAATGGTTTCCAAGTATAGAAAAGCAACAGAACATAACTGGATGTGGCCCCCAAATCCCCAAAGGGAAATAAATATATTTATTAGAAAAATAAAATTTTGTCCAAATATAATGGAGAATAGTTTAAAATAAATCAGGATTAAAGGATAGACACTATGAAAATATTAAAAAAATTTAAGTCATTTATTTCTTGACTTATTATTTGTTCTAACAACCTAACATTGGTTTAAAAGATATAAATGCTTAAATGTTTATGTTTTAGCAGTACAATGTTACCATACCACACCCACCAAATTGCCAATAGCCTTCCACTACAGTCCATTTAACTATTTCAGCCACACATGTAAACACATTTGCACACACATATGGTTTTGTGATTCTGATACTTTCTAATGTAGTACCTGCTGAGCTGAGAGCCCTTGAGAAGATGAGTAGTAGATTGAAGGTACTAATTTTTGCTTCACATCCCAGACCAAACATGTTAGTCCTCCCAGTGCTAATGTAATTAGTCTGTTTACTCAGCGCATTTGAGACCAGGTTATGGTGTTGCTTACTAAAGCCTTGTTCACTTAACGGCTCTGCACCTCTCTCTTAGAATGTCAATTACTGTTTGCACATTATATCAATTTTCTGTTTTGTTTTATTTTGGGAGGGCCACACCCAGAGGTGCTCAGACGTAGTCCTGGCTCTGTACTCAGGAATTACTCCTGGCACTGCTCAGGGGACCATAGGGGATGCTGGTATCAAATCTGGGATGGGCTGCGTGCAAGGCAAGTGCCCTACCCACTGTACTATCTCTCCAGCCCCTATATCAATTTTCTGGAAAATGGGTAGTCAGTTGTCAGTGTGGATACATGATGAATCATGTAACTCAAGAAAGGTAGAGGTATTTGCAAAAGAACCCTTCAAAGAGATAAACAAATCTGAGAACATTATTGCTTTGTATTCCTTTATCTTCCCCATCAGTAAAAACACACTTGATGTCCAGGACAGATATTCATTCTTTTTAAGGTCTCATGATACACATGCATGTTTCAAAATTTTTCTTTAAAACTTCTTTGGACATTGACTCTGTCCTTCAAAATTTCAAAAGCATAACACTATTCTGAGTTCCAATACTAGTAAAAATACTTAAACTATTTTTGCTACTAAAAGTAAAGTTTAAAATATGGTTATACTATTTATTCATGAATTTAAAAGGTTAAAGGAAAAAGTAAATGATCATTTTTATTTTTTTTTGCTTTTTTGGGTCACACCCGGCAATGCACAGAGGTTACTCCTGGCTCTGTACTCAGGAATTACTCTTGATGGTGTTCAGCAGATCATATGGGATGCTGGGGATCAAACCAGGATTGGCCGCATGCAAGGCAAATGCCCTACCCGCTGTGCTATTGCCCCAGTCCCTGATCATTTCTTTCTGGGGCAGGGCATACTTGGCATGTTCAAGGTTATTCCTGGTTTGCACTGAGGAATTACTTCTGGCAGTGCTTGGGGGGCCATTTGGAATTCGAGAGATCAAACCCAGGTCAGTGTCAGTCATATGTAAGGCAAGAGCCCTAACCACTGTACTATCTCTCCAGCCCCAATAAACGATGATTTCTTTTGTTACAATTCAACAATACTAACTAAAATAGGCTATTTCCATCGTGATTTTCAACGTGGACCTCATACTACCAGCTTCAAATTCTCTGAAAGCAAAATCCATGGGGACCACCAAACTCAGTTCTTTCAGACTGAAGTGCAGTTATCTGTGTTTTCAATCTGTTTCCCATGGTTCAGTGGTATTTGCAGATCTCTCTGCTCTCTTCTGAGTGTGTATCTGTAATTTTGGGCAGCTGCTCTTTCCTCAGTGACTTTCCTTGCTGTCACAGTGGGGGTCTCTAACTTTTTGTGTGTTATGCACCCAACTGAGAAGTTGCTAAAGAGCTTTTCTTAGAACAATGTTTAAAATGTATAAACAAAACATGTATTCTTCCCAAGGTTATGGATTATCTTGAAATGAAAAAAGGGATATAGCAATATCTGCTTGTATTTAAACAAATGCTTAAGATAACACCTAAAGCAGATGTAATAATAGCTACCAAAATTTCTAAGCAGTGAAAAAAAGAAACAGAATGATAATATCTTTAACAATTAATGTCATTGTATATTTATGATTCTATCAAATATTTCTATTCATGTTATTCATATTTCTGATACCATTGGTTTATTACTTTCCTCCTATTCAACATAGGGGGAAATAAGATAAAATTTAATTTTGGTTTTCACTTGCATTTCTCTAATAAAAAGTCAAATGAATATTTTTTATATGCCTATTTACCATCTGTACATCTTCTTTGGAGAATTGTCCATTTAGATCTTTTACTATTTTTATTGCGATATTATCTCCCACTTGTGAGAACAGCCTATATAAAAAAGAACAGAAACAAGTGTTTGTGAAAGTTTGAAATAAAAGGAAATCTGATGCTCTCGGTGCAAATATTAACTGGGACAGCTACTGTGGAACAAAGTGTGGAATTTGTTCAAAACATTAGAAACAGATCTATCATCTGATCCAGAAATTCTATTTCATGGTAAACACTTTTGGAAGAATACCTATACTCCTATGGTCATTATAACGGCATTTATGAGTCAATATATGAAGATGACCTAAGAGCCCATCAATGGATTTGTGAATGAAGATATGGTTATGTACGGTTATGTACATAACAGAATACTACTCAGCTATAAATAATGACTTAATAAAGTCAGAGTGCTAGTTCAAAGTGCTGAGTACATGGTTTGTATACAGAAGACATTGGTTCAGTCTTCCTAACCATGATTAAGTAGGCACTGGTGAAGCAACCCTCAAATGCAGGTCTGGAAGTAACCTTCTAGCACACTGGATGTAGCCCCAAAGCTGGAAGAAAGGAAGAAAAAGAGAGAAAGAGAAATGAAGGAAGGGTGGAAGGAAGGGATTGTCATTTGCAATAACATTTATGGAACTTCAGAGGATAGTGCTAAAAGGAGAGTCAGAAAGAGAAAAACAAACTCACTCATATGGAAGATAAACAAAGCAATGAAACAAACCAAACCTAACCAAAATAAGCCCCTGAATTCTGACTGCAGAATGGAAATTACAAGAAGCAGGTGGGAGGAAGCAAAAGGTGAAGTGGGTCCAGTGGACTGTGGAGAAAATTGGTATTTTGGGAGCCGGCATCATGTGCATCTAAAATGGTATGAATCTGCTCTCTTAAAACACATTCAGTGCAACAAACCAATGCTATTTTAACAAGAGACAATTAGAAGGAAATGCTAAATGTTAGAGATTAATGAAACGGAATAGGTTTTTTTTCCCCACCTTGTCTAAGATTATCAGCGGCCTAAATTCTAACCCTGACTTTATGTATTGCCTGAATTCAAATTTCCATTCAAGATTCTCCTTTTAGAAAGAGGTAGGGGGTAGTCAAAAGAAAATTGTTGCTCTCTGGGCCTGGATGTAATGCAGCAGAACTTGCTATATATATATATGAGAGAGAGAGAGAGAGAGAGAGAGAGAGAGAGAGAGAGAGAGAGAGAGAGAGAGAGAGAGAGAGAGAGGAGGGGGGACGGAGGGATGGATGGAGGGAAGGAGGGAGAGAGAGAGAGAACTTGTCTCTCAAAACCTAATGAAATTCATCCAGTCACAGAGAGAAAGAGAGAAAGAGAGAAAGAGAAGCATGCTTCCCAGATCTTCTTGCAAGGTAACAGACATGTGAGGGCTAGTCTTCCTATTCTTTTTTTTTTTTTGGCTTTTTGGGCCACACCCGGCGATGCACAGAGGTCACTCCTGGCTCTGCACTCAGGAATTACCCCTGGTGGTGCTAAGGGGACCATGTGGGATGCTGGAAATCAAACCAAGGTTGGCTGCGTGCAAGGCAAATGCCCTACCTGCTGTGCTAACACTCCAGCCTGAGCCTTCCTATTCTTATTAGCCTTGGAATTGTGTTGGATGCCTAATTTATTTGGGCCATTTTATCTGCCCATCTTAGAGACAGAAGTTTGTGTGAGGGGATTGGAGGAGGGGTTAGATATCCCTGAGGGCAACTGGTACTTTCTGCATTTTGGTCATTCAGTTTTAAGATCCTTGAAACAAGCTCACTCTGTTGCTTTCTATACATCAGAGAAAATACCAAAAGATTGGTTACATTACTGGTAGAAGAATAGTCCTAGACCCTAGAGTCTGGCCTGAAATGACAGTTGTAGAAAACAAATCATATGGGCTAGAGAGATAGTCCCAGAGGCTAGAGTATAAGCTTTGTGTATAGAAGAACCAGGTTCAACCCCCAGCACTAAATGGTCCCCTAAGTACCAACGGGAGTGACTCGGAGCACTGAATCCATACTTTTATCATTTCAGGATGTGCCCCAAAAGGCCTCAGCTGTGGGAGTCTTATGCACTGAAAGATTATGAATATCAAAGTCCAGAAGATCCAGTTTACTATGGAGACTTGGGTCAGCACCCATTCGCCTTACTCAGCAATGTGTGGTGAGGGTTGCTGGATACACGTGCTTTTTTTGGTGTGAACTCCACTCTTCCCTTAGAGGTGACTCTCCCCCTTGTAGTCATCTGATGGCTGGGTCATTCCCTTGGAAGGTGGAGGGGCATTAAATTTGGCAAAGGAGCTGGGTGGCCTAGTCCTCACTTGGATACTGACTATGTGACGAGAGCATCTGCTTTGCTATCTGATGGCTCAGTGTCCTGAGGTCCACCGAAGTCTTATATGAGGTGATCTTCGGAGTTAGGGATGGTCTTAATTTGTCAGGGCTGCCACATACAGTATCACAAAGATTGGACAGTCAAGCAGGTTGGCTTCTGTCTCAGGGTGAGAAAGAATCTGTCAGGCCACTCCCCTTGGCTTCTAGACGGCTGTCTCTTCACATCTTCTTCCCTTTATGTGCATCTGCCTCTGTGTTCAAAGTTCCTCTTTTGATAAGGGCACCAGTCACAGTGGATTAATGTCTTCCCTATTGACCTCATTTTAACTTGATTTCTCTCTGCATAAATCCTACTCTAAAATAACACTCCTAGGAAGGGGCTGGGTCTAAGGGGGTGGGATTTGAGGCTCTGAAACTATTTGTTTGGTTTTTCTTTTTTGGTGCCTAGGATGGAACCCAGACCTTATGCAAGCAAGGCTTGCTTGACCACTTAGCCACATCCTGGCCCCATCCCCTGAGCTTAGATGATCTTAAATCATTGTTCAGATCTCCTGGAGGTATAACAAGCAATTCTGAGATTTTTCCTATCAGGAACTGATTCTGTTCCTGAGATGCTGACAAGGCAGGGCTGGTCTTCCTTCGGCAGCTGTCTCCTTTGGTCAGAGGAGACTCGTTGGGAAAATCACATTCCTTACTCCACGGGAAAAGGCTAGAAAAATGTGACTTCCTCCTTTGGGAAATCACAGAGTGCAGCAGCCATTACAAACGGAGGAAATTTTCCTGTGACAAAGCCAAGTCCAGTTCTGTGGGGGATGGAGAGGCAGCTGGCTAACTAGACTAATGAGCCGTTTTTCCCCTAGAAGGGGCAGGTCACAGTCCCACCTGACCTATGCCCTCCAGCGCCACCTTAAGCACACAAGAGTCCAGTGACTCTTCCTGCCCGGAGAGCAGCCTCCTGAAGCCCACACCAGCCTTCTCAGGCTTGCTCTGGGTTTTAGCAGTAAATTGCTGGGTGTTCTCCAAGTGTGTTATTTACTCTACAGAGACTTTATCTGGGTTTATAAACCATCTACTCAGTTTTCCTGCCAATTGAGTGTGGGCTAATTAAAACTAAAAAAGAAAGAGTCCAAGTGCTAAATTTTGAAACGCACACCTCAAAATCAAAACAGATAAAAGAAGAGGGAAAAAAAAGTGCAGTTGTTTTTATGTTTTTCTTTTTTTTGTTGTTTTTAGCGCCACCCAGGCACTCTTGGGCTACTCCTCGCTTTCAGCGTGGGGGTCACTCCTGGAACAAAACCCAGGCCTCCTGCACACAGCATGCACTCCAGACGGTTGAGCTCCTGCTCCTGCCGAAGAATATGTTTTCTACGGGAAAACTTGCTCTAACTCATTATGAGCAACTCTAAGATTGTCTTAAAAACAAAATCCAGGAACCAAAGCAGTCTTACAGGGGTGCTTGCCTTGCATGCAGCACACCTGGTTTGATCCCAGACACCACATTGGGTCCCCTGAATCCCACCAGGAGTGATCCCCAAGTGCAGAACAAGGAGTTAAGTCCCAAGCACTGCTGAGTGTGGCACTGAACTAACCAACCGAACATGCAAACAGAAACAAGACAACCCCCCCCCACACACAACAGTAATAATCACTGTAGCACTGTTTATCCCACTGTTCATCGATTCGCTCGAGCGGGCACCAGTAACGTTTCCATTGTGAGACTTGTTGTTACTGTTTTTGGCATATCAAATATGCCATGGGGAGCTTGCCAGGCTCTGCTATGCGGGTGAGATACTCTCTGTAGCTTGCTGGGCTCTTTGAGAGGAATGGAGGAATCGAACTCGGGTCGGCTACTTGCAAGGCAAATGCCCATACTAATAAAAAAAAAAAAACTCAAAATAACAAGCTCCAGGGCTGGAGACACAGCTCAGCAGGTCCTGTGCAGGGAGAGAGCATGCTTTGCATGCAGGAGGCCTGCATTGAATTGGCAAATCATATGCTTCCAGAGCATTGTTAGAAGTGACACCTGAGCTTTGAGCCAAGAATAGCCCATGGGCAGGTGTGGGCCAAAAATCAAAGAAAGGGTTTCTTTTAGTTACCAAGAAATTTTGCACAATTGACATTTTTCCTATTGATGAACTCTATGGTGTTTTATAGTGACTTTAATATCATTAGCATTTGCTTTTTGATTTATCATATTACCTTGATATACACCACAATCTGTAAAAGGTGGACTACTAAAACTTACTCAAACTTCAGTGACGTAAGAGCAGTTTGAAATCTAACTAAAGTGGGAATTTTCTACTTCTAACTTTTCATTAAGTTCTTCATAATACAATGAAATCTGTGTCAAAATTATCATTCCCTGCTACCCTCCCCCCCACACTCCCAAATAAGGTCACATCTCTGGTCTTATTACTTGCTCTTTGACATACTTCTTTTCCTAACCTGAGTTCAGGGATTTCATTCTCACTCAGTCTCTGAGAAGTATGGATTTCAACTTGATCTCCTATTTCACTTCTAATGCTTTCATCCTTGCCTTGGCTTTGTGTACATTTTTTTCCTTTGCAAATTATATATATATATGTATATATATATTTGTATATATATGTAAATTACATATATGCTTTATATTTCTTGTAAAAAAGGTAGCTTCAATTTACATGTCAATAGTTAAAAAAAAACTTTTCAAAGTTTATCTCTTTAGACAACTTTCTGCAGCTCTACTTTGCTCATTAGCCACTCCATTTACCATCTGGCCTAGGTACTCAGACTGAAAGTTCATCAGGGTAGGGATCTAGTCACTTAGTGTTTTCTAATGTGTACTAGACATTTCTTACCAAACTATGAGTTATTAATACACAAACTGGTATTACTAGATTATGAATCTGTGAATTCCAGTACATCTGTCAGACAATATACAGCTATATTAGGGTGTGTCAAAGAGTGCCAGAGCTGAGGAATATTATAAAGCAAAGGGACACTGGAAATCATTTATTAAAAGAATATGGGAACCCAAACTCATGAAATATGACTATTAGTGCCCAAGGAAGGTTGATAGGTGAAGCCTCCCTTCCAGGAGGAGATTCGCTCTTTAAGAGGCCTGCTGAGAAAACGAGAGTCTCTGGTTGCTTACTTGGGCTTAGTGGAAACCAGAAAAGGAAAAGAACACTTGGGCAGAGAAAGCCAGTGAATGTTTGAAAAACATGGTGGTTAAACACTGGCCTTGCTTGAAAACTGATCTGACTTGCCTGATTCCCAAATGAGCTTCATTCCAGTCTATACTGTTTTGCCTTTCATCACCATGTCTCCTAGGAGCTGGGAAAGTGACATGTTAGCAACAGAAACTTGGAGACACTCCTCTCGTGTCAGGTCACTTCTGGTCACTGCCTCGTGGGCTTTATTAAATCAACTAAGCAGCTCTTTTCGACAACCCCATTGGGTACCTGGGACCAATATTTTAAAATATCAAAAGACACCATCCTCATTCCCTTTCAAAAAACAAAAGAAGATAGATTAGTAGAAAATTTCCAAAACATTTGCATAAGTCCAGAGTTCAGAAACTAAAACAAACAAAAAAGGTCCATGAGACAAAGAAAGCCCTTCTCAGGCTGCGAACTGGGGTTATGGGGAAGACACTTTCTGATTACTGCTTCCGGGTTAACAGGCATCTTTGGGCTGTGAAAGTGCTCATAAGAAAGTAATGGTGTGACTGTGAGGTACACAGGCTTATCATCTGGGTTGACCCAGCCGCAGGAGAGCTGGTGACTCACCCAGTAAAAGTGACATCCCTGAGTGAAATGTTGGCAGGCTTTTTAATGTTGGCAATCTCTAAAGGGAGGAGCAAACAGGCCTAAGAAGGCTTAAAGCTGAACTTTGCAGCATCTGGGAGTTTTTTTCTGAGGTGACAGGGTTAAAGATTTACTCAGTGGGTTTCTCCATAATGCGAGGCTCCTAGGGACTTTTTCAGCTACTCTTTAAGGTAGCTGAAAATGAAAATGCTGTAGAATGCTACAGATGGAATGACTGTGTACCCACTCACCCCCCTAACTCTAATGTTTGTTTGTCTATTGGGGATTATACCCAGCAGTGCTCAGGGACTTTTTTTGGCTCTGGGGGTGAGGGTTTGGTGCGCTTTCCTGGAGGCATGAGGAGTTTGAACCAGATCCTGCTGTGTGTGGAGTTCACCCTGCAGCTGTTGAACTATCTCTCCATCTTGAATTCATATGCTGTAATCCCAAACGCCAATCACAGTGTTTAGGACCTGTAACTTTGGAAGGTGTATTATTTAGCACTTGAGTACAGAAGTGTCCTAAATGGAATTAGTGCACTTATGAGAGAGATTGTTTTCTCTCTGCACGCTGCCAAATGGGGTGACATGAGAGGAAGTATCTATGGGCCAGGAAATAGCTCACACCGTTCACTTGATTACAGATGCCTTCATTTTGGACTTCCGAGCTTCATAAACTTTGAGGAGTAAATGTTCCTTGTTTTCTACACCTGTCTATTTTTGCTATAGCATCCCAGACTGATTTTGATATAGGGTGTGCCCAGAATATTGTGAAAAATATTCAATTATACCTTTGGGTTGTTAAAAAAAAATTAAAAAAAGGTGAGAAACTAACTTAAAAATCTTTGAGGACAAAGGGAACAGGATTTGCAGTTACAATTGAGATGCAGGACAAAACCAAGAAAAGACAGATGAAATATCTTTCCATCTTATTGTTTTTTTATGGTGTTACCTGCAGTCCTTAGATCTTGGAAGATCAGCCAGCTGATCCTCTGCACCACTATGGACCCTTGAGCATTGCTGAGAGTTACCAGTGGAGTACTGTGCTGGGAATACTCCCTGAGCATTGTTGGGTGTGACACCAAAGTATTTTTTAAATGCCCTCAATTAGCAAATAAACCAATTCAAGAAATCTACAGAGGCCAGAGGGACAGTATAAAGGGCAAGGCCTCTTGCCTTCCATGCAGTCTACCCTCTGGTTTGGATCCCTAGCACCATATAAGGTCTCCCCATCACTGCCAGGGGTCACAGCTAAGCACATAGCCAGGAATGGCCCTGAGAAATGTTGTGTGTGGTTCAAAAAAAAAAGGAAAAAAAACTTTGTAATCTGAAAATGCTATGTTGGAATAGGTTAGTAATTGTTTCTGACTCAATGATCTATAATATATATTTTCATAATTTTGTGGTTGGTTATTGCATAATTAATTTTCTTATGAAACTAGTTGCAAAACTCAATTGGTCCTTTAAGTGTAATCTAAACCATTACATTTAAAATCCCTCATTTGTTCAATTTTCAGCCAAATTTGAGATTAAAGCACCTCATCATAGGTGATCATATAAAACTTATTAGGAATGGAGATTTTGAAAAAAAAAGTTACTAAGAATAGCACTAAGATTTGAAAAAACTGTCCTATTTTCTTTTCCTTTTAGTTGTTAGGGACCTCACCTGACATTTAAATTGTTAGGGACCTTACTTCTCAGTTAATGGGTGCCAGGCTATGCTGGGGTTGAACTCAGGGCCTCACACATCTGAGGCAAGTACTTTACCACTTGGACTATCTCCTGGACCCCAATGATAAATTTTTTTACAACTTTTGAAAAAGATGTTTTGACAATTATTAAATCTTTCATAATTCAAGTGTTGATAATATTGTAAAACTTTTTGTTTTGCTGCTTCGAGTAGTGTCTTTACAGATATTTCTAAGAGACAAAAGGAGTACTGATTATCATGGAACTTCCTTAGTGATGTGAGTGTGCGGGGTATGTGCACACGCATGTGACTAGCTTTTGATAAGGGGGGAATTTAAGAAACAAAACCTGGGGACCAAATGACAATAAGTATTATACAAGGTATTGAAGGCATAATACTTTTTTGTTTTTGTCTTCTATTTTATGGCAACACTGACAGTGCTCAGAGTTTGCTCCTGGCTTTGCACTCAGAGATTATTCCAGGCACTGTTCAGAGGACCATATATGATACCCAAGATAGGATGGAACTGCCATCCTCGGTCACATACAAAGCAAGCACCTTAGCCACTATACTATTTGTTTGGCACTGAGGGCATCATTCTTGCAGGGTTGTGAACTAGTGTCATATGTAGGTATTTATGAACATAAACTTATGTGTGTGTGTGCGTGCACATGCACACAACTGTAATTACATTTTATTTTTGTGGAGTAAGCATTTTTTGGGTCATCTTTACACATGTGCTGTATACTAGATAATACTTCTTTTCTTGGATTCAGGAGAATAAAGCATGTAGGCCTTGGGAAAAATAAAATGATTTTTCAGTCTCCATTTGGGGAGGGATCTTTGGAAACATCCATTATGTCTGACATATTTAAAGTTTCTCAGATGTACAGATCCAGGAAACTTCCCACATTACCTTTAAGATTAATGCTTTTGTCAGGGCTAAAAATGCCATAAATTTATGCTTCTTAGACCTGGGTCAGCATAATTTTCCTGACTAGCCTCACCTATTGGAAATAACTGCATTCTTTTATCTCCTTAACATTTAGAAATAACTACAAGTTGGACTGAATATTTTTTGTGTTGTGATTTTTCAACTTAACAATATGATTTTTCTCCTACTAGTTCCTTAAAAGTATTGCAAGCAACAAAAATTCTTGTCACAGTCCAATACGTACTTGTCAATCAGTTTCTTGTCTGCCATCAAACTTGATGACTTCCCCAGTCCTGAATTACACTATTAACTTTCTGTTTCTGTTTAATGCTTAATGCCTTGGGTATGTTCTTAAATTCTGTCACATTAGCTTCCCTCTCACCCTTGCTCTTCATTAAAAGTTTGCTTCTTTGGGACTGGAGAGATGGATAGTATGGTGGGTAAGGGGTTTGTCTTGTGAACAGCTGACCCAGGTTTTATTCCCAGCACCACATACCCTGAGGATAGCTAGCAGTGATCCCTAAACACAGAGTCAAGAGTAGAACTTGAGGGGCTGGCACGATAGCACAGCGGGTAGGGCGTTTGCCTTGCACGCGGCTGACCCAGGTTCAATTCCCAGCATCCCATATGGTCCCCTGAGCACCGCCAGGGGTAATTCCTGAGTGCAGAGGCCAGGAGTAACCTCTGAGCATCACCAGGTGTGACCCAAAAAGAAAAAAAAAAAAGAGTAGAACTTGAGCAGCTGTATGTGGCTGCAAAGCAATAAACTAACGAACAAAACTGCTCCCTTGTTTAATGATAGGAGCCATCTGTCTAGGATGACGTGGACTGTATGATATTGCCTGGCTGATATGGCAGTTAGATACAACTGGCTCCAAAACTGATCTTTGCCAATTCACTCATTCTTATGAAAATGACAATAATTTTATAAGCTTTATCTGAAGGAGCTGGAGCGATAGCACACAGGTAGGGCGTTCGCCTTACACGTGGCCGACCCGGGTTCGATTCCTCCACCCCTCTTGGAGAGCCTGGCAAGCTACTGAGAGTATCTTGCCCACACGGCAGAGCCTGGCAAGCTACCTGTGGTGTATTCGATATGCCAAAAACAGTAACAAGTCTCAAAATGGAGGTGTTACTGGTGCCCGCTCGAGCAAATCAATGAGCAATGGGATGGCAGTGACAGTTATCTGAAGTTAAGGTAAAAGCAGCTGCAATATAGATTTATTATGAGGATTAAAACAGAACACAAGAATGCATGGCTTGCCCAATACCTGGTATAGAAAGCATTTAGTAAACATTATCTTCTTTTTTTTCTAATTGCCTATGTTATATGTAATGGAGAGGGTCAGTTTAGACTCTCCTCATGCTATCATTAAACGCAATGATTTTGGGCCAGAGATAGCTGCAGCCACTTCGAGCCTACTCTGCATGCAGGAGACCTGGGTTTGATTCCTGCCACTGAATGGTCCTCCAAGCACCACCACCAGAGTAGCTCCCAAGCACTGTTGAGTGTGATCCACAAAAAAATAAATAAATAAAATAAAATAAACTCCATGAGCCTACTATTCATGTGATTCTTCTAATTTAGCCTTTTACATTTTTCTAATTTTTCTAAAATTTACCTAGGATGTGGCTCAGTGTAGCATTTGTAAATTTCAGTCTGTAATTTTGCAGAAAAAAAAACAAATAAGACGAGTAAATATTTCTAAAATTCATTTTAGAAAAATCAATTTCTGTAGTTTTTTCATATATTGGCTGGATCATTGCACAGTTTCCCCAATATACATGTGCTAAGATAAGGCTAAGATACATTTTAAAATATGCAAATTTATTCTTGACAGGGCCCAATTTAAATTCTTCCCCAGATCTCTGCAGTTTACAATCCTCTACAAAGTTTGGTAGGCTTGAATGGGGCGTTTGCTGGTGAGGTTCTCCATAATCTCTTCACAGTTAACGCTTGCCCCACCCAGCCACAAATCTCTTCTGGATTTTCTTGGAAGTCTGCTCTTTTCTCCACCTTCCATGTGCCATTCTCATTACTTACATTCTCCTCATTTTCCTCCTCTGAGTCACATGGTTGACCCCAGAACTTACACTGAAGCCAACTCAGGCTTTACCTTCTCTAGAAAGGTGTTCCAATAAGCCTAGTTATATGTTTCATTGCTGTGTGCTCACTAATACCATGTACACTTTTGGCAGTACCTGAATTAAAGATTTCTTTTCTTAAGTGATTTAATTAAGTAGTTTCCTCACTAGACTGAAATCTCTTGGGTAACATATATTTTCTGAATATACATCTCATGTATACTATGTCTCAATATGTGCATAGTGCATAAATGGAATGTTTAACTAATTCATCAAATGTTGGGTCCATAAGTGAATGAATAGAAGGATGGATAGATGGATGAAGAGATGAATGAATTAATTGATGTATAAACACATTAATGAAAGCACTAAACTTTTTAGAAAGGCAAGACAGTACACATTCAGTTCTTTCCACAGATTTTTATAATGTCTGTTCTCTCTCTTTACTCTATGTCTGACATCTGCCTTCCTTTCCTAAGTTAAGTGCCCAGTCTCTTTAGTGTCTCATACTCCTCTATGTTTTAGTACTTTACAGCATTTTCCTGACAAAGGGTTGGAATAAATTAATTTCATTGCTGCTTCTAACTAGACAATTTATGGTCTAGATACTTAATGAGTTCTAAGACCATGGCCTTGTCTGATACCAGCTGTGTTTGTGAATATTTTTATTAACTTTATTTATAGATGAAGAAATAATCTAAAAGAGGCGGAATGATTTGTTCAGGTTTATTGATTTACATGCAGCAGAAGTAAGAATCAATTCCTAAGTTTCATGTAATTCTATACTCCTTTGACAGTTGAAAATAAAGTAAGAAATAGAGAATAACTAAATTGTATTCATTTCAATTTTTATTCATGTAGCAGCCAAACCTAATTAATCATAGTCCAATTTTCTGGTCTTTAACTGATATATACAGTTCCTAGTGGGAACTTTGGACTAACATAATTTAACGGTGGCAAGCCAACTTGATTGTCTGCCTTAAAATTAATTTTTTTCATTTTATTTGATGATGGGTCTTAGCTGACAAATCATTTCTTTTTTAACTTATTTTTTCTTTAAAATCATTTTTCTACAATATTAAAGGGACATTTTTAGACAAAGATCTTATTTCAGTTGCTAATGGTCTCACTGAAAAAGTTCCTACCTTAAATTTTGGGTCTTTTGTGTACTCTAGACAAATGAAACAGATGGGAAGCAATATTTTGAGTGAAAAAACATTTCTGTTGGAAATATTTGTCATATGTGGCTACAGTCATGTTTAATATTGTCCTAAAAATAAATGCAAAACACTAGAGGATAGAAGGTGGAGTTTCTAAACATACTGCTTACTATGTCACACCCACATTTTTGGTCCTGTGAGACCTAAAAAGGGCTACCTCTTTTCTGCATGGTGTACATTTGTCATCTTTAAATGAGAGAGGTAGTGCAGCACATAGGGTGCTTGCAGTACACGCAGCAGACCCAGGTTTGATCCTTGGTATCCCATGTGGTCCTCTGAGCATCGCCAGGAATGATCTTGAGTGCAGAGCCAGGAGTAAGACTGGACTACCACTGGGTGTGGCCCCAAACCCAAACCAAACCAAAACAACAAAAACTCATTTCGTTCTGGTACACTTTCTGATAACTTTGGAGGAAAAGTTCTTTCTTTTTTGGGGGGAGGATGGGGGACTCATACCTAGAGGTGCTTTAGCTATTGGCTTGGCATTTGGAGGGAGTTTCACTCTCAGCTGTCGTTTGAACTATCTTCTTGTCCCCTGGACCTCTTTTTAGCAGCACTGTGTGTAGCTCAGATAAACTTATTCACGACGCTTAGTCATAACTTTCTTTGCAGATTTGTTTCCACTAGGTTATAAGATACCTGAGAGCAATAGACTGTGATTATTTCACAACCAGGTCCACAGAGTCAAGCTCAAGTTAAGCCTGGCATACAGCAGTTACTCAAATGTTTGTTGAATAAATATTGAATAATGCGAAGACCAGTTCCTAGTCTAAGGTGATGTAATATCTGTAACTATTGACTCAAATCATATCCTAAGCTTATCAGTTAAGTCATCTTAAGAAAACTGTCCAGGGTTCTTTGTGCTTGTCCAAAGAATAATTGGGTACAATTGCTTTAAAGACCAGATAAATACTTTGATTGAAATATGTTAATTCTATAAAGCAGGTTGGAGGTATAGAATGGCATAATGGCCAAGAAATTGAAATTGAAATTGAAACAAGCAGGTTGAAGTGCTAGTTTTGATGCTTACTAATACTGGATGTCTCTGTTCAGTTCCAGTATCTATGTAAGGGATAATGCTTATCTCAGAGTTAATCAGAATATTATGTAGTGTCAGCAAAACTCTTCCCTTTATTTTCTTTATTTTTGGAGAAGGGATTTAGACCACACCTGGTGGCATTCAGGGACAACTCTATGCTCTGTCCTCTGAGGTCACTCTAGGTGATGGTCAGGGTCAAAATGGGGTTGACCATATGCAAGGCAAACACCTCACCCCTTATACTATCTCTTTGGTCTTCTACTTTAAAGTAAAATTCTTCACGATTAGAGGACTATGTTCCTCCTGCACAGATCTGCTATAGGACTGTGTGCTTTTGTTCCAAAAGTTTTGTTTCTTTTTAAATTACCCCTGGTAAATGCCTTATTTTAGGCACTAGGATTCCATTTGAGCCTTTAACCAACTTAATACATGACACTGAACCTCACAAGATCCATTGAAAGCGAGAATGCAGTTGGCAGTTTTAGGAGAAGCATTTTTTTTCACTGCCCTTTCCTTTTCCCTCATTTCTCTCCCCCTCATTTTCCTTTCACGTGTGACTTGCATCAAAATACTTTAGGATGAGAATTGAATAGTAAATTGAAGCTCGTATGTGGTTTCTGTTCTTGAGGTTGGATCAGGTTAGGTTTATACTGGTATAAGACTGAAACTCAGCTAGGGGTGGAGGGTTGTTATATACATAGTATTTAGTGTGAAATTAATATGGAAAATTAAGCAGATTGTTTAGGTATCTGTTGAATGGTTTGGGGTCTACAACTGAATTTTGCTGTGAAGTAATACGGCAGTACTGGGAAAAGAACATAAATAAGGATAAGGAGACATAACACTGTATCTGGAGAGATTTTCTCATCTCTGGAGCAAAATCAGAAAATTTGCATGAAACAGTGGGACAAAAATCTTGACAGGTTGTAGACCACCAGCAAATATTTATTCCCATTCCTTGAGCCCACCTTTGCTACCTATGAAAAACAAAAATATTGATTGTTACCTTTTCTTCTTCCTTGTTTCCCTTTTTTTGTTGTTGTTTGTTTGTTTTTGGCCATGCCTGACAATGTTCAGGACTTGTCCTGGTACTATACTTAGGGATCATTGTAGGAGGGCTCAGAGGACCACATGAGGTGCATGGGTCAGTCATGTGCAATGTAAGTGCCCTTCCCACTGTACTCTGGTGCCTGATTGTTATGTATTTTTGTTTGTTTTGATTTGGGTTTGGAAAGTACACTCAGCAACGCTCAGGGGACTCAGTGAACCATATATATAATGCTGAGTCTGGATCCTAGGCCTCCTACACCCAAGCATGTATTCCTGTCCTTTGAGCTATCACTCTGGCCCACAACTATTATTATCTTATGGATTTCTTGCAATATTGAGGAAGAAAGAGTAAAGCATCTGACACTTTCTAGGAAATGAGTGAGGAATTATCAAGCTGCTAAACCTCACAGAAATCTGAGGCTAAAAGCAAGCTTTTATTTTTCATAATCTCTGGCCACATTTTCTGATCCAGGATTGCTTTAAAAATAGAGAATGAAGACTCAGATGAAGGACTCTCAATGTTTAGAACACAGGATGCCAATTGGCTTAGAATTTGTGTTTGTTAAGAGCTACTAACTGGAAAATTGGTTCTAGTACTCCTGACCTCAATCTCTGACTTAGTTCCTGATTCAAATTTGGGGAGGAATAACAGCATGTGCAGAGTCCTGGGGGAAAAAACATTGTACCCCAGGTTATGTCTGATTTATTCAACGATCTCAACAATGTTATTTGAGAATGCAGTTAAATATGTTGGTCTAATGGCAATAATTACAATGGCATTGTATAGAAGAGAATGTGAGGTTTAGTTGGTACTTATTTTACTCAGTGGCATTTAATTACTTACTTGGAATAAAATTTTACTTGTTTTCATTGAGGACACTTGTTTAAAAGTTTGATTCTTAGGTGATGAATACTGAGGTATATACTGAAAGGAATCAAAGAAGTACACACCTAAGTACACACCAGGCACGAGTACTTAGGCATTTATAAAATGTCTTATTGCTTTTTTCATTCATTACTCATTCATTTTTTTTAACTGTTGCAAACAGTAGTCACTAATTATAAAAAAAATGTAATGAGTATTGATGGATAAGAAAAGCTTTTATTATTGAGAAACAGTGGTTTGGTATTTTATTGCAATTCTAGAATCACCTGCCGGGTTAATTACTAGGAAGTCTTTATAAGAAGCATCTTCTGGGGGCTGGAGCAATAGCACAACTGGTAGGGTGTTTGCCTTGCATGCAGCTAACCCGGGTTCGATTCCCAGCATCCCATATGGTCCCCTAAGCACCGCCAGGAGTAATTCCTGAGTTACCCCTGTGCATCGCCAGATGTGACCCAAAAAGGAAAAAAAAAGAAGGATATTCTGTGAGAGAAACAATAAAATGAGAACATCTTCTAAACAAAATTCATAATTTTTGAAACTTGTTCTTTCGTATTGACGAAAGCATGAGAATGAAGTTAGGGAAAATGCTATTTTAAAATGCGTTCCCCTTTCCTTTCCATAAACAAACAGGTTGTGTTGGTTACTTTGACACCCTGACTCACTTCCAGTTTCCTCCCTCAATATCACATACCAAGATATTGAATGTCTCCTCTTTCTGTTCCTTTTGGTGCAAGACACTCTCCTAATTCAACATTATGCTATCATCTAAAAAGATTTATTTTCATAAATATCAGTGTGGAATAATAATAATAATAAGTACCTTTAATATAATTTTGAAGAGAATTATGGAGAAACTCTGGGTCTGAAAATTTGCATTTTAATCTGTTCTTGGTCACTCATTTTGTCATAATGGGATACTGAATTCTTTGAATGTCAAGTTTCTCATACCTTAAATGGGATGACACAAAGGAAGAACTGCCTTTAACTTCCAATTCTAGATGTTTTAGAATTTTCTTCAACTATGAAGGAACAGATTCTATTTTTTTCTGTTTTCTCTTATTTCACATTTAGTTTCCTCTAAGTTTTTATTTACCTGTGATGGGAAGGCATGCAAAACCTACAGAAGTGTATATTTTCATGTCAAACCTTCCTACTCTTTCTGATCTTTCTGTGATACTGAACTCACTCATGTTTTCTCACATCTTGACACTGTGCCTGGCATATACTAGTTATCCCCTAAAGCTGTGTTTCTCAAATATTTTTCAACCACACCTCTGTACCCTAATCCATCTCACTTTCCCCCTGCAGCCCACTGTTTTACTGGTTGATCTTATAAATGGAGGGAAGTCTCAAACTTTTTTTTAAATAAGATTTTAATATGCACCCCCTACCCCTCACTTTCTTTGGAATATCCTAGAGACTCACAGGGTAACCTATGATCCTTGGGTGAGAAGTACTATTCTGAGGCATCCTAAATGAGAAGGAACTGTGCTGGCAGCATGCTCTACTTCTGAAGGAAGTGAAATAATAGAGTGTATCATATATACTTTGTAACTACATCAGTGAACTGAGAAGTCTTTAAACTTCTCTAATGACATGGAAACCTAGGCAAGCATTCATAATGAAAGTATCATGCCTAATGCTGGAATAATAAATAATCCCAAAGAGAACACAGATGTTCTATCAAAAGTAGTTCTATAAACTTTATAAAACTGTCTACAGAATAAGCGCATATCCCCTAACAGCAGTTAATTAGAGTCTGCAATAAGGCATCAAAGATTTGGAAGAGATCACTTATTGTGGCCAAATTGACTAGCTGCATTTGCCCAATTGCATTTTCTGCCACTTTGTCAAAACTCAGAGCCAGGATCACAGCAAGGGAAAATATTGCTGTGTTCTCAAACCAGACCTTCCTTGTCCTGCTTGCCTCACCTCTTTTGTTTCTGCAATGGTTCTGCATTCTGTAAGTCTACAGTTACAGGCTGAAATTTTAGATTCAATTCTTATTCTGACACTAATTTATAAAGTTTTTAAAAAGCAAGCCAATTAATAAGTGTGGTGCTCATTTTAGGAACTCAAAAAATGCGTATTTTAATATGCTTTTTCCTACTTATCTCGGAATGTTTCTTAAGATTATGAGTATAAGAATGTGCAGTCATATATAATGTCATCATGTAATGATGCATTGATAAATTTTTAAGTTAAAAACTAGAAAATAAAAAGTGCTACAAAGACCTATCAAATATTTTATGAAGCTACTTTTCTTATGACCATTATATATACATATAAAACAATTACCTGTTATGTGTTGATATGTTTTTCACAAACCTTAAAGAAATTATTCTGACTCTTGTCTTCAACCTCAATTGCTATGCTTTTTGTCCTAGTAACCATGTAGCTTCCGTGTCAGATTTGTCAATCTCTATGAAAATCACTTCTCGTATGATGGTTGTGAGGTCCTTTCGACAGCTGGAGCTGTGGGGCTGCCTTAGGGAGCCGCTGTGGGCAGCTGCCAAGGGGTGACACTCACTCTTTGCATGGGGGATCCTTAAGTCTGATTCCTGGCACTTCATGGTCCCTCAAGAACCTCTGTGTGTGATTCCACCCTCACCACACCAAGTGAAGAACAAAAACCAAAATGAAACAACAAAAATTTGGAGCTTTGGGAGCTGGAGCGATAGCACAGCGCGTAGGGCCTTTCTCTTGCATGCAGCAGCCCCGGGTTCGATTCCCAGCATCCCATATGGTCCCCGGAGCATCATTACGAACCAGGAATAACCCCTGTGCCTTGCTGGCCATGACACAAAAAGAAAAAAAAAAGTTCGAGCTTTGGATGCTTGCAACTGTGGTAGTGTGGATTGTGAGGTGTTTTTAAAGTAACCCTTATTAAGGATCTTTATCTTCTGGCAAAGAAAATATGTTTCATTCATTTATCTTCGTCTTCTATCATAGAACTGACTATGCAGTCTGTTTCTAATAAATATTTGTTAAATAAATGAATACACAAACTATTCAATCCAGTGATACCCCCACACTCAATCCCCACTGCCAGGAGTACTTTTAAACACCCTGTGACTTAAGACAAAAACATATTTTAAAAGAAATAAAACATTAACAATTTGGGGGCTGTAGCCATAGTACAGCAGATAAGGTGTTTGCCTTGAAATCTGCTGATAGTGGTTTGATCTCAGGCATCTCCCAAGCAACACCAGGAAAGAGTACAGAGTGCAGAGCCATAAATAACCCCAAAGCATCACTGAGTGTAGTCCCAAAACTAAACGAAAAAAAATTGAATTAAGAAAATAATGTGACCCCCAAACAAAACAAAACAAAATTAATAATTAACTTGAGAAAAAAAATGTCTTGAGTGTGTGTGATCAATTAAAGATCAATTTTCAGATCATTAAGTAAAGAACTCAGAGTCTGACCAGAGTCTGATTTGAAGGGAACTGTCTGGCCTCAGGTTTTATGATGAGAGACCAAGAGGATCTGGAACTGAAACCCTGAAACTGAGGGAGGTCAGATGGCACACTGACTCATAGGCGGAGTTATTTTAGAACATAAGAGTTCACAAAAGTCACTAATTTTTTTCTTTACATTAATGGGCAACTGTCACAAAAGTTTAATTAACTGTAGTTTTATATTATATGGGAAAATTATCATGTATGAGTTTTAATTATCTAATATTTGAGTGTTTCTTATTTATTAGGAGTTGTTCTCTAAGTTCAATTAAAAGGTGACTTAGAGGCCAGCTTTCTAGTCTTTTGAGATTTTTTGTAAAGTCACAAGAATTTACAATAATTGATGATGCAACAACTCATAAGGAATGTTACCTTACAGAGATTAAACTGGGGTTGGGGACCAAAAAAGAACTTCCTCAAGGAGATACTGTCTGAGCAAGAAATAGAGAAAAGACATTTACAGGTGATATGAAAAAATAAACAAAGAGTAAAGATGATCCATGAAACAGGAGGAAAAATGCATTCCCCTAGAAACGATCTGGAATAGGTCATTTGAACTTTGAAAGCAATGTTAGAGACTTTGGAACTCATCTTAAGACCAATGATATAGTTTTGCAGAAATTAAACATAAGACCAAAGGTTTTTCTTTTTTCTTTTTTCTTTTTGGCAATATGTACTTCTAAATTAGCTCTTTAAAGATTTTTCCAGCAGGAGATAATGGAATAATGTGTTGGAAGGGGAGATGAAAGAATTTATGGAGATAATCAGAAAAAGAGATTGGTGGTTAGAAATGGAATAGTGACAATGTTGAGTGATAAAACCAGAGGAATTTGAGAAATCCCAACAGGTAGAATTTAGGGGTTATCAGAGAATCCAGGCCAATGACTATGGCTGTGGATAGAAGGCAATAGAAACTTAGAAAATGTAAGCTTTGTGGTATTTGAGGACAGAACCTATGCAAAGTTGACTTCTCGGGTAAACAACTTGTATCGTCCCACAGAACATGGCTCTTAGAAGGCTAATGTATGAGGTTTAATGTTCTATTGTCATCATTTTGAAATTCTTAATTTTTAAATTATATTTAATTAGGTTTTTTGGTGATTATTTTTTTTGGTTCTGAGAATTAAACTCAGGGCCTGATATTTGCAAAGGCAAGTATTAAGAAATTAAGAACTTGTTAATTTTGAGGCAAGTGATCACTTGTCCTTATTTTTCATTGGGCCTCAAAAATTTTATAGACGGCCTAGAAACTACTGCTATAGTTAAAATATGGTAGTTTAAATATGGTAAGTGGTTTTAGGAAGGCAATTGAATGAAGGAATTCTATTTGTAGTAAATAACCAGAATTGGCTTAAGAGTCTGGAGGCAAACAGGAAGTAACAGGCTAGGCAAAACAAGTGGTTGCTTAATAACAGTGACATGTCTTCCCTGTTCTGTGATCTGCTTGAGAATAGAGAGAAAGGCAGCCAAAGGTGAGCAGCCCTGTGATGAGAAATGTAGATTAGGTCTGATTCTCTAGTCAAAGGGCTGAATTTCTTAGGTGGTTTTAATTTCTCTAGAAACAAGTTTTTAATTTAATGTTTTAGATTATTGATCTTCCTTAGGTGGTTTTTAATTTCTCTAGAAACAAGTTTTAATTTAATGTTTTAGATTACTGAGCAGTTCTTTATCTTTTTCTAGAGTGTTGACTTCTAATTTTGTTTATAATTACTCAGTCTGTATCTGAATCATTGATTTTCTTTTCCCTTCTTTTCCATGCCAAGCATTATTTCGCTGCATTCAATTGATGTGCTATATAATTATTTTTAGATTAAGTGTGCTTACTACTTCAGTTGCTAAGAGCAAATTATATATTGCATATACTGTAAGTCTGTTGTTAGATTTTAGGTATTATGCAATTATTTTGAAACAAAGCTTAATAGATTTTCATGTTAACCCTTGTATTGTTCTTTTATCTATGCTATTTTGAAACTGCCTTCATAGTAGATTTTACTGATATATGTCTTCTGAAAAATTATACTCATTTGCCATCCTTTCTTCTTCAGACTTTGCAGGTCAGTCATTGGCATTGTTATAACATAAACATAATAGACTGGGTGTTGTATAGAAATTTACTTCTCATAAATCTTTGGCCTGGAAAGTCAGAAACATTAACAGCTGATGTTAAAATAAATAACTATTATGTATTATATACACACATTAAAATTCATTTTAAATTTTGGTTTGAGGATATACCTGGTGAAACTCAGGGCTTACACTGGCTTTCTGTTCACCAGTTCACTCCTGGTAGTGTTCAAGGACGCATGTGCCAAGGATTCAAACCAGTGTAAGGCACCTCTGATACTATCTCTCAAACCCCTGTACACACCACTTTATTTTTTAAACTGTCTAAAACAAGGTGATATAATTGAAGACATCTTAACTTCTACCTCAAGCAGTTAAGCATGCATTTCTCCTTTTTGCTTGGAGGACAGGGCATTAAATCAGTCTAGTGCTTGGGGACTATATGCTGGATACCTAACCATGGTTCATGGTGAATGTTAGGCAAAGCAAGCGTCATAATCTCTGTACTATCTCTCCAGGCTAGGTATAAGTCTCTTAAACCTAATAACATAAATGCAATATTTTATTTAAAAAATATTTAATAATAAAAACTTTGTGATGGGAGAAATCTAATATCTGTGGTAATTGTTAGCATAGACAAGTCATTATGGATTCTTGTTGGACTTGGTGTTTACTTCAGTGCAGACAGAGGTACTCTGGGAGAGAAAGCTGCAGTGTTTTTGGAAGTCAAATCTCAAAGTCAATCATGAGTACTTTAAGCTCTGGAAATTAGAAAGCCGATTGCTATCATATTCAAGCTTATTTCTCTGAAATTTGCACAAGAAGGCTGTATTTTCCTGTATTTTATTCTGCTTGATTCTCTTCTTTCTCAGCCTATCTTTACTTACCAAGCACAGTTGTATTTCTCTGTCCCAGTTTTGTTTTCTTCTCTCTGATTCCATCCATGGAATTCTATCACACCCTTGAGTAACTCTTGTCTGCAGATTTGATTTGGTCAGAGCATTAAGTTGAACCTTTGACTGCCTTCTCTGAAGTGTTGTATCCCTTTATGCATCAATTTATTGAGCATTATCTTACACCACTATTCTCAGATTATCTTATATTATTTTTATACAATAGGATTCAGGTTCCAGATAGCTACGACTTTGAGAGCATAATGCTGTTCAGCAAAAACTTATCCATTAATTTTTTATGTAAGTTGTGTTTCATTTTAATTTTTGTTCTGAGCTTGGAGGCCACTCAAGGTGTCCAGTAAACCATGCAGTGCTGGGGGATCAAACCAAAACCTTCTGCATGCAAACCACACACTCCAGACCCTTCGCTTTCTCTCCAACTCTATAAATTGATTTATGTTGTTAGCACAAATGCTAAATTCTTATAATACTTCTGACCTGGTAAACATAAAGCAAATGAGCATACTTACATATTTACATAATTTGGGCAGAAGAAACAGTTACTTAGAGTACTGACGAAATTCTGGTGATCACCTTCAGAAAAATTAAGGATTTTAAAAAATTTTATTTCTCCTTTGGGGGTTTGGGGGGCCATACTCAGTGGTGTTCAGTGGCTATTTCTGACTTTGTGCTCAGTATACTAACCCTAGAACTTAGAGCTCATATTCAGTGCTAGAGTCAAATCAGGGTCAGGTGTATGCAAGAGAAGCCTTTACCTCCTGACCTCATTCTCTCTGGTCAGAAAAAATGGTGGATTTCAAAATGTCAATCTCTTTCCCCAGCAGGAAATGGTAGAGAGAGACAAAGTTCTTGGTGGCACTAGCTCTCAACTCCTGGGTGGGTCTTTTGTGGGGACCATAAGAAGCTGGGACTGAGGGACCCTTGAAGAGTCTTGGATCAGGTATGAAACAGCATCAAGCATGAGGCAGGAAGGACAATAACCAGAAATCATAAGCCAGTATACTGTGTTTTATTGTTTTTATTGAGGAAAGATTCACGAAGCATAAAATTCACAATATGGAAGTGTAATTTAGTAATGGTTATTTCATTCATCACAGTAAGCATCTAACACTTCCACCTACTTTCAAACAATTTTCACCAGAGGGAAATCCTATATTCATTAAGCAGTCACTCCTTGTCCCTTATTGTCCCTTTCCTCTGTTCATGGAAACCACTAAACTACTAAACCATGTTTTGTCTCTGTGGACTTGCCTCTTCTCAACACTTCAAATTCATGAAGTTATATTATAAGCCATCTTTGGGGGTTTGTTCACTTAGAAAATTACTTTCAAAGTTCATTCACTTTTTAGAATGTATGAATCATTGTTTTTATGGCTAAATTATATTTTATTAAGTGGATGAATCACAGTTATTTGCTTGTTTATTTTGTTGTTGAAGTTACTTGTTTGTGTGTGTGTGTGTTGCTAGTGATTGACCCCTTCGCTTCTGTGCTTTATACATTCAAAGCGTAGTGTTCTACTACTGAGTTATATCCTTAGCCTCTATCCAAAATTTTTTGTTTGAATACTTGTTTTCATTTTTTTTTAAGATATTTCCTGCAAGGGAGAACAAATATTCAACATTCTAGGTTCTTTGACTAAAATGACACAAAACTAACAGGAGAAAAGCAAATTTAAGTTTATATGTGTGGAAAACTTGCATAAACATGAGCAGTCCAAACATAGTCAAGCAAAATCAGGTTTATATGCCATTTTGAGTAAAGAAACATGATAGAGGCTCACATTCAAGGAAGAAAAGGTTAATTCGCAGGATGATAAGAAGAGCAGATATTTGGTAATTGGATACTTAGATACAGATAGTTTATAAAAAATTTATCTCTTGTTTATTCTAGGAGAATTTTCCTCTTTAACTTATTCTAGGTTGTTAAGGGAGAGACAAAAATTTATCTTTTATATAAATTTTAGATTGAGGCACCATAGCCACCTTCAGTGCAAAATAATCCAATTGCTAAAATGGAAGATTTGGGAGAGGTTGTTGCAAATCTTTCAATACCTAGGAATGGATATTTGTTATTTATTGTGATGTATCTCTGTGTAACAACATCATTGTGATGAGTCTGTGCCTTTTACTCAATGGTATCCAGCCACTGTCAGGGATAAAAATAAGATTAATTATGAACATACTTAATATTAATTGCCTTTATCATTTCTGTGTATTGTCAGCTTATCTAGGGAAAAGATACATCAATTAAGTAAATATAACTGAGGGAATCTTCAAAGCAGCTGGATGCCATACTCCAAGACATCATTCAGACTGATAAAAAAATCCAGATGTTTAAGTCTTTGAAACTCTTCTCAACACTTCAAATTCATGTTTTATTATTTCAATTGTACTTTTATTTTTCCCATTGAAGCAATATATTTCTGCTTGAATTTTGGAATCCATATTGTTTAAAGTAATAATTAAGGGGCCAGGTAGGTAGTACAGGGTTTAAGGCACTTGTGTTGCTTGTGACTTACCCTGATTTGATCCCTGGCACCACACATGGTCCAAAAACATAGTCAGGAATAGTCCCTGAGCACAGAGCCAGGTGTAATCCCCAAGCATGCCTGGGTGTATCCCCTCCCCCGCAAAAAAAAAGCTGGATTCATAAAGTAAGAATTGATATTTTTGTTGATTCATTGGTTAATATTAGATCCATTAACAAATATAAAATTCCTGAAAATTTTAGATCTTGGTGCCAGAGAGATAGCTCACAGGACTAAGTGCATAATTTTCATGCGTGAAGCCTGGGTTTGACCCCTATATACCACATGGTCTCCATGAATATCACTGGGAATGACTGTTGAACGCAGATCTGTGATTAGCCCCCTAGCATTGCCACATGTGGCCTGGAAACAAACTAGCTTAATATTATATAGATTTTCCATCTCAGTTGTTTAGTGAACTACTAGTTCTGTTCATAAAATTTTTAATTAGTCTTTTTCCTCTCATGAAGACAAATCATTTTAGATTTTTACATTTTTCAAGCAACAGATTCATTTAATCATAAAATGACTCCATTTGGCTACATAATTTTGGTTTAAATAATAACAGGAGGTTCTCTTTAACTTGGTATGTTTTCCAGTGTGTTCTTGAAGGAAGTTTGTTGTTGTTCTCCAAGTTTTTGTGCTTTTTGGATAGATGAGTTGTCAGAATTCACCAATCAGTTTTCCCAGGGGTTTATCTGCCCTTCTGTGAAGTGTTCAGGGAGTTCATATCATGCTGCCTGTGTTCCGGTGCTGTGGCAGTGGGTGTCACGGGGCCACTGTTGTGGGGTCAGCAACCTGACACTGGAGACTTCACCCCACTCTTGTTTTTGTATTGAGAAAGTCTGCTGTGTATTAGCCACGTGAACTTGATATTTAAATATACAAATGATATATTGGCTTTTTCTACACAGTCATCTGCATTTAACTTCCGTTACGTTTCATAGAAATAGAGCAAAAATAAATGCAATTGATTTTAAGCCAGTACAATTAGTTTGACCCATGTGACAATTACCTTCAATGGCTTGGAGGACTCATTTCCATGGAACTTTATAGGAAGTTCTGAAAGGTAAACAAAAGTGATAATCTGTTTGAGCACAATCTTTTATAAGATCATTCACTATTTGCATTTACCTACTTTAGTCTTCATCTAGTTGCTGTCTCAAAAGTTTGTTTTAATACTTGTTAATTTATAGAACTGTGGTTTATAATTGACACAGTGATTAGGTAAATGTCAAGCTGTTTCTCCTTAAATCCTTATCCTGTGGCTTCATTTTCACACTGAAGTCATTGCCAGGGAGTGATAAACATCCACTTATTTACTTCTCTGAAGACTTTAACCTCCGTGGTGAAAGCTGATTTTGTAACTCTTAACTTAGAAATATACACTGTGGTGAGCAGTTTAAATTGTGTAAGCTATTCAGTTTTTATAAAAATTATATTCCACAAATGAGAGCAATCTTTCTATGTCTGTTCCTCTCTTTCTGACTCACTTCACTTAACATAATGCTCCATGAAGATCCAGGAGGATTGCTCCATGGCTTAAGAGCTGGCCTCACATGCAGGGGGAAAAGGCAGCTCAGATAGAAAAGGGAAAACCAAGTATGGGGTGCTTGGAGGGCCCACTCAGGAGGGGAGACACATTCTGAAAGTAGACTACAGACCCAATGATAGCAATTCAATACCATTATTGTAAACCACAATACCCATAAGGAGAGACAGCAAAAAGGGAATGCCCTGCCACAGAGGCGGGGTGGGGTAGGGGCGGATGGGGAGGGATTGGTGGGAGGGATACAGGGATCATTGGTGGTGGAGAATGGGCACTGGTGAAGGGATGGGTACTCGATCATTGTATGACTGAAACATAAGCATGAAAGTTTGTAAGTCTGTAACTATACCCCACGGTGATTCATCAAAAAAATAAATAAACAAAAATTTAAAAAAATAGAAAATTAGAATAAAAATTCGTTAGGATTCTTTTATATGAAAGTTAGATTCAAATGAGATAAGTGAATAACAGAAAATGGCAAGAAATGAGGTTTAAAAGAATCGGGACTCGCTGAACAAATATATACCAGCACAAGGTGAGAATAACAGAAGAAGGCTAGAGAGAGAGAGTTGGACTGGCTTGAGCACATGCACATCATGCAGGAGGCCTGGGTTCAATCCCTGGCAGCCCACGGTCCTATGAGTTACACTAGAAGTGAATCCCTCCCTGCTCTTTACCCACAATCCATGAGCTGGGGCTTGCCCCTAGGACCACTCGGTATGGCCCTAAAATTAAAAAAATAAAGTAATAAAATAAAATTAAATCATTTTTAAAGAGAAAATAAAATAACGGAAAAATGCTATTTTTAATGGTATTTAAATAATATTTATTTCTTCTTTCCCTCCCTTGCCATTACCTTTACTGATATTTTATCATTAATTTTTTGGGATTTTTTATGCCTATGGTATTTTTTTCGAAGTTAAGAAACTGTGTTTCTAGGAATATAATAATTTTTTTGTTTAAATATTGAGGTTGTACAAATACAACCTTAAATACAAAGTTGTACATAATATAGTTGTTACGGGCATTCACTATTTCAACATCATTCACCCCACCAGAGTAACCATCCCTCCACTACTGTCCCCATTATCCTAACCACCTCCAAAGCCTGCCCCTCAGCAGACATAAAATATTTATTTTATCTTTCTTGTTACAATTAAATTGCTAATGAAATTATTAAAAAATAGTTCAGTCTGGGGGCTGGAGCAATAGCATAGCGGGTAGGGTGTTTGCCTTGCTTGCTACCAACCCGGGTTCGATTCTCAGTATCCCATATGGTCCTCTGAGCATCGCCAGGAGTAATTCAGGAGTAGATGAGCCAAAAGTAACCCCTGTGAATTGCCAGGTGTGACCCAAAATGCAAAAAAAAAAAAAAGTACAGTAAAAGAAAATTTACAAGAATTGTTATATCTACCATGGGGTCAATAAGTCCTTGCCTGAGGATGTACCAAGATGTTTGTGGCTAGTTGAGATTTCTGTTTCATTGTACTTGTTTATTGAGCTAAGTTGGCTTCTGTGTTACTTTCATGCCTAATTTGGTGTTTTCCGATTGAGATGTTAGTGTTGTGAAATTTAGAGGTGTCCAGAAACTCCAGGATCTGTGACACTGGGCCACTAAGTTTACAACGGCTGTGGCTGTGGGACATGGAAGTGGCTTCCAGGGCTTCCATTGGGGGTGGTGGGGGCTAGGAGGGAGGGGCTCGGGGGAGGCTTCCCCAGAGTTCTATGCCTGAAAATTGGTACCTGGAATTCTCATTGGTTTGGTGTCTGTCTCTGCAGAGATTAATCTGTGCAGTGGAGTTGGGTCATTGGCATGAAGAAAGTTGTGGGGCGGGGGTGCAGCTGCTGGGGTTTTGGCAGGATGGGGACTCAGTTGGCACCCACTGCCCCCCTTCCTGGGGGTAGAACTGTAGTACTGTCATCCTGTTGTTCATCAATTTGCTTGACTGGCACCAGTAACATCTCCATTGTGAGACTTGTTGTTACTGTTTTTGGCATATTAATACACCACGGATAGCTTGCCAAGCTCTGCCATTTGGGCGGGATACTCTCGGTAACTTGCCAGGCTCTCTGAAAGGGACGGAGGAATCGAACCTGGGTTGGTTCGATTCCCAGCATCCCATATGGTCCCCTGAGCACTGCTAGGAGTAATTTCTGAGTGCAGAGCCAGGAGTGACCCCTGTGCATCACCGGGTGTGACTCAAAAAGCCAAAAAAATAAAATAGATCTTGAAAAATGTATATTTGTTTTAATTTATAATTATCTTTATATTTGCCTTCTTAAATTCTTCTATCCTAGTTTCAGAGAAAAGAATTTAAGGGGACTAACATCTCTCACTGTTTCTTATCAAGTAAAAGCAGTTTTAATTTCAGTTTTTAGAATTATTCACATATTTTAGAATTAGCTTGTGGGTTCTCTTCCTTTTATGTAATTTTACTCTTGATAATTTTGCTTTTTCTTACTCAGACCCTCTTATTATTTGGCATTAATATGTCTAACGTATTGGGAGAATCTATGTAGCTCAGTGGAAATGTATTTGCCTTACCTGTGTGAGGTTCTGAGTTTGACCCCAGGTACCCACAAGTCATAATCATCATTTGCCAATATGGTCTTTTCCTTCTTCATCCTCTTTTTACTCTTTTAAACCACTCCCTATATGTGAATTATAGTAAAAAATAATCACACATTTATATGAATATCCTAAAATACTCTGTTAATAATAAATTTATTAATACATTTAAAAAGTAACAATGGAAATTAGGAAGTATATGCAGAACCTCTGTCTCTCATGTGGTATTTGCTAAAAATAAAAAAGCCTTTGTTTAACATTGTTATATGAAAACTTAATTTCTACTTTGACCTATATTTTTGAGATTAAAATTGCATGTAGAAGGCCTTAAAATTGCAAGGCCTGTGTTCAATTCCTGGTGCCACATAATCTCTTGAGCACACTGTGCCCTCCACAACCCCAAATAAAACAACACAAAAATAACAAAAAAAAAAGTACTTGTTAATGCAGTATCCAGTTTGTGTCCCATGGCTGTTCCTGAATTCTATTCTCACACACCTTTTCACCACTCTCATTATTTCACTGTCTCTCTATTGATCTGTTTACAGAGGAAAAAAAGATCTTTTGCAAATATTGTTGAAACATAGAATACTTTAGAAACAATTCCAAGAACTCCGTAGTACTTTCATTACTGAAGTTATCTTCTAAAAAATCACAGCTGCAGCTGACTCCTTCCTTGTAAAGTTTATATTTTGACAGACTGGGCTTCTTCAAGTTAAAATTCAGGACAGAAAGCAGAGAATAGTATAGTAGAGTAAAGAAAATGATTAGGTGTTTGAAATTTTCAAAATAGTATTGATCAAGGTTTTTACACAAATATTAAGGACATTTCCTTCTTCCCTCCCTTCCCTTCCCTCCCTCCTGTGCTCAGAAATTATTCCTGGTGGTGCTCAGGGGACCACATGTGATATTGGGGATAAAACTAGGGCAAGCTCATGTTCAAGGCAAGCTACCTTTACATACCTAACTCCTGTACTATCTCTAGGGCTTCATCATATAGTTTAAAGATGGAAAAGAGTTTTAAAAGTTTGGGTGCTGGGTGTTGTATCCAGCTGTGCTTAGGGCTTACTACTGGATTTATGCCTTAGGATCACTCCTGGAAATGCTTTGAAGCACATAAGGTGCCAGGGATCAAATCAAGTTCAGCTAAGCCAAGGCTTTACCCATTGTATTATTTCCTAGACCCAAGATAGCAAGTCAATTATCCTATTAAACAAAGTTTCCTGACATTATGGAGATAGTTCCAATTGCAGGAGGCTCAGGTTCAATGCGAGGGAACACATAGTACCCCTCAGCCACTGCCAGGAATGACCCCTGAGTTCAGTGCTGGGAGCAGCTCCTAAGCGTCATTGGGTGACTCACCCCAGTCCCCCCACAAAAATGCTTGTCTTTTTAATTGTTCATTCAAGAGGACCTGTCATCTAGACCTTTTCTGTTGTTAGCTATCTTGCTTTTCATGCTTATGGTATTACATGAAAATAGTATAGTATTGACCCAGGGAATGTTATGCCAAACTTGAGATTCTGCACCATGTTCAGTGACTGGTGGGTTTTATAACTTGGGTGAACTATATATGATAGAAGTTTAAATTGATGGAATGATCTGGGGTCTCTTCGAGATGAGAAGTCTTGGGCTACTTGGAATTTAATATTTTACAGCTGGAACTAAAAGAAAACAAAATATGAGAGAATTAGATATCTATTGCCTTGCATATGAGGGGACTTGTGATGTAAGTGGAAAGTTTCAGAGTGAGGAGCAGGAGACAGAGAAGGATCTGAAAAGGAAATCTATAGTCTTCCAAAGTCTCTGGGATCAGGCAGTGTTGACAGCACAAATAGCACCCTGGTGGTACTTGGCACTAAGCACATGTTGTTGCTTAAGGTGTACCATTTCTTTTTCACTGCTGATCACCAAGACACTTGAAGATGAAGTCACTTACATATTGTCCCACCTTCAAGTGCACTCAAAGCTCACCTTTAAGCTCATCTAACCCAAGTGATTATTTCTCCCCCACAACCTTGAACAAATTTATTTACTTTGAATAATGCTAATTGTCATCATGTTTTAACTCCTATTAGGTAAATTATAATTTAATTTCCACATAGCGTCTCTCCTAAATAAGTTTAGTATTAGTGGGTCAAAATTAGCTCAAAGCCTAAGTGCTTACTTGGTATGCAGGCGACCTGGGTTCAGTGTCTCAATGCCAGCATCACATGTCTACTATGTATATCCAGGCATGAGCATTGAGCACCGAAAGGAATGATTCCTGAACACAGAGCAGGAAGTAGCTCTTGAACACCAGTGGGTGTAGTCAAATACTAAGGAAAAAGAAAGAATGAAAGATTGATCTTTGTGTGTCTTCGCTTTCTTTTGACCTATAATAAGCTTTAACAAAGACAGCACAGTGTATATGCATATATAAACTTATTCTATTTATGGGCATTTGAATAGCAGTAACTTCCTCTTTTAAAACAAAGGCATTGGCATTTTCCTAAACACCCACTCATGCCAGTGCTGCTGACTTTCCACTCTCTGAATGTTAGGGCTTCCATTCCAAATGTGACCCATTTTAGTGAAGTATCACGTGAACTAGAACTGCTACCACTTCCTCCCAGCCTACAAAAAGACTTTTTAGTATATATTCATTGTTTTTACTGTTTTGTATTTATTATCCTTTCCACCATCTTCAGAGAGAACAGATCTTGCTTTCTTGTGTCAGGGATGCCTCCCCTATGTGATTTTTCTTCTTAAATGGAGTAATTCCTCTCAGAATCAACATGAGAACCAAGATATCCGGTATGCCCATTTTAGACCATTGACTGGCATAATTGGGGAAGAAGCAGTTTTTCTGTTGGTTGCCAAGGTAATAGGACATAAGCTTAAAACTATTGAAGAAAATTGTGTCTTCACAGAACAGAACCTTCTATAAAATAAAGTCCTGGGTCAGCTGGAGCTGAGTATAGAGAGTGAGTTTCATTTACTTTACTTGCTATGAACTAAAACTATTTAATAAACAGATGGGTCATGAATCACAGAGGCATTTTAGTTTAGCCCAGAAACCCCAACTTTAATCAGAAACCAAATTATTTCTTTATAAATTTTAGGAAAGAGAATAGTATACTATTCACAATAATATACTTTTCTTTTGCTCAAAACAAACATCAATAATCAATCAATGTTGTGAGTTCTGAGTTCTACATGGGAGCAAATTATTGCACTTCAACAGCATATAAAATCACCCCAACTTAGCTCCAGTAGATTCTTGGTCAAAAGAAGAGGTATATACGATGGGCATCAGCCGGTGCCCCAAGTGCCACCAGATTGTCATTTTTGCATTCTTGCTGAATGTGAGCTCTGTCTGATCTCAGGGGATGTGTAACTGGCCATAGCTCCTCTTTTGCTCATTCTAATTTGTGTTCTCTGGTTCCTGAGACTTTCTATTAGGGATTCAGTCTTTGTCTTAGTATCACACTGGTTGCTTATTATATATATATATGTATATGTATATGTATATGTATATATGAAACATACTGCAGTGATTTCCTTTAGAAAGACCTGGAGAAAATAAAATGGTTGGCTTTTATTTTTCACTCAAGTTTAGATTTGGGGGGAGCTTTGGACCACATTCAGTGGTGTTTAGGGGCTACTCCTGGCTTTGTGCTAAGGGGTTGCTCCTCACAGTGCTCTGCATTGTAGGGAACATGGGGGAAATGGCTGGAGTCAGTGAAATGTAAGATAAGACCCTTAACTCCAGAAATAGTATCTTTTCTTCCCAAGTAGATTAGTGTTTTAAAGTATATGCAACACTGAAGGATAATGATAGAATTTCCTAACTTTTCTTGAGTGATTTTTATTTTTAAAAAGTGAAGTGAATAATCTATTTTCTTATTTTTCATTTATCCTAAAAAGTCTAATAAATGGTATTATGTTCTCAAGCAATCACTCAACAAGTTTTTTTTTTTCTTTTTTGCCTATTGACTCTATTCTAGGTTGTAGACAGTCATCAGCCTCACAAACCATCACTGTTTTCAGGAAACTTCCATTTTAGTCTCCAGAGATTTTCTAGGAAGGTCACCTGAATTTTCTCATGTTATTTTACTGCAGTGCTGGGATGATTTTATTTTACAGATGAGAAGGCTATAAATGTAGAGGTGCTACTTCCTTTATCCCAGGTTGCACTGTAGTAAGTGTAGGAGGGGGAATATGCATAGAGATGGTCCAGAGTCCACAGATGACGTCAGGATACAGAAATGACTCTAACTGTCTGGAAGAGAACGTCTGGTTAGTACCTGTGAATGCATAAATGCATTTTGGAAAAGTACGCAAAAAGTTGTTATTCAAGACCTTAAGTTTTACTAAAAAGTGTAAAAGTAGGGTTTTTTCTACAGCACAGAAAATCAAGAGTGCTTTTGATTTCCTATTCTTTTCCCAAGAGTAGGAAAATTGAAACTAGGGTGACTGGACGAAGAGGCAGAGGAGGAGGAAGAGAAGGAGAGAAAAGGAGGAGAAAAGTAAAGATGAGGCAGAGAAGTAAACGAAGGCCACCTTACTGAAGGCAATGATAATGTAACTAACACTGGCTATTAGCCCATTTCTGGTGTCTGTTTTCTTGGCTCTTAGTAATTAACATATCATTCTCTCCTCATCACAGCTCTGTTTTGCTCTGAAGCCTGTATTCTTGCTTGAATACAGCTCATTTCAACTCCCTACAGAATTCATTCAGGATTCATTGCGGGGGCAAACTAACTCAGGAGAAAAATTTTTTAAAAATCGGAGGCATGGTATCCAGAAACTGGCAGAGCAGAGCCAGACCTCTCTGGGAAGAACACCAAATGAAAAGTATATTTGCTTTTATTTTTTTATTTATTTTTATTTTTATTTTTTTGCTTTTTGGGTCACACCTGGCAATGCACAGGGGTTACTCCTGGCTCTGCACTCAGGAATTACCCCTGGCCATGCTCACGGGACCATATGGGATGCTGGGATTTGAACCCGGGTTGGCCGTGTGCAAGGCAAACGCCCTACCTGCTGTGCTATCTCTCCAGCCCCTATATTTGCTTTTAAATCTTTATATTATTTGACGGTAACATCTCTAAATTCAACTTATTCTTTTTTGTTTGTTTGTTTTGGGGTCACACCTGGAGATGCTAAGGGCTACTCCTGGCTCTGCACTCAGGAATTACTCCTGGAGGTGTTTGTGAGACATATGGAACACCAGGGTTGAATTCAGGTCAGCTCATGCAAGTCAGATGCCCTACACGCTCTACTATCGCTCCAGCCAAAACGGACTGGAGTGATAGCACAATGGCGGACCCGGGTTCGATTCCTCTGTCCCTCTCGGAGAGCCCCGCAAACTACCAAGAGTATCCCGCCCGCACAGCAGAGCCTGGCAAGCTACCCGTGGCATATTCTATATGTCCAAAACAGTAACAACAAATCTCACATTGGAGACGTTACTGGTGCCTGCTTGAGCAAGTCGATGAACAATGGGACGACAGCGAACATCTCTAAATATAAAGTGGTGATGAGCTCCAAGACTCAAATCAGTGTTCTCAAGGATTATACTAGAGAGTTTGGTTTTCTAACTGGAGAAACAGCTTCAAGCCAGAGACTGATGGGGAAATGTGGAAGATTCCCATTGCCCAGGCTCCCGAGAAACTGAAAGAAAGCCCAGGTTTTTTTTTTTTTAATTTGTTTGTAGTTAAACAGTGAGTGTAGTTTTATAGCATTTGTGTTCATTTAAACACAGGTGAAAGTGTGTTTTTGTGTGTATGTGTGAGATTTCATGGAAATTACTCCCCAGGGATGTATTAATTACCTCTTAGTTTAGAATTCAGTTGCCAAGCTATCTTTTAGACAGCAACCTGAGAAGCCAGACAATATTTTAGCAGTTGTTGTTCTCTCCTGACCCTTTGTTAACTGGAAAAAAAAAAGTTCTTTTTTTTTCACAATTATTTTGGAGTTGGATTTCCCAAGAGAAAATTCCAAGCATATCTAGGCCATGCTTAAAAATCCAGCCCTCCTCTATAATTATTACATCGGTCTGACAGTAAATATGACTTCTTAACTATTATTCTATCAGAAAGGAGCATAATGCCCACACTATTATTTTCAAGTGGATTCTTTTAAAAATTGAGGCTCTTTATGTAAACTAGCAGGAAATATATATACTCTTTAGCCGGAAACACAAATTATAGTCCGGTATTTATCATCTAGTACTGTATAGTTAATCATTCCCTGCAACATTGAGGTTTAAAACAATAAACATTTATTATCTCAAAATTTCTGTGAGTCATGAATCCAGTAGTGGCTTGGCTAGGTGATTCTGGCTCAGGAGCTCCGAATAGCTATCGCTGACAGATTGGCCACCCCCACAGTCTTCTAAAGGCTCAGCTGTAGGACAATCTTCTTGCAAACTCATTACTATGGCTACTGACAGGCTTTAGATGATCAACCAAACTCACCCACACAGACCTCTCAACAGGGCTTTTCAAAGGCAGCTGGCTTCTCTGAGAGTGAGTAAGGCAACAGAGAGGCTGGGGAAGTCCCGAAAACAACAGACTTTCTGAAACTTGATCTTGGAAATAATGGACATCCCATTGCTTCTGCCATATCTCATTCATTAAATGGGATTTACCCTGCACTCAAGGGGAGAGACTGAGCAAGGGTTGAACACCAGGAGGAACCACTAGGGGCCATTTGAGAGGCTGCTGCCACGAATCTTTCACAGAAGCCTTCCTGTCTTTGGATATTTTCAGTCTCCAAATGCAAAGGGACATACTCCAGTTTCTCCGTTGAGTGCATAAATCTTTGGGGGCCTGAGCAATAGTACAGGAGGTAGCGCGTTTGCCTCGCACGTGGCTGACCTGGATTCAATCACCGCATTCCATGTGGTCCCCCGAACACTGCCAGGAGTAATTCCTAAGGATTAACCCTTAAGCATCTCAGTTGTGACTCCAAACCAAAAACAAACAAAACAACAAAGCAATAAAACATAAAAGAAAAGGAAAAAAAATTTTTTACCAAATCAGACAGCCTTGTACGCAGCTGACCCGGGTTTGATTCCTCCACCCCTCTCGGAGAGCCCAACAAGCTACGGAGAGTATCTCGCCCACACGGCAGAACCTGGCAAGCTCCCCATGGTGTATTCAGTATGCCCAAAACAATAACAACAAGTCTCACAATGGAGACATTATTGATGCCCACTCGAGCAAATTGATGAGCAACGGGATGACAGTGACAGTGACCAAATCAGACATTTAGATTCACTCAAATAGTTGGGGATAGGGCCACTCGGAGTGTTAGAACAGACTCAGGGACCTTACATTCGGCCTACCTCAGTTTGATCCCAGCAACCCATATGATCCCCTGAGCAGCACCAGAGTAATTCCTGAGTGTAGAGCCAGAGCAATCCCTCAGCATTTCTGGGTATGGTCTAAATTTTTAAAAAAATGTTGTTGAGACTTCAAACATGCATTTAGTTCAAGCAAATCTATCTTGTACAAAAGAGAGAGAAGTAAATAATTGGTGGGAGATGTGGGTAAGACACCTGAATCCCAAGGAAAAAACAATTTTTTTGAGAGAACCAAAGGGTACTGAACAAACTCAAGTGCGAGGTCATCATCTAATCTCACCTTATTTCATCAATTTTCGATTTGTTCGAGCGGGCACCAGTAATGTCTCTCATTGAGAGACTTATTGTTACTGTTTTTGGCATATCCAATACACACGGGTAGCTTGCCAGGCTCTGCCGTGCGGGCTCCATACTCTTGGTAGCTTGCCGGGCTCTCCGAGAGGGGCGGAGGAATCGAACATGGGTTGGCCGAGTGAAAAGCGAAAGCCCAACCGCTATGCTATCACTCCAGCCCATCTCACCTCATACCAAAAAAAATAATAATAACATTGTCTACTTAGGAAGATAAGATAGATAGAAAATGGAATAATAGTATAAATTATGCTATAATACAACACAGATAATGGCATGCTTTAGAAAAGGACCCAGAAACTCTTATAAAAGTAAAAGCTATATGGACCTAAGAATAGTACAAGGTACAAGTACAAGCCACTTGCCTTGCACCCAGCCTTCCTGGGTTCAGTAATTGGCACCTCATATAGTTCCCAGAGCAACAACAGTATTCTGAGCACAAAACCAGAGAGGATATTTAGGAAGCAATTGTGATAAAGTGACTCAGATAAGAGTGGAGCTTGAGTTTAGCTCTACAGGCAAATGAGATCACTTATGACTTTATAGGTTTTAAGAAAGATCATTATTAACAAGATGAAGTAAGTAGTGCTACTTTAGGAACATTTCTCTAGGGAACTGGAAGGAGCAGGTTGTTATGTTGAAGTATTGATTTCTTGAGCAGTGGGTGAGTAGGTAATGAGGGACAACATTGGAAATAAAGGGGGTAGTCACAACAGGAATCCAAAAAGTCATAGAAATATTTTATATAAGGATCTATTGTGACCCAATAAACCCAGTGAGGAAGACTTTGCCTTAATCAGGCATAAGGAAAGGATGAAGACTTGGATTATTCTGGAAGTCATGGCTTCATGTTGCTTAGTTTAGGAGAGATTTAATAGTTATAAAGTCCAAAAATTACTAATAAATTTTTTAGGATTTGAAGATAATATTATGGGAACAATTGAGTGTCTGATCTATGGTTGGACTATATATGAATGATAGTGCACACAAACTCTATATATTAATAGTAGTAGTACCTATCTAGTATCTATTAAACAGTATTATTTGGGGGTAGTTTTTTTAAGTAATTTTTTTCTTATATTAGAAAGAGTTCTTGTACTAGGAACATCTAAGAAAATACCATTTTATAATTAGTCTTTGTCCTTTTAATCCCTTTGTCTATTAATACTGTCTCGTAAAAATATCTTATGGACCCAGCTGCTGTTCAAGTTCACCACTCCCCCCACCACAGAAGAAGAGATAATGGATCATTTCATCAGGAAGCAATTGTAATTTGGCACAAGTTTCATAGATATGGAACAGGATTGAAACCTGGCCAAAAATCAATATTAGACAGGGTCAATAGTTCTTACCCCAAAATCTGAAGATAAGGACAACTTGTTCTCATCCAAAAGCCTTGTTTTGTTTATGTTTGCAGATAATACAGTATGCCTAATACAAGGCAACAGTACTGTTACTCTGTAAACATGGATATGAGTAAGCTATGACAATAATAGTAACTAGTTACAATACTAGTAACTAGTAACTATCTTACTGGTAAAAAGGTAAAAAATGTTTTCCTGCTTGTGTGAGGATGGCAAGCTGCTGAGAGCATTCCCCCCTCATGGCAGAATCTGGCAAGCTACCTGTGGCATATTCGATATGCCAAAAACAGTAACAAGTCTCACAATGGAGACGTTACTGGTGCCCGCTCGAGCAAATCGATAAACAATGAAGATGACAGTGCTACAGAGCTACAGTGTGTCTGTGTGTGTGTGTGTGGGGGGGGTGTTTGGGGAGGTGTTAGGCCATACCTGGTAATACTCAGGGGTTACTCTTGCTGTGCCTTCAGGAATCACTGCTGATCAGGGGAAAATATGGGATATTGGAGATCAAACCAGATTTTCCTCATGCAAGGCAAGTGCCTTAAATGCTGAGCTATCTCTTCAGTCCCTAAAATAGTAAAATTTTATTGCAGTAAATAATAGTAAAATGTTACCATTTTATTTACTAGTAAAACTAGTAAACTGTGATACCTCAATGAAAATGATTAGTGGGGAAGAGAGGGCGGCGCAGGGTGTCAGCATTCAAGAGGAGATTGTGTTGTTGATTCTGGCTTGCACTGATCTGTAATCCACCCTTCTTAAAAACATGCTTCCCTGTTTTCTCTCTATAAAAACCCCTTCCTGTCACCATTCAGTTAAGGTGAACTAGCAACTCTGGGGGCGAAGCCCAGCAATCTATGTTTTGAGAAGACTTCCTGCTGATTTTAATACTTTCTGAAGTTTGAGAATCACTGGACAAAAAGATAAACCTCATGCTGAGTTCCATCTTTTTTATTGTTTGTTTTGGGGACACAACTGGTGACCTCAGGGGTTAATTGGTAATTACCCTCTGTGGTACCTGGGGAACCATATACTACAGCATTTAGTCTGTGGACGACATCTTTCTAGTCTAGTTCTGAGCTTCATCTTTCATCTTTTAATGCAGAATTTAGACTTAGATCACTGGATTTCTGCATTTGTCTTGGCAAGAAATAAAACAAGACAGCATCATCACAAAGTCAATTAGCAACAAAATCAAAGAAAGACCATGACTGAATAGATAATTTAATACAATCACGGAGGAATCAGTTCTCTAGGAATTCCAGCTTGAAGCTATCTGGGGGCGGTTCTAACTCAGAATTTTGCATGCCCTATGGGAATCTTCGGCACGTTGAGAAAGGATGTAATTTGATCAGCAAAAATGTGACTACGTGTAACAAACACGATCTGTGGATCCCAAAGCTACCAGAACTCAGCTGTAGCTAGTCAACTCTGCCTGTCCACAGAAACCAGGAGTGAGCCTGTGTGAGGAGGACACAGGAAGTCTCCTGTACCCGGTGGGCTGACATTTGTTTGTTTCAGTTTGTCGGAGACACTCCCCTTTTCCCCTTCCTGTGTCATAGTTGCTTTGGGAATAAGCTCTTGTAAATGACTTATTAGCCAAATCCAAATGCAGGGAGAAAAAAAACCTTCTCCAAAAAATATTTTTGAAACAGATTTTTCCAGAACCTAAGATAGTCTTTGTCCACCCCTTTGGAAGGAGGACAGCAGGTTCTCCCCCCTGGGTCTATTTTATGTAACAGCTTTTGACTGAGTTTAAAAAATCATACCTTTGTAAAATCAAATTATATTTGAAATTCAGCAGAGAAATTGTCTTTTTAAAGGAATTTCCCAGTGATGTTTTGCCAATAAAATAATTATTTCATTATTTACTTCATCCTCCAAAGAAATCCATATTTGAGAAGACCTTGGTTAAGCAGCTGTTTTTTTTTTTTTTAAGAATTGAGAAATTCCTATTATTTATCATTCTTTTTTAATAAGAAAAGCTTAACTAAAAGAAAAAAATCTGGTTGTTTAGTTTCTATGGGAAATCTCCTAAAGTGGATTTATTAAAATGAGTTGACAGTAGCTATAATCAAATCTTTCTAGTTGATTGAAGATTTTGCATACAATGGTATCAGCACAAAGAGTGATAGATTAGGTTAAACTTGTGCTGCCCATAAAAAAATAAACTGAAAATTAGAGACTTAAATATTATAATAAACTTTGTTTTATTTTCTTTTGGTTTAATTTACTTAAATTTTCAGCGAATAATATTGATTTACTTCAGTTTGGGATGTGGTTGAAGTTTAACTTTTTTTGGTTTACCAAATGAGAGTACATCTAAACTTAGAAAAACAAATAAATAGCAAATAAAAACTGGGTTAACTTACTCTTGGGTTTCAAATAGAATCATAGTCTTACTGGGCGAGAAAAAAAAAGCAGGTGACTTATTTGGTTTAAACCAAGTAGTCTTTATTTTAACCTTTTGTCTTTAAGATGAAATGGAAAGTAGTTTACCTCTAAGGGCCTATTCAAACCTATGACTTAGGGAAGGTCCTTGTAGGGTGAATGGGATGAGAGGTGAAGCCAAGTTTAGAGATTAGCTCATTCAATTATACTAGGATGAAATTAAATTCAGTCTGATGAGTAGTCCCCAATTCTTGTTGCCACTGTCGATACCCTTACAAGTAAAAGAAGTTCCCAGCTCACAGAGAACTCACAGCATAGAGTGAAAAATCTCTGGTGTATTAGACCAGGGAAGGTTGGGAAATGGGATCCCTTAAGAGCACTATAGTTCAGAGATCTAAATTTCAATCTGTTTAGATGCTGGGGAGAGTAAATGCCTTTGAGCAACATTATGAAATGCTGATTGTGTAGTTTGTATTCATCATGAAGAAATGCAGTTTATTTTAACCATACTTTATAAGCAGAAAGCGTGGCGACATAAATCTATGTATGTACAATAAAATCCCCATCCCACACAAACAAGTCCAAACTGTTGAGCTGAGCAGGATATACTGTTCCCCCACTTTTCTGTGAACAGTGATATGTTGTTACTCCATTTTGTCATCTGCTAGCACTTGTCATCCCATCCGCTGGAATAAATGCCAAAAGTTTGGGGGAAAATGAAAACTTGAGAAAATGCTATTCATTAGCTTCACTTAAAACAGTGATTCAGAAAATGGTAATGTTCTCTCTATTTTCTACCAGCTTGGAGGGAAAGTTGTCGGATTCTATTAGAATGGTGGGGGCACTTGAAGTGGAGTAGCAATGGGATAAAGTTCAGGGTTTGTTGTCATTCAGCTCCCCTCCCAGAAGCCTCTCCAGAGAGAAAACTTCTGTTTCTCAAAGCAGGGCAAAAGCAGTGGGTCCCAAACACAGTGTGGTGACTACCTCAGCTTTATACCTTCCTTGGGCAACTGTGTATTGCTTCAGAAAGCACCTGCTAACCAAATAAACAGTTGAAAAATACTGAAATCTAGAATATGGACCACATTTCCTTGTAAGATTCATGTTATGATAATTATTGTGTCTAAATGAAATGGTGTTAAATTATCAACAAAATGGTACAAATGAGTTAAGTACGTTCTATGGGCTGATCTTTGGGAGCTAGTGTACTATTTATTAAATTATTTGTACACAATAGTGCCTTCTTTCTTTTATAGAGTCAATTAGCAATTATTTGTTGCAAGACTGCTTTGTGCCAAGTGCCTCCTTGTCACACAGGGTCTAGTTTCTTTTTGTATTATATGGAAATGAAAAGAGTTCTTTTTTAATTATGAAAATATATTTCAATGGGCCAGAGTGATAATACATTGGATAGGCACTTGCCTTGGCATGTGGCCAACCTGGGTTTGATCCCCAGCATCCCATAGGGTTCCCTGAACTTCACCAGGAGTTATTCTTTATAGAGACAAGAGTAAGGCCTGAACACTGCTGGGGTGGTTCCCTATAACAAAATTTTTTTAAAAAGAACCATTTTATGAGATAGGTGGTGGAATGGGCAAGGTGTTTGACTTGCATACAACCAACCTGGGTTCCATCCCCAGAATCACATATGGTTCCCTAAGTACTTCGAGGAGCAAAGCTCAAGTACAGTGAGGTGTGGCCCCAAAGTAATTACAAAAAAAAGAAAATCTCATCATAAATACATTTCGTTATTTTTCATCGAGATAACCTTAGTTTACTTGACTATATGTGTTTTAGGAATAGAATTTTATGTCTCTTCAAATATTTGTTACACAATCACCTCCAGAGAACCAGTATCCCTCTATCATAGCCCATTGACTTCTTTGCTATTTTAATTCTCTTCCATGATGTTACCCTGGTAACCTAAGTTCTGCAGTCAGAATTTACAGGTTTGTTTTCCTTTGATTTTGTCTTTTTCCTTAAGGAAAGACAGAGAAAATTTATTATTATTATTATTTATTTTTTTAATGGAATCACTGTGAGATAGACCCTTACAATTAGGTTTCAGCCATACAGTAAGCAACACCCATACCAACACCCATCCCTCCACCAGTGTACATTTCTCAACATCAGTGTCTCCAGGTTCCCTCTCATCACTCCCCACCCCCATCCCCCAGCCTGCCTCTGTGGCCGGTGCTTTTCTCTTTCCCCCCCTCTATCTGTCTTTCTGTCTCTGTCTGTCTGTCTGTCTGTCTGTCTGTCTGTCTGTCTGTCTGTCTGTCTGTCTCTCTCTCTCTCTCTCTCTGACAGAGTTCTTAACCCCACAGCCTTGTTAGAAAAGGAATGAATTATAATATGCAAAACTGCCTTGAAGAGTGCCAAACTTCAAGAAAGTGCTTAATAAATATTAGCTAATCATTGTTCATGTTACTTTAGAGCAATGCGACACCGGCTTGCTCCCTTGACACATGAACACATGAAATCCAAACAAATAGCTTTCTAGAACAGAACATCTTGGTAATGGGGCTTGCCTGGATTGGAGTTTCCTTGTATTCTGTTGGTTTTTTTTGGTTTGGGTCTTTGTTTTTTCTTTTTGGGTCACACCCAGCAATGCACAGGGATTATTTCTGGTTCTGCACTCAGGAATTACTCCTGGTGGTGCTCAGGGGACCATAAATGAGATGCTGGGAATCAAACCCGGGTCAGCCGCGTGCAAGGCAAATGCCCTACCCGCTGTGCTATTGCTCCAGCCCGAATTCTGGTTTTTAGGGCAGCAGCTGTCATCCTACAGCTGAGATTGGATGCCCCATGAGTACTTTGGAAATTTTCTGTGAGGTTTGACTCATCAGCAGAGCCCTTTTCACTTTTCACCTGGGCTTGCAGGATGGCAGAGCAAGGAAGTGGAAGAGACATTTGAATGTCTCCTGAGAAATCTAACTTGTGGCCTTACTTCAGGGCAATTTGAGTTCCACTGTTTTTGCATTTTGTCTTCTTCTTGGTAGAAAAGAGTTGGGACCCTAAATGCAACAGCTATAGGGTCCCAAACCAATTGTTAGAAATTTGTTATTTTGTGGGCTAGTAAGTCTCTCTTGCTGCCACAAAAATCTGATAAAAACAGTTGGATAGTATTATATAAAGATGCTTTGATTTGATCTGGTCTGGAGAAAAACTTGACTTCACTTTTTAAAATATTACAGTCTTGGGATAAGTTTCTTTCATTATGAAATTTCAGAATTGTTTAATACATTTTTTAAAAAAGAACATTTTTGTTATTATTTTGTTTTATTTTGGGGTCACACTTGGTGGTGCTCAGGGCTTACTTCTGGCTCTGTGCTCAGGGATCACTCCTGGTAGCCTCAAGAGACCCCCAATATATGGTATGTTGTGGGTCAAATGTGGATTGGCCACACGCAAGGCAAGCATCCTACCCACTGCACTATCACTCAAGCCCCAGAACTGTTCTAGGCATTTTGAAGCAAACACACCAGCTTCTGAAGCTATCAAAGACTTGGGATGAAAATGTTTATGCTTCCTGCTACAAAGTCTTGTGTAGCTCCAATTTGTCCCAGGAGGATTGAAAGGCAAAAGAACTAAACTTAATTAGCTGTTGAAACTCTTAGTAAAATAAAGTTTATTAATACCTGAGTAACACCAAGATACATAGCTATAAAAATTTTAAGAGGAACAATGATCAGGACCAAAAAAACTGTTCTGATGTTTATTTCACAGTGCAGAGGCTACTTTTGTCTTTTCTGGTTATTCTTCATATTTAGCTCCACAATTTTCAGAGGCTCTCTGTTGATTTTGATTTTGGCTTCCCTAGATACCCATTTCTTTGTGTTTTTATTTTGGTAATGTCTGGTAGTGCTCAGTGACTATTCTTAGCTGAGTCTGAGAATTTCTCATTGTTACTTAGGGACTGTATGGTCATTGAACCTGGGCCTCCTACATGCAAAGCATGTATTTCAGTCCTTTGAGCTATCTCTCTGGCCCCCTTTAATTGTATTATGGGAGTCAAGTCTCCATCGGCTCAACAGTCTTAAATATTTTATTCTTTGTGTGTGTATGTGGTGTTGGAAATCACACCCAGGTCTTAGACATGTAAGGGATGAACTTTACTGCTCAGTAACATCCCTACTTTGACCTTAGACTGATTTATAGTTTACAAATTAGAACTTGAATTTTAGAAAAATTAAAACAGATATAAACTAACTTAATAAAAATATATAGTTTTGATTTTCAGTCTTGGGATATAAGATTTCATCAGGTAATATCAACTTTTCACTTTAAAAATTAGACCCGGATTTACTAACAGAATGCTTTTATTTTCTTTCAAAAGTTCTTAAAAGTAAGTTTCATGGCAAATACCTTTCTCTCTCTCTCTCTCTCTCTCTCTCTCTTTCTTTCTTTCTCTCTCTCTCTCTTCCTTCTCCTTCCTTCCTTCCTTCCTCTTCCTTCCTTCCTTCCTTCTTCCTTCCTTCTTCTTTCTTTCTTTCTTTCTTTCTTTCTTTCTTTCTTTCTTTCTTTCTTTCTTTCTTTCTTTCTTTCTTTCTTTCTTTCTGTCTTTCTTTCTCTCTCTCTTTCTCTCTCCTCCCTCCCTCCCTCCCTCTCTCTCTCTCTTTCTTTCTTTCTTTCTTTCTTTCTTTCTTTCTTTCTTTCTTTCTTTCTTTCTTTCTTTCTTTCTTTCTGTTCTCTCTCTCCCTTCCTTCCTTCCTTCCTTTCCTTCCTTCCTTCCTTCCTTCCTTCCTTCCTTCCTTCCTTCCTTCCTTCCTTCCTTTCTTTCTTTCTTTCTTTCTTTCTTTCTTTCTTTCTTTCTTTCTTTCTTTCTCTCTTTCTCCCTTCCTTCTTCCTTCCTTCCTTCCTTCCTTCCTTCCTTCCTTCCTTCCTTCCTTCCTTCCTTCCTTCCTTCCTTCCTTTTCTTTCTTTCTTTCTTTCTTTCTTTCTTTCTTTCTTTCTTTCTTTCTTTCTTTCTTTCTTTCTCTCTTTCTCTCTTTCTCTCTTTCTCTCTTTCTCTCTTTCTCTCTTTCTCTCTTTCTCTCTTTCCTCTCTTTCTTTCTTTCTTTCTTTCTTTCTTTCTTTCTTTCTTTCTTTCTTTCTTCTTTTCTTTCTTTCTTTCTTTCTTTCTTTCTTTCTTTCTTTCTTTCTTTCTTTCTTCCCCCTCACCCACCATGCTTGCTGGCTGTTCATTGCTCTGTGCTCAGAGGTCACTGCTAGTGGTGCCCAGGGGACCAATGTGGTGGGTCCTGGGGATAAAATCTAGGACCCTTGTCTTTAATGCATTAAACTATCTCTCCAACCCCTCAGAGAGAGAGAATTTACTAAAATATCTGCATATCAACACAGACTGTGGAGATCAGTCTTTATTTAAGAGAAATTAAGAGAAAAAAATGATTTCTTATTTTGGTATCATGTTTAGATATGAAGTTTAGGTTTAACTGGTTCTGCATTTAATGATGAGATGTGAAACTGGTTTTGGTTCTCCTCAACACAAAAAAACTATTAGTATCAACAGCCCGAGGGCTAGATACTGCCTGTATCTTTTGGATGTTAGCAAGTGAGGGAGTAACCACAAAAAGCATAGAGGTGGGCTTCAGATAAGTGTCCTTTTATGATAAGATCTTTACAACTTGATCCTTGATATAGTGATGTTTCAATTTTCACTTGAGGCTGATGCTTGAATTTGCAAGCAGGGAATACAAAAAATAAACAATGTTTAACTGCTAAGATAATGTTTTCTGTGCTCTGTTTCAGTCTCAAACATTCCAACAGACTGTGAAATTGCAGTAGAACCTGGTTACTGCAATGGCAGTGGAAAAATCTGAGAGTTCAGGAGCAAGGTAGAAAAAGCAGTAGGAACAAGGACACCTTCAGTTGAATCTCACTCTGTGGCCAGAGCAACTGGTTAACAGAGGGAGGTCAACTGGGATCTTCAAAAGCATTTGAAACTATTTGGGAAGTGCCTGAACTCTGTGATTCATTCAACCAAGCTGATTACAGAAGAAGTAGTTATTACTGTAACCAAGACTGATGAGCTTCATTGAATGACAAAAACTTAATCTGCCTTAAAGTAAAAAAGCTTGAGAAAGACATTGAGAGACTCTTGTGTCTTGGGTTCCCCATGTACTTGGCATCAGCCGTATCCTGATTCTCCCTTTTTTGCACTGGAAAAGTTGCTCTCCTGCTTCATTTTTCTCATAGTATAGTAAGGATACATAGGAAGTTACTGTAAAATGAAACAATGCACTTTATAATGTTAATATCCATCGTGCAATGCCTAGCATGCAAAAAAACACACAAGAATTGTTGGTGGTATTCTTGGACTTTGAAATTTTGAGAGTAAGAACAAGCATGGATAAGCAACTTTACAAAGGGGAAAAGCACCATAGAGCTGAAGCAAGAGGAGAACGGGTATTATCATTTGTGAATTTTGTGCACTTGCCACGCACTAAGTCAACCTGGATTTGATCCCCAGAACTACGTATATTTGACTTGAATATCCTGCCCTGAAATATGCATCTTTACAGTTTTAGGTAGTAAAAGTGTGATGAATAACATTATACATAGACTTATTAAAGATTTCAATTAGTCTTTTAAGAGACAATATTAATTTTACTTTATCTTTTTCATTATTGTTTTTGGACCACACCTAGCGGTGCTCAGAGTTTACTTCTAGCTATGTACTGAGGGAGCAATCCTGGAAGTGCTCAGGGGACTATATCAGGGTGGGGGGGTGGCAGAGATCTAACTGGGGCAGCCACATTCAAGGGAAACACCGTACCAGCTGCACTATTACTTTTTCAAAGACAGTTTCTTACACAAAAATTGTTTCATTTTCAAGAGTTTAAGCATTTAGAAAGCATCTGAGTGTAATATAATATGAACCAATTAGAAATCATGAATGTGTAAATGTACCTTCTAACTTTCTCTGTGTAGAAGAAATTTTTAGTACAAAAGTTTTAGTACATTGCTGAGAATGAAGAGATATGAGGTCGTGTGGCCACAGTAGTGGCCATGAGGTTTTGGATTTCTGTATTTTACTATCTTAGTAAGCTAAGTCCGGAGAAATTTCTGCCAGAAGTTGCATAATTGCTAGCTCGTATCTCTCTGCAATCTTTCTGTCTGTCTCTTTCTTTCTGACTCATTTCACTCAACATGATACTTTCCATGTTGATCCACTTATATGCAAATTTCATGACTTCATCTTTTCTAACAGCTGCATAGTATTCCATTGTGTAGATGTACCAAAGTTTCTTTAATCAGTCATCTGTTTTTGGGCACTTCCTTTCCAGCAGGTCTGACTTTGGCGGGGGTGGGGGGAGGGAAACTCCAAACAATAATAGTGAGTTTTTTTGTTGAAATATTGAATGTAATCAAAGTAAAGAAAAAATAAAGTGAAATTTATCAACTACATAGGCGGGGTTGGGGGCTTGGGGGGTCGGGGACTGGGAGGGAGGTTTACTGTGGTTCTTGGTGGTGGAATATGTGCACTGGTGAAAGGATGGGTGTTCGAGCATTGTGTAACTGAGACTTAAGCCTGAAAGCTTTGTAACTTTCCACATGGTGATTCAATAAAAAAAAGTTTTAGTACATATCCTCCTATGTAATTTATTGCTGTAAAAAATAATATTAGCTAAACTACAAGTTTTCAATAGCATTGTAGTCATTTAAAATTATAAATCTAGATTGATAATTATTGCATTTATTACTTTTAAATTTGGACTGAAGTTATAGCACAGAGGGTAGGGCATTTGCCTAGCACATGGCTGACCTGGGTTCAATTCCCAGTGTACCATATGGTCCCCTGAGCATCATCAGGAGTAGTTCCTGAGTGCATGAGCCAGAAGTAACCCCTGTGTATCACCAGGTGTGACCCAAAAGGCAAAAAAAAAGAAGATGTAGCCCACTTAGTGTGGCCCCAAACAAAAAATAAATGCAATAAAATTGGCATTTGCAAAATATTAAAAAAATTTTTTTTTTTTTTTGCTTTTTGGTTCACACCCAGTGATGCTCAGGGGTTACTCCTGGCTTTGCACTCAGGAATTACTCCTGGCGGTGCTTGGGGGACCATATGGGATGCCAGGGATCGAACCCGGGTCGGCCGCGTGCTAGTCAAACGCCCTACCGGCTGTGCTATCGCTCAAGCCCCAATATTTTTTAAATTTTTTGAAGGATATTTTTTCTTTTTAAATAATTCAATTACCAAAATAATGGAGTCAGCAAGTACTGTACTTTTTTTTTTTTTTTACATTCTACTAAATTAGAAGCAACCAGGTAGAATCACGAAATCAGTGAAACCTGGACTTGGCAGTTCTTAATTCTTATATTTAGCAATTGAATTTATTTAGTTTATAGTATGAAACTGATAATTTGATTGATATACCAAATAATTTTTGATAAAAGACAGAATAATTTAAAAATCCCTAATAAATATATCTCCATTTGCTCTTTAATTTCAACCATAGGGTCTTCCTACTTAATATACAACTTCATAGTCAGAGTAATATGTAAATCATGTTATAAAAATATGATCTTTTGATCTTTAATCTGATTGTGTAGCACCTCTTTACTTTTATTTTTCTTTGTTTTGAGGTCATATCTATCAGTTTGGTGGGGGGGGGTGGCACTACTACCAGCAGTGCTTAGGAGTTTACTCCATGTGGTACAGGAATTGAATGGGCCTAGGACTCCTGTAAATAAAACATGTGCTTTAGTCCTTTGAGTCATCATCCCAGCTCTCATCTTTACTATTTCTAATGAATAATCCTTACTATCAAATTGAAGCCAGTCTCCCAAAATGTTCAATTTACTGATGAGCTGGACAGATGTTATGAACTACCACCTCACATTTGCATGAAAGCAGAAAGCTTTAGTTACCTATGTATTTGGTAAACACTAGATATTAAAATATGCTTACTTCAAATTTTCATATAGACATATGGTTTCATGTAGATAAGGCTTAAGTGAAGAAAGTTCAAGAAATGCTTCTGAGCCTTTATCAAGTGCTTTAATGTTCATTTTGGCTGTTTTCATATGCTTCCCCTTTGAGGATACTTTCATGCCTCAGAATCTGACCTTGTTGAATACTTGCTGGAGAACAAATGCTCATTTGTTAGCTCCTAGTGGGGGTTCACAGATACTATGACTTTCACTATCCATTAATGGATTGCAAACTGATGGTCTTCATCCACTAGTCTGTGGAATGGTGCTGTCCCAAGATACAGAAAAACCAGTGACACTGGTCTATGCCTTTGGTTATAACTGTTGGCCATGGATTGTATGAAAGACAGATGCTGGTCCATAGGAGTGAGATGTTTGAAGAACACTACCGTAAACTACAGTGGAAGAAAAATAGTACCACTTGCCTTTTAGGTCAAAGTAAGCTGAAAGGAAACCTGTTTTAAATAATCCCATAAGTAAATATGAGATATCTCTCAGAAGTAAAAAGGTTAGCGTCTGGTCTTTTTTTTAAAAAAGAAAAATGAATTACTGTGAGATACACAACAACTTACGATCTTTAATGCTACTTTAGAAGAATCCTTCCAAGTCACTTAAATGATGGCAATTCAATGCTTTGGATGCTGGAAAAGTGGTCTTGAAAAACTGATTGAGATCTTTCCAGATTCAAGGCAAGTAAGAATGCTATAATTTCCTCCCATTAGTAACTTCTGAGTTTTTTTTTTTTTTGAGAACACCTCTAACATTTGAGGCCTGTAGCAATGTCTTTGAGGTTTTTCACCTTGAATTGTGTTTTTCTATTTACTTTTGATTTTTCTTAATATATGTGCCTTGCCTTTCCAATTAAACTGAAAAATGAAACACATTTAATAGTTACAAATCTCTTTATATTTTTACAGATTTACCAAGGTGCACTGCAGGCAGGGCATTTGCCTTGCACACGGCCAACACAAGTTTGATTCCTTCGCCCCTCTTCGAGAACCCGGCAAGAGTATCCAAGAATATCCCTTTACATGGTAGAGCCTGGTAAGCTACCCATAGCATATTCGATATGCCAAAAACAGTAACAACAAGTCTCTCAATGGAGACATTACTGATGCTCGCTCAAGCAGATCTATGAACAATAGGATGACAGTGATACAGTGATACCAAGGTAGGTTGTTAAATTACATTATTCGTATATACGTATATACATGTATATACGTATATACAAATAATGTAATATATATGTGTATATATACTGACTAAGTTGGAATAAGTTTCCAGAAATAATTCAGAGAAATCTATTTTTGTTAAATATGACTATCATTCCATTTTTCTGTTAAGAGTTTTGGTGGATCTCTACCAATAATGTTATAACTCATACTTAGTTCAATCGTGTGCAAGCAATTAAATCTTTTTCTTTAAGTTCACATTTTTGAAATAGAATTAGATTCTGAAATTTTGTCTGGTGACAATATGAAGCATACCACTGAAATTTGGAAGAAAGGAGAAAGATCTATGTACTTAAAGAACCAAGAAGCAGTGAGAACAAACTTCACTCAGTAGCCTAAGTAAATAGTATCTTAATTACTTTTCAAAACAAGCCACACTTGAGCTGATAATCTCACACAAGAAACTGCTTCATCTCACTGCTCTAATTATAATAACTTCAATGGCATCAGAGCTCTGCTTCTCTATCTCTTTCCACTTGTACTCTTTCCTAAAATCTGGATTTATCTCCATCTTACTGGGAGCAGCATCTTGACCTGTTGAATGAAACAGCATCTTGGAAAGTGGCAAACAAACAAGATCCTATTAGAAAGGAGTCTCCCTTCATGGGTTAATCACTGAATCAAGCATTTCTATTTTTCTTGCTCAGCAATCAGGAAAAAGACATTTGGCTTCACTAAGTAAGTCTCTCTCTCTCTCTCTCTCTCTCTCTCTCTCTCTCTCTCTCTCTCTCTCTCTTTTCTCTATCTCACTTCTCTCTTTCTCTCTTGCTCTTTGACTCTTCTCCCTGCTCTTTCTCCTCCCATCCTCCACCCAGGTGAAATCATCAAAATAACAGCACAGATGGATCCCAGGGATTTCGAAAGAGTATATGGTAGTAAAGTGGAAAATGAAGATAATTACTATATTTAGATAGCTGGGTTAACTTTATCTTGAGCTGTACATATATATGTCTATATGTTTATATATGTATATATGTGTACACACATATAAAATTTCAGATAACTGCTTTATTTTTTGCTAACGTAGTTTGTCTACATGACACAAATGACCTAGTAAACTTAAGGAATGTCACAAATCAGAGTACTGTTTTTCCCTATGTTGTATTCATAATGAAATTTAAATTTGGCTTTATGGATTCTAGATTTTATGATATATTTTCATACTGTATGTAACTCTGAAAACAACTTCTCTGTTGTGTATATACAGAGCTTGTTTTGAAGGGCACTGGAATTTCAGCCTGCCCAGAGTATTTCTGTAAGACCTTATATAACTTTAGCTGGCAATTCCTTTCATTAGGGACCAGTTGATTCCTTAGATACTAATTTGCTGATAGAACTTCTATGTAATTTAAACTGTCTCAGACTCAATTTCCTCATTTGTGAATTCAGGGGGTTGCGTGAATGTGAATTTTGCTTCTTTATTCTTTTTTCCTAGTCCCTCCCTCCTCTTTCCCAGTGACTTAGTTTTGTGTTTAATGTTTCCTATACACAACTTGCAAAGCATGAGAGATAATTGTAATTATACTACAATCAAAATGTCAACTTCTAATCTTAGGAAAACAGATTTTAATTGGCTAAGATTGCCCTTGAGCACTTTCTTATCAAGAGATTGTTCCCTATGCAAATTCCTGATAACCTTTCTCTAGAGAAATCAAAGAAGTTTGTAACTATTACTTGATTTTCCTTTCTTTTTTCAAAAATTTACCACTTCTTTGCTTTCTATGCTTCCATTAAGTGGGTAATGGCTACTAATAGTTGAGTCTTACAGTCTCAGATTTAACAGGCCTTTATTTTTATAGAACAATGTAAATAGTGTTTACAACGTTCTTATATTATTTTGAACTTGTCAACATATACATATATATACATATATATATATGTATGTCTATATATAACTATATCACTGTCATCCCCAGGAAGCTAACGAGAGTATCCCGTCCACAAGGCAGAGCCTGGCAAGCTACCTGTGGAATATTTAATATGCCAAAAACAGTAACAACAAGCCTCACAATGGAGATGTTACTGGTGCTCGCTCGAGCAAATCAATGAACAATGGGATGACAGTGCTACAGTGCACTGTCATCCCGTTGTTCATCAATTTACTTGAGTGGGCGCCAGTATAATATCTCCATTCATCCCAGTTTTGAGATTTTAGCAGCCTCTCCTTACTTCAGAGTCAGGGGAATGAGACTGTTGTTGCTACTGTATTTGGCATATTGAATATGCCACAGGAGCTAGCCAGACTCTTCAAATGTCTATATATACACAAATATATATATGTACATATATTCATATATGGAGAGAGAGAAGAGAAAGAGAGAGACAGCTGTGAGTCATTTAGCAATGCTTTCACCAACAATAGACACCACGTTCAATGGTGGTCTCTGGGTATTTACTATTCGAGGTGTGGTAGATCTACCATCTAGATGGTTGAGCATACATATAGTATTCTGTTATATTCCCACAATGATGAAATAGCCCAATTTTTGTTTGTTTGTTTTTTAGGGGATCCACACACTTAAGGCTTTTTCCTGGCTCTGTGCTCAGATATCACTAAGAATGTACTTCTTCGAGGTATCCCCGCCACAAAGCAATGCATGATTATGCCTAGTTTCAGGGAAAGCAAAGCTAAGCCTAGCTCTGTGTTTACCATGACGAACCTTTGGCCTTAATTTCAAATAGTCACCTCTGATTGTGTCACCCTCAGTCTCCCTGTGTTTATTAACAACAGTTGTGAAGTTAAAAAGAAAAAACACCTCACAGGCATACACAGAATCCCTGCAGTTTCTCAATAGTATGTGTAAATACCACCTAAAGGATACATCTGGAAGAAGGCTCGAAGAGGCTTCTATAAAATTTTAACTATAGAAAAAGTGGAGATATGCCCTAACTTATATTTAGTTATATACCCACTTGGCACGCAAGCATTTATGGGTTTCAGCAAATGTTTTAGCCAGGAGGCTGAATTCCAGGTGTGTGCATATGTGTGGTGGTATGGTACAGCTGGTGGGGGCTGTACCAAGATAAACTGTGTGGTTGTTGAATCCAGTTTCTAGAAATAAAGTTTCCTCTTGTCCTGAAATATCTCATAATTCAAAAAACATTAAATGTATACTCCAGACAAAACTTGCCAAGTTTTGTGATGAATAAATAGCACATGATTCCCACCTGAAACTGTAAATAGCCTCAGGTTTACTCAGAACTTGGCTTTCATACAGATACCTCAAGTTCCTGGCATAATGAAAGGTGAGCAAGCCTTGAGGACACGCTTGGCAGTTCAAGCCTGGGCTTAGGAAAGCAAGGAAATCGACATGCAGGAGGAGTATCAACTGAGAAATCTTAGTATTCCTCAGATAGAAATTTGTTGCAAAGGAAAAAAACCATTTGACCCTCACTACCTATTTTTCCTTTCTTCTTCCTTCCCCTCCACTTCCTTCTTCCTGCCTTCCTAACTTCTTTCCATATCTGCCTGCCTTCTCTATTTTCTTCTTTTTTAATAGCTATACTTATTAGCACTATTTGTTTCCATTTTCAGAAGAGCAAGTGTCTCCTTTCCAATTTTGCACTTTCTTTATCCATCAGAAACTGTGAAATATAACAGACATCTTAGAGACAGGCCAAGAAATAATTCAAAATTTTTCTACTTTTTGATTCATTTTTATAATGAATCCTTTGAAGGAGACAATTTTAAGCTACTGTAAAGTAAGGTACCTTCTCCAATTTAGCTGTTATTTACAAGACCTTAGTACTCTCTTTATAGCTATCAATTGAGCACTTGTACAAACTTATACGTAATTGCTTTCCAAACTTCCCAGCCAAGTTTCTGCTGCCAAAAGATGTTGAAATTTTTACTAAAAATCTTTTTAAGACATTGTGTGTTTTCCCTCTGATGAGTGCTTAATCATATTAGGGAAAGTATTTTTTTTTGGGGGGTGTTAGCATTTTATAGTAATCCTTTATCATTTTAACTTGCTTTTTTAAATGAAGGATTTCAACTTCACTGTTATTTCCACTTTTTTGCTATTTCCCCTTTATTGTTTCTACATAATAGCTGCTTTAATTTTAATTCATGGAAAAAATATAAACTTGAATTTATATGACAGTGACAGTGAAAAAATATAAACTTATTTATTTAAATTATTGAGGGAGGGGATCTCTGTATCACTGTCACCCTGTTGCTCATCGATTTGCTTGAGCAGGCACCAGTAACTTCTCCATTGTGAGACTTGTACTGTTTTGGCATATCGAATACGACACGGGTATAACTTGCCAGGCTCTGCCGTGTGGGTGGGATACTCTCGGTAGCTTGCTGGGCTCTCCCAGAGGGGCAGAGGAATCGAACCTGGGGAGGGGATAGATATAGTTAAAGTGAAAGAGTTTCACAAAGCATTACCATATTCAAGAAAATAATACCTTTTGAATAAATATGAACCATTTAAAGCCTTTTAAATTTCTCAAACTTACCTTCGTTTTGTGTTTGCTTGTTTTGGGGTCACACCTGGTGATTCTGTGGGCTATTTCTAGCTCCGTTCTGGGGGCTCAGGAGTCTTTTCTGCAGGTTTTTGTGAGACTATGCCATAGCAGTGATTGCACTCTCATCTCTCAGATACAAAGCATGTGTTCCAACCCTTTGAGCTGTCGCCCAGGCCCTCATACTTATTTTCTTTAGCACGTTTCCCCCAGTTATAGGAAATAGGGAATGGGATGGAATAATTAAAGTAATTCTTTTTTTAAAAAAGTCATTTTGGAGGAGGGACCAGGGATGTGGCTCAAGGGGTGAATGCACACTTTGCATGCTGAAGGCTTAAATTTGTATCTTTGAACCACTTAGTTCCCTGAGAACTTTTTTAATTTTTGTTTTTGTTTGGGGCCACACTGGCTCAAGGCTTACTCTTGCTTCTGAGCCCAAGGATCACTCCTGGTGGGCTCAGAGGACCTTATGGGAGCCCAGGAATCAAACCTGTGTCAGTCACATGCAAGGCAAATGCCCTACTCACTATATTATCACTCTGGCTCCTCCCTGAGCACTATTGGGAAGAAACCTTGCATATTATTGTATTTGACCCTAAAATCCAAAAATCATCTTTGAGAGTGTTCTTGTTTTGTTTTGTTTTAGTTTCCAGGAACTGAACCCAGGGCCTCAGACACATAAAATGAGTGCTCTACTATTGTGCCACATTCTTAACTCTGAGAGTTTTCCTATTTCTCTAATATATTATAAGAATATATGTTAAAAGCAGATTTTATTAGTTTCTTATTTTAATGATTGAGGTTTTGTAATACAAATATATAGTTTGATGTTAAATAGGGAAACCAGTACAAATTACTTTGTCTTTTGTAACAAAGGAATCTGTTACAAAAGACTGCTCTTACGTTACAAGACTATCTTTGATTGATTGACCCATCCTAACAATTAAACATACTATAAACAAACAACAATCAAACAAATAGAGCAAATCCATCTGGAGAAATAAAGAAGTAAAGCAAGTAATTATTATCAATTCTTGGACTACTGCGAGTCTGTGAATTTTTGCAATGAAAAACAGTTTCATTACTCATTTATTCATTCATTCATTCATTCATCAAACCAATGATTTATCTATCGATAATGAATCTTTTGGAAGTTTTTTATTTGTATTAGTACATATTTTAGACCAGGGTTTGACACACTATGGACCTGCAGGTCAACTCTGAACTATATGCTTATCTTCCTGTGGCTCAAAAACTACAAATGGCTTTCTTTCAATCTTTCAATGTTCACTTCACTTGTATCACTTGTAGTCCTGTTGATCTTTGATTTGCTCGAGGGGCACCAGTAACATCTCCATTTGTCCCTCTCATGTGCTAGTGCAGCCTAATGATATCTGCTTGCTCCAGGAACAGGAAGAGCCTAGTTCATTCAGGGATTTTACAAAGAAATCTGACCATCTAGTTGGTGGGCGGCCACGAGGTCTTCTGATGTCCCGTGGAATCCAGTCAGAAACAGCTCTAGTCCAGTGGTCGTCTCTGAATCGCATTGCATGACTGGCCCATCTGATTTTTGATGCCTTGGCAAACGAGACAGCATCCCTGATTTTTGACTGTCAATGGAGGTCAGAACTCCAGATTCCTTCTCTCACTTGAGTGAGACATGATATTCCCAGCATAGATCTTTCTATTCCTCTTTAGGATACCCTAATAGCATTCTCATCCTGTTTGTGTAGGGCCCAGGTCTCTGAGGCATATGTTAGTGCAGGAAGAATGGTGGAATTGAAAAGATGTGCCCGGAGTCGGAGGTTCTTCATTCTCTTAACCACCTCTTCAACACTCTTGAATGCATTCCACGCTGCTCTCTTCCTCCTGTGCAGTTCTGGCACCAAGTTGTTCCTCATGTTGATTTCTCGACCCAGGTACACATAGCTGCTGCATTCGGAGATGTTCATTCCATTGAGAGTAAATGGAGCTTCAGGGACCAGTTCGTTTTTCATGAACATCATCTTGTTGAGATTTAGCTGCAATCCGACCTTTCCAAACTCGAGGTCGAAGTCAGCCAGCATTTGTGCCTCTTGGCTAATGTTTGGTGTTATGAAAACAATGTCATCAGCGAAGCAGAGGTGGTGTAATTGCTGACTGTCTATCTTCACTCCCATTCCTTTCCATTCCAGTCGTTGCATGATATTCTCGAGGGTGGCACTGAAGAGTTTCGGTGAAATGGTATTACCCTTCTAAACCCCTCTCTTTACATCAATGATCACTTCCTTGTAGAATGGTGAGATCCTGGTGGTGAATCCACAATACAGCTCAAGGAGGATTTTGATATACTGAGTTTGAACGCCCTGTTTGGCCAGGGCTTTGATGACCACCTCAGTCTCAACAGAATCGAAGGCCTTCTTTAAGTCCATGAACGTTAGACAGAGCGGCATCTTGAACTCTCACGAAACTTCAACGAGTTTGGTCACTGTGGTCTATTATGCTGAATCCCCTTTGGAACCCGGCTTGCTCGCATGGTTGTCCTTTGTCTAGTGTTCTGCCCATTCTATTCAGGATGACATGAGTGAACAACTTGTAGAGAATAGACAGCAGGCAGATTGGGCAATAGTTGCCGATGTCGTGGATGTCTCCCTTCTTGTACAACAGAACAGTCCTACTGGTTTTCCACTGGGACAGAACCTTGCATTCAGACAGGTAGCATGAGAAGAGTAGGGCCAGTGTATTGATGAGTACTGACGGCAGATTCTTCAGGTGTTCGGGTCTGGCTTGTCTGGACCAGGTGCTGTTTGCGTCTTTCCCAACGAAATGGCGTGTCGGATTTCAGAAGGGAGAACGTTGGGAACGACATATCCATCCTGCGGAATTTGGTATGTGGGCAGGTGGACATTGGTGTCAAAGAGATCCGAGTAGAAGTCTTGAATAATTTTCTCCTTTGCTTTTCTGGAGGATGTGATAGATCCATTGGGATGTCGGAGGGCAGTCATCTTGGTCTTGCAGTTGGCAAAGGACAGGCGAGCGTTGCGAATACTTTTCCTGGCTTCTGCTGCACTGGCCAACACTGTTGCTCTTCTCTCTTTGAGGTCTTCCTTTATCGAATCTCTGCACAGCTTTGTGAGCTCAGACGTTAGCTTGTGGTTGCCTGAGGCTTGCGCCAAACCACGTTGACAAATGAGCTCGAGAGTTTCCGAAGACAGGCGTCTGTTTGTGGCTTTCTCACTCTCGGCATTCTTTGCACAGACATGTGATATATGTGTGTGTGTATATATATATATGTATATATATAGAACATAATAACATACCTCTCGGAGAGCCCTGCAAGCTACTGAGAGTATCACGGCAAAGCCTGGCAAGCTGGCAAGCTACCTATGGCGTATTCAACATGCCCAAAACAGTAACAATATGTCTTATTCCCCTGACCCTGAAAGAGCCTCCAATTGTTGGGAAAGACAAGTAAAGAGAGGCTGCTAAAATATCAGGGCTGAGTGTAATAAAGATGTTACTGGTGCCCGCTTGATTAAATTGATGAACAACAGGATGACAGTGATACAGTGATACAGTGAGTAGGAAAACATAATCATAAAAGTACATCATTTAGACTGGGTGGTAAGAAGAGTCCTTTCCAGCAGCAGGACTGCTGAGTGACCGGGCATTCAGCCATGGATCTGGGAACAGAAGTTTCCCAACTGAGGAAGTAGCAAATGGTAAATAAGAGATTAAAGATCCTGGGTGAATGGTATAGAGATAGAAAGAGTAGTGGGAGGAAAAATCCCGGAGGGAGCTAGAACCAGGGGCTTAGGAGGAGCGGATCACAGGGACCCTTTTAGGATAAAACAAATTCATATTTTTCTCTGCAGATTAAGAACATTTTCTGAAAGATATTATGCAGAGGAATGACATGATTGGAATTAAATTTTAGAAAGATCAATTTGCTGATAGTGAAAAAAAAAATACGAGTGTAAGTCAAAGTGGAAGAAGTCAGAGGTTGTTGCAATTGACTCAGTGAAACGTAGAATTAGTGACAAAGCTAGGAAGATGGGAGGACCTGGAGAGATTAAGAATTTAGTTCAGAGGTGAGTGGTCAAGGCTTGATTTTGGGTAAAGTGAAGGAACAGGAATACTTGAGGACTGCACTTAGATTTTTGGGTAAACTGACACCATTCCCTAATGGAAACTATGCTCCAAACTATTGTATGATCTTGGGAGATAGCTTCACGTGCTGGAATCCATGCTTTACATGCCTGGAGCCCAAGGTTTGACTCCCAGCACCACCAGAAAATAAATCTTGCCTACTGTATACATAGCACCACTGGATATGACCCAACATTCCCCACCAAAATGAAACTAAATGCAAAACACTGATTGTAATACATGAAATTAACTCCCTATTATGTCTCAAACAGACCTTTTTTGTCTATGGGGTGTTTCTTATTTGTTTTCTTCTATAGGTATAGTTGTGTGACCTCTGTAAACTTATATTTTTTTCTTTACTGTCTCTCCTGGATATAGAAAATAATTGATATCAACCACAAAGGCACATATATTTTTTTCTCATTGATTCACTGTGAGGTACCGTAACAAAGCTTTCATGTTTGAGCATCGATCATACAGTCATCAAACACCCATCCATTCACCAATGCATGTTTTCCACCACCAAAATACCCAGTATTCCCCCCGCCCCCCATTTCACACCTCTCTCTGCTGTGTGGCAGATAATTTGCACAATATTCTCTTTCTCTACTTTAGTTACTTTCGATATTTCGAGACCAGTTCCACCACCCCTTATACCTCCCAAAAAGGCAATGCTAGACAACGTGTTTTGTATTGCTTGCTATGGGTACAATATAATGTTGCACGGCTGCTCTTGTGGTCACACACTCTATAAATTCTAAAATTTTAATAATTAGGGCCTGAAGAGATCATAGCAGCAAGTTGCTCAGGTCTGAGGTTAATTTGTGTGTTCTGGGTTATGGTCTTGTGGGAGTTTAAATAGATGGTGGCCTGATGTGGCATCATCTCAGAGTCCCATCCGAGCAGGGGGAAAGAGAAGGGCCCACTCCTGTCCCATGAGGCCTGGTGTCTCCTGCCACTGCCACTTGTACCTGGAGCTTGTTGCTGACTTCTAGAAAATGGCGACCTCTGGGGCTCCTAAAGGGCATGTGGAGGGACGGCACCTGCCCCGTCTAGAGCAGCCCAGCAGAAAAGGCTATTGCAAAGTCCAGGGCCATTTCTTCAGCAAGTTTCTTGGGTCTGAGGTTCATTTATGTGTCCCACAAAGGCATATTAACTAAAGGACAGAGAGCTAAAATTTACCTGTGAATCTCTTTTCCTCAGAGACTGAGGATTAGGCAAAGCCACTGAAAACCTGCTTCTGCATCTAGGAAGTTTTGCTCTCCATAGGTGATCTGTTTTTGATCTGTTGACATTAGGGGAATAAGCAATCAGATCTCTATATTGCTTTAAAGCCCAATATTAGTTATTTGTAATACTGATTCAGTTGTTTCAGCCTATTGTACATATATAGTGCCTGTAGCCTACTAAGTTATAATAGCCTGTATTTTCCCAGGCTAAAACATATTGTTTGTAGACAGATGTTCCTTCTATTTTTTTCAACATGATCAAACATTAATGATATATGTCTGCCAAAAATTGTGAGAAAAAATGAGCCTGTTGTCATCTTAGCAATACTCATTTTATTAAAACTATGAGAAAAAGAGATGCATAGACCTCTACTTCCAGATATTTTCAATCTTCTATTAAAAGAAAATAAAAAATGTAAACCTCCCACAAATAATCATTTTCATCATACACATGACTTACAAAGATTGTACAACTTTGAACAGTTTCAGTCACTGATAATTTCGAGAAGATAAAAGACTGGGTCAGAGGTTGATTGTTGCAAAAAGCATCAGGCTCAGTAGGACTTTGTGATAAATTGTGTGTGTGTGTGTGTGTGTGTATGTGTGTTTAGGAGAGTAAGAGTGAGAAAGAAAAATAGAGAGAACTCTTGAGTTCAGACTTTCAGACTGAGCAATTCAGAGTGATAATCAAGGTAAGAAGCTTCCAGAGGGAAGATACTAGGGAATGAAGTGGGATTACTTTGGTTTGGGGTCTAGGTTGAATTTAAGTTACTCTTGGATATTCCTTTGGAGGTATACAGAAAGTAGCTGAATATACACACCTGAAGAAAATGAGATTAGCAACTGGATAGTACAGGCAGTAAGGCAATTGTCTTGCATGCAGTTCTAGCAACCACAACCCTGCCACCACATGTGGTACTCTGGGAACCACTAAGACTCACTACTGAGTATGGAGCCAGGAATAGCCCCTGAGCACCCATGGTGTGCCCCAATCCCTTTCCCTGCAAAAAATGAGAATCAAGGCTTGTGGGATTTGGGAATATTTGGAATAAATAATGAGATAATCCATCAAAAGTACCTAATGTAAGAAGAGCTAACATTTACTTTTTAAAGGATGGGGGAAAGAGGAGAATGTGATAGTAGAGGAAGAGTCTGAAAAGAAAGTAGAAGAAGATGAATATTTTTGAGTAATCTACCATATTAAACAATGAAGGAAAGTGAAGTAAGAGAACAACTGAAATAAGTGCATAATTTTTATTCAAAAGTAGACTTTGGTGCCCTTGATGTAAGTAATTCTGATAGAATCATGGCAGAGAAAACTAGACTACAATGAAATAAGAAGTGTGAATAAGTAGAGGTAACAAGTGAGTACCATACATTCTTTTCAAGGCAATTCACTATGAAGACTGGAACAGCAACTAAAACATGGTGTAAAAGAAATATTGAAGGAAAGAGAGACCCCTTCCCCACTATGAGACTTATACTTATTTTAAGAAAAAGAAAGAGGGGTTGGAATAACAAGACAGTAAGCAGTTAATCACCTTAGTTAATGTCCCTGAGAATATTGGGATGAAATTCATAGTGTGTAACAGAGTATAGCTTTATATAAAATTATAGACATATTTTTCAATATGAGAAGAGAATGAAAGCTTAGATAGTAGATCTGAGAAGTGTGATAGAAACTGAGGTATTCTTCTCAGTGAAATAACAGGAAAGTACAAGGTGAAATGTAGGTGGTAGATATTGGAGGGTAGGTTGGAGAGTAACAGGGGAAAGAGAGTAACATGGGAAGGGCGAATAGAGAATAGAACTAACTAGTCATGAAGGTTTCTGAACAGTCAGGTTGAAAACCCAGTTGAATATGGTTGAATGTGGTGATCACAGTCTTATAATATCAAAGCACTGAATCGTTATTTCTCAACTGCACCATGCAACACTTTACCAAATCCAGTAAGGTATGTAGTTGGGTTCATTTGGGTGGGAGTATTGCTATTACTGAGAGATAATGAGGTACAGAAATTGATAATGTTGACAAAAGAGGAATGGGGGACCAGAATGATAGTGCAATGGATAGGGCATTTTCCTTGCATGAGGTAGACCTCAGTTTGAACCCCAATATCCCACATGGTCCCCTGAGCCTAACCAGGAGTGGTCCCTGAGCACAGAGCCAGAAGCCCTCAGCATTTGTTGGGTGTGGCCCAAATAAAAAGAAATGAAATGAATGCAAACAAAAGCAAACCAAAAAGAAGAGAGTATGAATGTTTGTTTATGAAATATAAGTCGGAAAATTGTGGATGTGGAGATAGAAGGGGGTTTGGGGCAAGTAAAAAGTGAAAGAAACCTTGGGTTGGAAAGATAATGCAGGATCAAGCACCACATGCTCTGGGCTCACCATCCACCCTCAGCAGGGAAAAAAATGAAAGAGGTACTAAGGGTCTGATAAGGTACAATCAGTTTTTGTTTATTTATTTGTTTTTGTTTTTGGACCACACCCATTGGAGCTCAAGGCTTACTTCTGGCTCTATGCTCGGGAATCACTTCTGGTGGGCGTGGGGGACCATAAGGGGTGCTGAACATGGGTTGGCCCTACACATTGTACTATTCTCCAGATCCTCAGGTACAACCATTCTTAATTTGACCTGCGTTGAACACTCAATTGATATTATGAATATAAGATGCCTATAGAAGATCCTATTCTTCCATTTCCAGTTGAAGTTCATTGACTAGACCAGAACATGCCCCTGGGCCTCTGTACCTTTTAAAAATGATTTTATGCTGAATTCATACTCATTTTATTTATCTTGCCTGTTCAGAACTTACCTATCTTTTAAGTACTTGTGTTAACAAAACTTACAGCAGAGGAAAAGAAGAGGAAAAATATCCTCTGATCTTTATTGCTCACTTATTCAGGTTTAGAAAATAGACTTTTCAAACACGGTTTAATTCAGTTTATTAGATGCTTCCTTTTTAATTTTTTTTATGGTGTTAGCACAATATGGCACTGAAGTTATTCCTGGCTCATGAGCTCAGGATTTACTCCTGACGGTGCTCAGGGGACCATATGGGATGCTGGGAATCGAACCCAGGTTGGCTGCGCGCAAGGCAAATGCCCTACCCACTGTGGTGACCCGGGCTTGATTCCTCTGTTCCTCTTGGAGAGCCCAGCAAGCTACTGAGAGTATCTGGCCCGCACCAAAACCATTAACAATAAGTCTCACAATGGAGATGTTACTGGTGCCCGCTCGAGCAAACTGATGAACAATGGGACAACAGTGCTACAGTGCTACAGCACAATATAGCATTTCTTTATGTCCATAGTATCGGCAGACTTTAATTTTTATTTTGTCATTTATACTATTAATTATAAGGCTTCATGCACACAACATTCCATCCAACACCACACCATCCACCAGAGTGTCTGGTTCACTACACTATTATTAAGTCAGTTTCCCCTCTGCTCCCATACCACTCTGCCATGATAAGCTCAGTTCTGTAGAATGTATTCATTGTAACTACATATTACACAGCAACTTGAGGTGTCTTAATAATGATACATTTTCCTTGACACCTTTCAGAGTGGATTGAACATGGAAGGCACAAATCTATTCTTTCTTCCTCCCCTTCCCTCCTTCCTCTTTCCCTCTACTTCCATATCTACCCTACGCCTCCCTTCTGCTTATCTTCTTTTCCTTCCTCTTTACTTTCCTTCCTTTCTCCATTCCTTCTCCTTATTTTCTGTCTCCTCCCTTTCCCTCCTCTCCTCTTCCCTCCAGTTTCTTCCCTTCTCTTTCCTCCCCCATCTTCTCTCTTGTTCTTCTTCCCTTCCCCTCCCTGCTTTCTCTCCTCTTCCCTCCCTTTCTTCTTCCCCTTCACCTCCCCCCTCCCTCCCCTTCCCTCCCTTTCTCTTCCCTTCTCTCTCTCTCTCTCTCTCTCTCTCTCTCTCTCTCTCTCTCTCTTTGCTTTTCGGGTCACACCCTGCGATGCACAGGGGTTACTCCTGGCTCATGCACTCAGGAATTACTCCTGGTGGTGCTCGGGGGGAACCATATGGGATGCTGGGAATTGAACCCAGCATCCCATATGGCCACGTGCAAGGCAAATGCCCTACCTGCTGTGCTATCTCTCCAGCCCCTCTCTTCCCTTCTCTTCTTTTCTCTTTTTCCCTTCCCACACCTGGTGGTGCTCAGAGACTATTCCCAGTGCAGTGTTTGGGCTCACTCACTCTGTGCACAGGGGATCATGTGATGCCATAGATCAAACTACAATCTACTGCAAGCAAAGCATGCACATTAGCCTTTTGAGACTCTCTGCTACCTAGGCATAAATTCTTTTCTTTTTTAAATTTATTTTTTATTTAGACACCGTGATTTACAAAACTGTTGACAATAGTTTCAGGCATACAGTGTTCTCACTGGCAGTCATACCACTCAGTGACCCCTCTTTCCTCTAACAATATCACCCAGTGACCCCTTCTTCCACCAATGGCCACAACTTCCCTTCCACCTCCCATTCTAATTCTTTGCCAGATACAGTTTAAAATTAATTATTATAGGTTGTGTCCTAAAGGAATAAATTCTTTTTAAATGTTTTTTCCTTTTAAATTGTATTTTTATTAAAACACTACGTTTACAATGTAATGAGTACTTATTTCATTACAAATATGAAAATATAAGAAGAAAAAAATACTTATATCTGTTTTTCTTTCTTTTGTTTCTTTGGATCACCTTTGAGGGTGCCTGGTGACTACTTCTGGCTCTGTACTCAGTAGTTCACAGGTAATTCATGGCCACCTTGAAACATCAGATAGTAAACCTACATTCCCTCCCATATGTAAAGCATGAGCTCAATACATTGAGCTTTCTCTGTCTTACTTTTCTTTATTTATTCTTTAATTTGTATTTTTTAAAAATCAGAAACCCTGGTTTGATCTTCAGCACCTTAGGCTTCCTTAGAACCCCTGAGACAGCTCTTCCCCCAGAACACCATGATTTCCTGCCTCCAAGAATATGAAAATTCAGATAAATGATTCATGAGCATAAGGAAAGTTTTGTCAGCCGTCATTCATGGTAGATTTGAGGATTGGGAAGAATTAAGACATATTCTAGGGGTCAGAGAGATTGTACAGAGAGTATGGCCTTGTGTGCTGCTGACCCAGGTTTGATCTCTGTGCCTCATATGGTTCCTTGAGCCTGAGCCTTGCAGGAGTGGTCCTTGAGCACAGAGCCGGGAGTAATCCCAGAGCACTGCTGGGTGTGACCCCAAAACAAAAGTCATTCTGTTGCTCATCGATTTGTCCGAGTGGGCACAAATTGAGAGAGAGTAACGTCTCTCATTGAGAGACTTTCTGTTACTGTTTTTGGCATATCCAATATGCACGGGTAGCTTGCCAGGCTCTACCGCGTGGCTGGATACTCTCGTAGTTTGCCGGACTCTCCGAGAGGGGGGCGGAGGAATTGAACTTGGGTCGGCTGCATGAAAGGCGAATGCTCAACCGCTGTGCTCTCTGGTTAGGATTCGGCGCTCTCACCCAAAACAAAAACAAAAACAAAAACAAAAAACAAAGAAATATTATTCTAGTGATTCAAAAACATTTCTTCTAAAAGTGAATAATTTGTTACTCTCAGTAGATTCAGACCTAATGTAGTTATTATGTAATATCAATTTCACTTGACTCTTTTATTTGAAATTCTCAGATATGATACAATTGTAATTGTTAAAAGATGTTAATTTCTTTTTGTGTTTTGTATCCATAAACGTATATAGGATGATCACTGTCACTGTCAACTGTCATCCCGTTGATCAATGATTTGCTCGTGTGGGCCCAGTAACATCTCCATTCATCCTAGCCCTGAGATTTTAGCAGCCTCTTTTTACTTGCCTTTCCCAACGGTGCCACATTAGAGGCTCTTCAGGGTCAGGGGAATGAGACACATCATTGTTACTGTATTTGGCATATGAATATGCCATGAGGAGCTGGCCAGGCTCTTTTGTGCGGGCAGTAAACTCTTGGTAGTTTGCCAGGTTCTCCAAGAGGGAGAACTAGGTTATCATATGTCAAGCTTCCGGGAGCTTGGTTTTATAGTTTCTGGATGTTGGCCGTTGATGAGATTACATGGTGCTGGGGCCAGTTTCTGGGTGTGACTGCCTAGCTACTGGAAAATGGGGAATCTGTGTGGAAGAGGCCCAGTTCTGATCTGAGCAGCCTTGGAGATCTCAGCCCCAGGTCCCGCACACCTGGGTTCTTCTGCTAGTTCCTTCATGCATGAGACTCGTCTGAACATGTGGAGAGTGGCCTTGAGCCTTGCTGTGGCTGGGTTCCGTAGGTCTTCAACTGCAAGGGGTCTGCTCGGGGCAGGGAGGGAAACTATATAGAATGATATATACTTAAAGGTATATATATATATATATGTATATAAACTATATAAAATGATAAGTCAATAAAATATAATCAGTATTTGACTAATTTTCAAAACTGAATGCTTTATATATTTTGGGCAATTATACATTAAAATTTTGTATATCAGAGGCTGGAGAAATATGACAGCGTTAAAGTGCTTCCTTTACACATGGCTGACCTTTTTTAAATCTCTGGCACCAATATGGTCCTCAAATCACTTCTAGGGGTCACCCTGAGCACAGAGCCTGGAATGAATCCTGAATACTGCTAGATGTGATCTAATCTCGCCCTTTGTCTCCCCCTACCCTAAATTGTGGGTTGTTTAGTAAAAATAGTATTTAAAATTAGCTAGAAAATTTTTGAAGGACTTAATTCTTATGAAAAACGTTGTTTATGAGGATAATGCCAATAATTCAAATTTCTGCAGCAATAGTCATCTTTTGTAGTGAAACACAACAATTGGCTTATAAAAGAAATTTTGTAGCATCTTCTCTAGAAATGACTCTAACGTTTTCTTTAATGAACTATCAAAACTTTATTCTTTTTCTTTCCCAAATGTACTTTATTTTTAGGAGGATTATAACATGTTTAAATTCAAAAGCTAAATTTCATTTAAAGTCGTTGCCAGCACGATGTTCATTTCAGAGACAAATTAATTCAAGCACCGACAAGTTGTACATATCTGAGTTTCTGCAGAAAGTTTTTACTGGAACCAAGAACAGAACTGGAGTTTTCTATTTGCAAGTAAGATAACTATTTAAACTATTAAATACTATATAATTTGTGGTAAGGATTGTCAAACACTTTATACAAAGACAAATGGAACAGCCTCCCCCCACCTTATTGTTGGTTTTGGTTTGGGGGCCACACCCAGCAGTGTTCAGGGCTTGCTCCTATCTCTGAGCTCAGAGATCACTCCTGGAAGGGCTTGGACGACCATGTGTTGAGCTGAGATCAAATTTGGGTGAACAAAGAAATCAACAAAGGGATATTATTCTAGTGTTCCAAGACAATATTCCTTCTAAAAGTGAAAAATTTGCACAAGTGCAAGTCAATTGCCTTATTTGTTATACTATCGCTCTCAACCCTGCCCTCACATTTTTTTTTACATTATTGCCATCACCTTGAGCATGTCAATTATCATTTTTATCGACTTTAAGTTTTCTAAGTAAATGTTCATTTTAGTGAAAATTTACAAAATATTGGGCTTGGAACGACAGCATAGCAGGTAGGGCATTTGTCTTGCATGTGGTTGATCTGGGTTTGTTCCCCATTCCTTGTTTCTCCCCCAAGTCCATCCAGGAGTGAGTGCAAAGCCAGGCACAAGCCCTGAGCATTGCCATGTGTGGTCCCTCAAACAACAGAATTGCAAAATATTTCAGGATTTGAATGTTTAACAGTCTCTTGCTATAGGAAAGCAGAAGCTTTTTAATAAAAACTTTACAGTAATAGATATATCACTGAAATGGCAAACATATATAGTATTCTCTGAGCCTGGCAAGCTACCAAGACTATTGTGCCCGCACGGCAGAGCCTGGCAAGCTACCCATGGTGTATTGGATATGCCAAAAACAGTAACAAAAAGTCTCACAATGAGAGACGTTACTGGTGCCCGCTCGAACAAATCGATGAGCAACGGGATGACAGTGACAGTGACATAGTATTCTGAGATCTGCATGAATTCTATGAGTAGAGTCTTTAAAGGCTACCAGAACATTACATCTTTTATTTTTAAAGCAAGTATTACGTATTTTATATTCTTTATTTTACTCCTAAAATGTCAAGTTTTTATTTTTCATTATTATTATTATTGATTTATGGAACACACCTGGTAGTTCCTGGGGGAGATTCCCAGCTTTGTGCTCAGGTTCAGGGAACCATGTAGTTCTAAGGATTGAACCTGGGCCTTCTGAATACAAACCACTCACTCAGTCAGCTGAATTTTCTCTCTGGTTTTTATTTTTTATTTTTATGCTAGATATACATTCATATTATTAGAAAGAACACACATAAATATAAGCCAACTAAAATAAAAACAAAATAACAGTACTATGAGTTTATATTTAAAAGAATTCTCACTCAGAATGTTATTTTATTTTTCTTCATTTTTTAAAAAACTTCTACACTCTTTCATGAGTGTAGTCCTAAACCCAGTCTTTCTCCGTCTATGTGATTATATGGACATGTGTACTTATATCATATATATGCATTTTTTTGTTTAATACATTCATATATCATATATGCCAGTAGCTCTATTTTATTGTTTTAGTACTATTTTATTTTTGTTTAAAAATGTTTATTGATTGGGGGGTCTGTGATTTATAAAACTGTTAATGATGGTTTCTCATTCATGCAATTCTAATACCAGACCCATCAATAGTATATCAATCTGACAGAGTATTATTTTAAACAGCTGTATAGTACTTTATTGTGCACATATATTCTAGTTTAGTTAACCAAGTTCTATGATTTGTCATTTGATTATTTCCAACATTTTGCTATTACAAACAACAGCACGCTGTTAAACATCTTTTCACATACATCTTTCTGCACTTCTTTAATTATTTCCTGAGGCTAAGCTTCCAGAAGAAGAATTTAGCCAAAGGTCTGGGCATTTTTAAGTCTGATAATTACTGCCAAATTGCTCTACAGAAAGTATGATAATTTATATTCTGACCAACTGCATATGAAAATGTCTCCTTTCTCTCACTGGCAGAAATTAAACTATTAGTTTTCATGATCTCATTCTAATTCTTTTAACAACTGTGAGGTAGATAAAGCAGATTAGGATAAATGCTTATGGTCTTGCATCTCTACAGTAACAGAACTGGGAGTCAACTTTCCTGACATGCCATTCCACATTTTTTTTTTATCATATACTTCTTAGATCATGCTACTGTGAATGGCAATTCCAAATGAATTTTCAGGAAAGAACCTGGAGCAGGAATTCTTGCTTGCCCCAGCCTGACTCCTGGCTGAATTGCTGGCAGTGCCCTGGCCTCCAGCCATTGGACTGTGGGTGGCACAATTCTGGTATTCTGAGAAAAAGCAATGTTGTCACACTTCTTGTCCAAGCCAGTGCCAGAGCCAATGTGAAAGGGAGGAGGAAGAAAAGTTGGAGGCCAAAAGCAGTTGAGGGTAACCAAATTAAAGGTTTTCTTCAGGTCCCTTTGATGCTTGTCCTATATTATAAGTGAAGTAGTCCAGACCATTTGTCTTAACTACAGGTTTTTAATTAATAAGTTTATGGGCTTTTTTTCATTGTAGTCATAATATAGACAGAATTGTTTTTTGTTTTCATTTGTTCAAAACATCCAAGGACTCAAGTTCTCTTAAATGAAATAAAAGATGTTGTGAAGTAAAAACATTTCCTTTTGTGTGGAGAAACACAGGTAGTGTGTTGTTTGTACTTTGTTTCTTTGTATCCTATAGATTAGTACATTTAATTCAAGTAAAAGAAAATTGTATAAAGCCAAATGGCAATGAGTGTAATCATGCAGGTGTTTAACGAGGACCTAAACATTATTCTTTGACAGAATTGTGTAAGGGAACTGCTATGAAAATGAAGAAGCAAAAAATACATTTAAAGCTCCCTTAAATTAGCTCCTGTGGGGTTAGAAAGATACTGAAATAATTATAAGCGCTTTGCTAAGGAGTGTACTATCTTGTAGCAAGAATTTTTGTTCTGAAAGCTTTTCTGACTACTAGTCTTGATTCTTCTCTACACTTTAGTGTCATTCGGTCCTACATTTGAACACACATTATAAATCAAGGTCATTTCTTTACTTCTCTGTTGTTCTTATTAAAATATGAGCCTTGTGTGAAGTCCTAGGCTTAATCCCTGGCATTGAAATAAACAAAAGCAAAAGAATCCTTTGAGGACAGGAATTTTATCCTGGTGCTTACCGTGTTCTTCACAGGAGGCAGGTAAAAGAAAGGTCATGGGAAATTAACAGAATAGAACAGAATACAAGAAACAATATATTTTACCATTAGGGGAAGGGAATTATTTTTTATTATTTATTTTTTTATTACACTACTCAAAATATTAAGATATATTTATATAATATGATTAATTTTTTTGTTTGAGAAAAATAACCATGTATAGTCACAATTTTTCTCATTTACCAGTAGAGGATATAAGAGCAGGCCAATAATTTTCAACTTATATTGGGGAGATCTACTATATTTAGGAATAAGGTAGAACACATTGGAATATTCATTAGGAGATCTGTATTTGAACAAAAAAACATATTAAATAGCATTATATAATTTTACATTTGGAAAATAAAAGGTACTATTTTTATAATGTTAACACATAGGAAAAATGCTCTGAAAAGTAATGTTCCATAGATTTCTCAGAAATTGAAGATTAACTCTTCTTAGAATGTTGTCTAAGAATCTGTGAGGTAGATATTTGAGGAGCCACATATTATTTTTTAAATGTTTTTTAATTAGTTAAAGGTAAGAGACACTATTAATCCAAAGAACTCCTTCACCTTTTATCTTCTGGATATGCTAAAAGCTGCCATCTTTTAAAAAGAAAGTCTAAATTTTGAGAGGCAAAGCTATAAATTCTATTAATATGTGGTTTTATGGACTCCCTCATAATTTCATGAATTCCCTCATGTGCTAAAGATCTGGTTGAGAGGTTATTTTTAGCTCAGAAGGTCTTGTGAAAAAAGGGAAACAGCATAGAATATTTTGGTGACTTGGTGTTGAGCTTTTAAGGGATGTATCATGGTATTTGGGATTTTTATTTGAAAGTTTATAGTCTCTGGACTATAAAACCAAGCTCCTAGAAGAGAGCAATGAAGAGTCTCTTGCCCCTGTGCCTGGCTGTCTTTACCAGGGCCCCTCAGAAAGGGTGGGTCGAGTTTCCCTCCCTGCCCCAAGCAGAACCCCCAAAGCCGAAGACCTCTGGAACCCAGCCACAGCCATGCTCAAGGCCCCTCTTCACACATTTGGATGAGCCTCATACATGAAGGAACTGGCAGAGGAAACCAGGTGCGTGGGACCCAGGGCTGAGATCTCCAAGCCTGCTCGGATTGGGACTGGGCATTTTCCGCCCAGATTCCCCCATTTTCCAGTAGCTAAAGTGGTCACACCCAGAAATTGCCACCCACCCCCCCTCTTGTAATCCCATCAACAGCCAACATCCAGAGACTATAAAACCAAGCTCCCAGGAGCAGACCTCTTGTAGCCTAGTTCTCCCTCTTGAAGAACCTGGCAAGCTACTGAAAGTTTCCTGCCCACATGGGAGAGCCTGGCAAATTTCCTGTGGTGTATTCATATGCCAAATTCAGTAACAATGGTGGGTCTCATTACCCTAACCCTGAAAGAGCCTCCAATGCATCACTATTGGGAAGGACGAGTAAAGAGAGGCTTCCAAAATCTCAGGGCTAGGATGAACAGAGATGTTACTGGGACCGCTCAAGAAAATCGGTGACCAACGAGATGATGATGATGTTGATTTGAAGGTTTGGAAAAGAGTTCCAGTTTTTATTGAGATATGTAAGCCACAGGCTTACAGCAGGGTTTAAGATATATAAAATAGTATCTAGACTTAGACTTCTCTCCATAGATGGAGAGAAGTGATAACTAGAATAACTTTGTTCATTTTGTATATTCATTATTTTGTACAGATTTTTAAAATTGTATATGCCTATCATAGTATGTCTCAGGTTTTGAGTGAGCAAGACTATGGGACAGCAGAAAGTCATTGCTTATTGGATATTTATTTCTATCCATCCATTGATGTATCTGTAAGAGGACAGATATCTTGGGATATGATCACCTCAGTTACACTATAAATATCCGAATTCTAATCTTTGTGTTCTGGCTTACTTAGGTTAGTGATTTAATTCAAAAAGTGGAAATTTGTGTTATTTAGAAATTGCAAGTAAGCGGTGCCTTTAATTTTACTGAGCTGTTGTAAGGATGCAATGAAGTGAAACAGGACTTTTTGATGGTACTGCAAAACAGGACTTTCTGAAGACACTTTATAATCTTTTAGCACTGTAGAAAGTAAGGGACTGTTGTGTACTGTTCAGGAAATAGCAAGCACCTGGGAAAACCCACAGAATGTGGTTTCGCAAGCAGTTACTCGGTCTCTAAGGGAGAAAACGTCTGGCTCAACAGTGGTCAAGAGGAACAAGGGGTGGAAATTACAACATGTGGTAAAGCACACGGGACTTTTTGTTTTGTTTTTAAACATGAAAGTTTCTTAAATGTCATTCACTTTTCTTACTTATCCTCCCCATGTGTGGTTCTGAAATGAAAGCAAGTTGGGTCAGGGGATATTAATGCAGCACAGGAGAGAGTTGATATTAACTTGATAATTGGCTAGAAACTGAACCACTTCACCTTGGGGAAGATGTAAGCCCAGCAAGGCCTATGTGAGTGGGCACATGTGGAAGATGGAAAAAAAATTTAGTTTCATCAGAAAACTTTCTGACTTTCCAGGAGCACTGTCAATGGGTTCCTACTCTGTCACACTGCCAGGGAGAAGTAACACTGTATGAGATGAATATCCTAACGACCCTAACACTTATAAGTTGTATAAATACTTTGAAAACATTTCCCTCTTTGGCCAGAGATGAAACTCAATGATAGAGCATATGTTTATATTATAATAGAGCATACGTTTACCTCACATTTATGAAGTTCTGAATTTGAGTTCCATAATCACACAGAGAAAGAGAGAGAGAGAGAAAGAAAGAAAGAAAGAAAGAAAGAAAGAAAGAAAGAAAGAAAGAAAGAAAGAAAGAAAGAAAGAAAGAAAGGAAGGAAGGAAGGAAGGAAGGAAGGAAGGAAGGAAGGAAGGAAGGAAGGAAGGGAGAAAGGAAGAAAGAAAAAAGAGAGAAAGAAGGAAAGAAGGAAAAAAGAGAAAGAAAGAAAAAGAGAAAGAAAGAAAGAGAAAGTGAAACAAAGAAAGAGAAACAGACAGAGAGAGAAGTCTGGGAGTTTTTCTTGGTACCATATAATAGATCTAGTCACTGTCATCCTGTTGCTCATAGATTTGTTCGAGCGGGCACCAATAACATCTCTCATTGAGAGACTTATTGTTACTATTTTTGGCATATCCAATATGCATGGGTTGCTTGCCAGGCTCTGCCGCACGGGGTCTATACTCTCGGTAGCTTGCCGGGCTCTCCGAGACGAGAGGGGCAGAAGAATCGAACTCGGGTCGGCAGCGTGAAAGGCGAAAGCCCAACCACTGTGCTATCACTCCAGCGTAATAGATCTAGTAGAATAACTATATATATATATATATATATTTTTTATTTTTTTATTTTTTAGTTTATTTTTAATTAGAGAGTCATCGTGAGGGTACAGTTATAGATCCATACATCTTTATGCTCATGCTTCCCCCATACAAAGTTCAATAACCCATCCCTTCACCAGTGCCCATTCTCCACCACCCGTAAACCCAACATCCCTCCCCCCCTCCCCAGTCCCGTCTCCCCCCACCCCACACTGCCACTATGGCAGGGAATTCCCTTTTGTTCTCTCTCTCTGATTAGGTGTTGTGGTTTGCAATAGAGGTGTTGAGTGGCCATTGTGTTCAGTCTCTAGTCTGTATTCCGCCCGCCTCACCCTTCCCCCACATGACCTCCAACCACATTTTACTTGGTGGTCCCTTCCCTGAGTTACCCAGAATGAGAGACCAGCCTCCAAGCCATGGAAACAATCTCCTGGTACTTATTTCTACTATTCTTGGGCGTTAGTCTTATAGTCTATTATTCTATATTCCACAGATGAGTGCAATCTTTCTATGTCTGTCTCTCTCTTTCTGACTCATTTCACTTAGCATGATACTTTCCATGTTGATCCACTTATATGCAAACGTCATGACCTCATTTTTTCTAACAGCTGCATAGTATTCCATTGTATAGATGTACCAGAGTTTCTTCAACCAGTCATCTGTTCTAGGGCACTCGGGTTTTTTCCAGATTCTGGCTATTGTAAACAGTGCTGCGGTGAACATATAAGTGCATATGTCACTTCGACTATACTTTTTGGCTTTTCTGGGATATATTCCCAGCAGTGGTATTGCTGGGTCAAATGGGAGCTCAACCTCTAGTTTTTTGAGAATCGTCCATACTGTTTTCCAAAAGGGCTGAACTAGCCGGCATTCCCACCAGCAGTGTAGAAGGGTCCCTTTCTCCCCACATCCTCTCCAACAGCGGTTGCTTTTGTTCTTTTGGATGTGTGCTAGTCTCTGTGGTGTGAGGTGGTATCTCATGGTTGTTTTGATCTGCATCTCTCTGACGACTAGTGATGTAGAGCACTTTTTCATGTGCTTTTTGGCCATTAGTATTTCTTCCTTGGTAAAGTTTCTGTTCATTTCTTCGCCCCATTTTTTGATGGGGTTGGATGTTTTCTTCTTGTAGAGTTCAACCAGTGCTTTATATACCCTTGATATCAACCCCTTATCTGATTCTATATTCCACAGATGAGTGCAATCTTTCTATGTCTGTCTCTCTCTTTCTGACTCCTTTCCCATTCTGTAGATAGTCTTTGTATTCTGGTCACTGTATCTTTTGCGGTGCAGAAGCTTTTTAGTTTAATGTAGTCCCATTTGTTGATCTCTGTTTTTACTAGATTGCTTAGTTCCGTGTCATCTTTGAAGATACCTTTATCTTCAATATCCTGGAGGGTTTTGCCGACCTTGTCTTCAATGTACCTTATGGTTTGTGGTCTGATGTTGAGGTCTTTAATCCATTTTGATCTGACTTTTGTGCAAGAAGTAAAGGACCTCTACAAAGAAAACTATATAACTCTACTCCATGAAATAAAAGAGGACATGAGGAAATGGAAACATATCCCCTGCTCATGGATAGGGAGAATAAACATTGTCAAAATGGCAATACTCCCAAAAGCATTATACAGATTTAACGCGATCCCTATAGGGATACCCATGGCATTCTTCAAAGAAACGGAGCAAGCAATCCTGAAATTTATATGGAACAATAAACGCCCACGGATAGCTAAAACAATTCTTGGGAAAAAGATGATGGGAGGCATCACCCTCCCCAACCTTAAACTCTACTACAAAGCGGTAACAATTAAAACAGCATGGTATTGGAACAAAGGCAGAGCTGCAGACCAATGGAACAGGGTGGAATATCCCCACACACAACCTCAAATGTATGGTCATCTAATCTTTGATAAAGGAGCAAGAGATGTGAAGTGGTGCAAGGAAAGTCTCTATAACTATATATATATATTTTAAATATATTTTATTTTATTTGCTTTTTTGGTCACACCCAGCATTGCTCAGAGGTTACTCCTGGCTCTACACTCAGGAATTACTCCTGGCGCTGTGTGGGGGACCATATGGGATGCCGGAGATTGAACCCAGGTCTGTTGCGTGCAAGGCAAATGCCCTACCCAAGCTGTGCTATCACTCTGGCCCCTAAATTTATTTTTGGGTCATATCCAGTGGTTCTCATGGGACCCTGAGATGCCAGGAATTGAACCTGAGATTCAGCATGCAAGGCATGTGCTCCAGCCCTTTGAGCTATCTGACTGTCAAACCTCTAAAAAAATTGTTGTAAATATATGTACTTTGCTTTTTTTTCAATGTAATCCAAGTTGGTCATGACTTTTTTCCCCCCATTTTTGGGCCACACCTGGCAATGTGCAGGGCTTTCTCCTGGCTCTTGCTCAAGGATCACTCCTGGCAGGCTCAGGGAACCACATACAGTGCTGGGGATTGAACCAGGATAGTCATGTGCAAGGCAAGCGCCTTACCTGCTGATAAGCTCTCAGGTCCCAGGTCATTGCTCTTTTATTCCATAACACTACCCAAAACCAGCTTTTTCAACACGGACCTGTTAAAAATGTGAACCAAGTTGTGTCACCCTGCTGCAGAGTTAACATTTCCTAGAAGAAACCATAACAAAAACGATTTCAATAATTATCTCTGTATTTAGTATTGCCACTGTCACTGTCATGCTGTTGCTCATCAATTTGCTCGAGCAGGCACCAGTAACATCTCTATTGTGAGACGTGTTGTTACTGTTTTTGGCATATCGAATACGCCATGGGTAGCTTGCTGAGTCTGCTGTGCAGATGAGATACTCTCGGTAGCTTGCTCAGCTCTCTGAGAGGGGTGAAGAATCAAACCCAGATCAGTCGAGTGCAAAGCAAACGCCCTACCCGCTGTGCTATCAAAGATGTTAATGCATTAAAGTTATACTCATTTAATGTTACTTTGCATGTAAATGATATAAATATTTTTTGTAAACTTGGATTTAAAAAGTAAATTTGGTGATCTTGGTCTACCATAAGCTTTAAAAAAGTAAAGAAATGATCAGAGGTAAATGAAAAAAATCCTTTTTTATTAGCTCCTTTTTTCAACTTATTTTATTTTCAATGAAAAACATAACTATCAGGAATATCCACAATTAACTACACATTGGTGAGAGCCAGAGGCCATCATTACTAACCCTTATACTTACATATGTATGAATATGTAAGTATAAGGGTATGTCATGGAATAATCCCTTTCTAGAGACCAATGTTGGAGGAGCATTGATCATCTGATTAAGTTCCCTATTCTATTAAAAGGGGTTTTTTTTTAATACAATAATCACTAGAAATATTGATTCAGATATATAATTTGCTGGGACTCCACGCCAGGCTTTTTTCACTCAGGGTGCCCCAGAGGGGGATGGTGAGAACCCTCCCTGCCCCAAGATCCCAGCCCCCGCAGCTGACCTCCACTATCCAACCGCTGCCATGCTCCAGACCACTTTCCACATGCTCAGGTCAAACCTCACACATGAGTGAACATATCTGTGGACCGCATGGCTGTGAGATACATCATAAGACACTCCCTACCCATTTTTTATAAAATCATAAGAGAGAAATACATATATATGCCTCTCAGAGAGCCCAGCAAGCTACCAAGAGTATCCTGTCCACATGGGCAGAGCCTGGCAAGCTCCCCGTGGCATATTCGATATGCCAAAAACAATAACAATAACAATAACAGGTCTTATTCCCCTGACCCTGAAAGAGTCTTCAATCCTTGTGAAAGACGAGTAAGGAGAGGCTGCTAAAATCTCAGGGCTGCGAGGAATAGAGACGTTACTGGTGCCTGCTTGAGCAAATCAATGAACAATGGGATGACAGTGACAGTGATAGTGATATAATTTGCTGGTGGAAGTGTTAATTACTTTTTCTTGAATATTCCTAGGACAGGTTGATCTTTGCATCTGAAAAAGAGAAACAGATCTCAGCAGGACCAGCTCCACATCTCAGATCCTTTGCTGTACCTCAAGCCTTTCAGCTGAGGATGCCCTCCAGCTGACATCCTTGAAAACCTTTTGGAATGAGGAGCAGATTCTCACTCTGGGTTCTGGCAGCTTCCACTCCAGGTCAGACTTTGGCCACCTCAGCCGACCAGCTCCACATCTCATGAACTGTGTGGCCACTGTTCACATCTTACACATACTTATATACACTTATACCTCTTGTCACTGGGTGAAGACCAGTGGGCAAGGTAAAAAGCAACATCCAGCCTAATTTCCCAGAGACTTGCAGGTGGGATCACTATAAAGATTCACCTTTGGTAGAGCAATAGACAGCAAACACAAAGGGGGGACATCAATGAACTCCACCAAGTTCAATGAGTAAAATTAACAGGGCAGGTCCTTTAACTCTGTAAATTTCTTAGAAAATGACCTTAATGACACCAAGTATTAGTGTCACTCAAAGGAACAATGGCACAGGTAGTCAGCAAAGCACATGACAGTATGAGAATGGAAATGAGAAAATCATAATCAAAGGTAATTGAAATGAGGAGCATGGTGAGTGATATAAAAAATTCAATATAAGGTCTAAGTAATAGAATAACAGTGCCTGGGGAAAAGATTTGTGAACTTAAAGATGAGGTGTATCATATCTCTTCATTCTCAGCAATAGAAAACAAATTATCAAATGCTTCCTTTCCAGCAGGTCTGACTTTGGGGGTGTGTGTGGAAACTCCAAACAATAATAGTGAGTCTTTTGTTGAAATATTGAATGTAATCAAAGTAAAGAGAAAGTAAAGTGAAATTTATTAGCTACACAGGCAGGGTGGGGGTCTGGGGGGCGAGGGGGGAGGTTTACTGTGGTTCTTGGTGGTGGAATATGTGCACTGGTGAAGGGATGGGTGTTTGAGCATTGTGTAACTGAGACTTAAGCCTGAAAGCTTTGTAACTTTCCACATGGTGATTCAATTAAAAAAATAAATAAATAATTTAAATTAAAAAAATAAAGATGAGGGGCCGGAGCGATAGCACAGCTGGTAGGGCGTTTGCCTTGCACGCGGCCGACCCAGGTTCGATCCCCGGGATCCCATATGTTCCCCCAAGCACTGCCAGGAGTAATTCCTGAGTGCAAAGCCAGGAGTAACCCCTGAGCATTGCTAGGTGTGACCCAAAAAGCAATAAATAAATAAATAAATAAATAAATAAATAAATAAATAAATAAATAAAGATGAGGTGTAAGAAACCCCTAAAGATAACAAAAGATAGGAACAAATCCAAAAAGAAATGAAAAACACACTAAAGGCTCTGGGATGCATTCAAGAGTAACAGTATAAGACTTATTAGTGTTCCTGAAAAATAGGAAGAGGCATTTATTCTTGATGAAAAACCGCTAGTTGAAGAAATCATATCTAAGAATTTCTCAGAGTTGAGGAATATGCAGGCACCCACATACAAGAGGTCTGAAGGGTCCTGTGAAAACAAATCCAAACAGAAAAACCCCAAGACACTTTATAATCAGAATAACAAAGTCAAAGACAGAGATAGATTACTGAAAGCAGCAAGATCAAAAAAGAAATTTACATACAAAGGAAAACCTGTAAAAATTCACTGAAGACCTATCAAATGAGACTCTACAAACTAGAAAAGAGTGGTGGAATGTAGTAAAAAATGGTACAAAAACAAAAACCAGAACTCAATGAAATGAATACTTCATGAATAATACTCTAATCAGCTAAAATATTATTCAGATTTGAAGGAACAATAAAAATTTCATGAACAGGCAATAGCTTAGGGAATTAATAGCCTTGAAACCAGTTATGCAAGCAGAATTAAAGGGTTTTCTTTATGACAGGACTAATGTCTCAGTACCTTACCATTAAGTAAGACATTTACTTATGTTGCTATAGTTGTCTTCTACTAGTTTAAGAAAGGTCTTTATTCTTCATTTACTAAAGAAGTATTTTGTACATCTTCAATAATAAATTGTTGTTTTATTTATGTCAAATATTCTATTTAGGTTTTTTTTTACATTCATAAGTATTTTTTATTTTACTTTTTTACTTAATGTGAGGGTTGGAGCGATAGCACAGCGGTTGGGCGTTCGCCTTTCACGCGGCCGACCCGAGTTCCATTCCTCCGCCCCTCTCGGAGAGCCCGGCAAGCTACTGAGAGTATCTTGCCCATGAGGCAGAGCCTGGCAAGCTACCCGTGTGTATTGGATATGCCAAAAATAGCAACAATAAGTCTCTCAATGAGAGACCTTACTGGTGCCCGCTTGAACAAGTTGATGAGCAATGGGATGACAGTGACCCTTGACTTAATGTGAGTGATTAATTATTATGTATAATATAACGTTTTCTAACACAATGCCAACATTGCCTCTTTAGGACAGAGAACACTTTTATATTTTATAGGCCTATTTAAATTTTCCTTAAAATTTTTCTCTCCTCACTCTTACTAAATTGTGTATTTGTAGGAATTACCTAATTCATGTATTTTAAAACATTGATTAGATTGCAATTATTCACACTATTATCTTTAAATTTATTTTAATTAGTTTGCTTAGATGGTGGAGGTGGGAGGAATCCTGCATCATTGGTGGAGGGATGCTGACACTGGTGGTGGGTTTGCAGTTGGAATACTGAATACCTGAAAGTCTGCTAGAAATAGTTTTGTAATTCACAGTGAATAAATTTTAAAAAATAAATTATATCATTGTGTCACTGTCATCCTGTTGCTCATTGATTTGCTCGAGTAGGCACCAGTAATGTCTCCATTCGTCCCTGTCACGTTCAGGGTTAGGGGAATGAGGCCCATTATTGTTACTGTTTTTGGCATATCGAATACGTCAAGGGTAGCTTGCCAGGCTCTGCCATGCGAGATTCTAAAATAAATTATAGACAATCAAAAATTCCACAATATTGTAAATCAATACAAAATTGATAAAAAATTTCAAAACTGTATATCTTTACATTTTTACATGGTAGTTCATGATATGTATACATTCTGTTCACATTATTGAAGAGACTACTTACAGGCATATATTTTAGGGCTTAAATGACTGGAAGGTACCTGAGAAGTCTATTAACTACACTGTGCTATTTAGGCAGAAGCAAATCAAGTGAGGTACTGTTCTGATGCAGGAAGAGAGCACCTTTCAGTGAGCACAGTGGCATTGATAGTGCTTCCCTAGGCTGTTTTCACTTCTGTTTCCCAGGGTCACATATGCCAAGCAGTGGGGAATACCACTAGAGGGATTTTTGCTAAGAAAAGTGATGTGACTTTGCATTTTAAAATTTTCTTATTTTCTTAAGTACCAGGAGGTTGACTCCATGGCTAGGAGGCTGGCCTCACATTCTGGGGAGAGGGCAACTCAGATAGAGAAGGGAACACCAAGTAAAATGTGGTCAGAGGCCATGTGGGGGAAGGGTGATGCGGGCTGAATGTGGACTAGAGACTGAACACAATGGCCACTCAACACCTTTATTGCAAACCACAACACCTAATTAGAGAGAGAGAACAAAAGGGAATACCCTGCCACAGTGGCAGGGTGGGGTGGGGGAAGATGGGATTGGAGAGGGTGGGAGGGATGCTGGGTTTATTTGTGGTGGAGAATGGGCACTGGTGAAGGGATGGGTTCTCGAAATTTGTATGAGGGAAACATGAGCACAAAAATGTATAAATCTGTAACTGTACCCTTACGGTGATTCACTAATTAAAAATAAAAAAATTATAAAAAAATTTTCTTATTATTTTTTTTGCAGTACTGAGATTTGAACACATACCCTCACATTTGTGGGCAAGTACTCGATTATGTAACAATATCCCTGGCTCCCTGTAAGTTATTTATTTCTTAATTTATTCAGTGTGAATAACAAAACTGTTGATAATCATTTAAGGCATTCAGTATTCCAACTGCCAGCGTCCCTCCACTCATAATTCAGAATTCTTCTCAACTTAACCTACTAAGCAAAATAATTTTAAAAAAATGCTAATTATAATTTGGGTGGTATGGTTACACAGGTGTTGACTTTTGTGGTTTTGATGTATGCAGTTAATCTCACCTCCACATCATCAAAGTGACTAAGATCCTAGACCAATGCATTTTATTCTGTTCATTTTTTCTTAACTTTTCCTTCATAGGATTCAAGACTTGTTCTTTGGACTTCCTGTAGATGGCATGAATGAATAATTACTTTAAAGATCTGGGGCCGGAGCGATAGTACAGCGGGTAGGGCGTTTGCCTTGCACGCAGCCGACCCGGGTTCGATCCCCGGCATCCCATATGGTCCCCCAAGTACCGCCAGGAGTAATTCCTGAGTGCAGAGCCAGGAGTAACCCCTGAGCATCACTGGGTGTGACCCAAAAAGCAAAAATAAATAAATAAATAAAGATCTTATTAAACAAGCATAATGAATATTTTTCTACATATAATATTGCCTTGATTGCTGAAGAGAATCATGAACTGGACAACCAATTATACCCACATACTTTCTATGTAATTTTGTGTTGCCTTTATAGAATTTCAGAGTATGAAGGACACTTTTGCTTCAAAAATGCTCTTAAGCTATATTTATAGAATGATTTAAACCAAGAATAGGATATGACATTATTTTGGTGTAAAATATTTAATAGTTCTGCCAGTTTGGAATACATTGCACTCTTGGGGTTTATAATATTTACTTACATGTAAAAAGGTATCCTAGAGAAAATAAAACCCCAACCCTTCAAATTGTTAGACTTCTCTTATTCTAAATAAGGGTTCCTAAATCAAGTCTCTAAAAGGTTAAATATGTTATCAAAGTCTACTAAGCAGTTAGTATTAGAGCCAAGAATGAAAATTAAGCTAGCTAGACTTGTTGATTTCTAGAAACATTAAAATTATTCTTTACTCTCTATATCCACCTGAAAAAATATAGTTCAATGAATATATGAATGAAATGAAATGAATGAATGAATGTATGAATGAATGAAAGCCTCGTAAAGGAGTGAAAAGTAGCATGGAGCTTCAGCAAACATTTTTGTGCTATCTTCATGAGACTTGCCATGTCTTCTTTGAGAAGCTTGGAATTCCAGATCCTACCATACACACTTCACCCAACGAGAGGGGACTGGCTGGCTGAAAGCTGATCCAAGGTGGATATTTTATTACTTCTCTCTTCACACGACAGCCTTCCTGCGTAACAGTAACAAAGACTTCCAGACCTTAGAAGCAAAAGGCATGTGAAATTAAGCTCCAAAAATTTGGAGCAACAGTAGGAACTACCTTCCATGTGGACACTGGGGATTAGGGCTTGAGAGAAAAATTAGCTATTAAAAATAAAATCCAAAGTTATATCTCCTCATCCTGTAAGTAGGAAGTTCACCTCCAAAAGCAATGCAGAGACCTTGCACATAATAGAAACCCGATTGCTGGATCAAAACAATAGTAAGTACATACTTCTTTCACTCCATAATGCAAATCACACTGCACACATCTGACTAAGAGAGAAAGGGTTCCAGGAGGTGCATACTTTTAGCATGAAAACAAGACGCCATTAATGTTTTGAGCATAGCTCTGGTCAGCTTCTGGCCTGACATACCTGAGCATTTATTGTTCCCCTTGGTTGCTTGGTTGCCTGTTGCACAGGCCAATTGGGGAAGAGTGGAATGTGGACATGCTGAAGCAGCTTCAGATCCTGACATCCCCCCTTTGCTGTTTTTGGAAGGAATTAAGACTAAATAAAGAACATAGTCTCTGCCACATTTTTATCATTGGGAAATAATTTCCACTGCAGGACAGAAAGGGAGTGTCATAAGTGAGATTTCTTGCATTCTCTCTTGGTATGTCCCTGTTTCTCTGTGTTTCTTCACCCCGTTTTTTTTTTTTCTCTTTCTCCTTTTTTCCCGTGGCAGCTGATTTCTAACAGGATCCTTACATTGGTCAAAAACAAAACCCCAAACTTAGTAAACTATCTTCATAACAATCTTTTGTAACCACTCAAAACCTTAAAAGAAAAGAAATGGTAAACATACCAACCATTATATTTAGTCATAAAGGGATTTAAACCACTACATACACTGACCACAACTCTAAGGGCAAAGTTTCCACGCATGTGCGTATTCCCCTGGGCTTGTGGTATTCTCCAGAACTCTGAGGCATGGCAGTGGCAACACTCTGAGAGATGATAAGGACTTTGTGGGGTCGCTTTTACTGTGCTTGAAGAATTAGGAGAGGTAACATAGTAATGTGTGCTTAATAGACATTCTCTCAGCTTTTACTAAATTTGTGTGTGTGTGTGTGTGTGTGTGTGTGTTTAGGCTACATTTGAGAGTATTAAAGGGTTATGCCTAGCTCTATGCTATTGAGGTGTGTGTGGGGGGGCAGGGGGTGAGGGTGGGGGGGTAACTCCTGATGGTGCTCAGAGCACAAGGTAGTTCTGGGATCTAATCTAGGCTTACTGCTTGCAAAGCCATGTGCTTTAGTCCTCTTTTCCTTCTCTTGAGCCCTCCTGAGTCTTTTTTCATTTATTACTTGAGTCTCTACCCAGATCTTCCCAGTTATAGCACTGAGATCAGTAGAAGTAGACTATGTTGATGCTCTTGAAGACTTTAGTCTAACATTTAACAAAGCAAGGATCCAAGAAATGAGGTACAACTCGGTTTTAAACTATTATTCTAGGACTGGAGCATATACTTTGCATATGGGAGCTCCAGGTGTAATCTCCAGCACCACCTGGTTCTTTAAGCAAACACTGGGAATGGTCCCTGAACACTACCAGTGTAGTTCCAAAATGAAAACATATTTATATATTGCCCCATAATTAGTTTTTGAAATAGGGCTAGCTTTGAGTCTCTTTAAGAAGAAATCTTTGAATGATGCAAACAGTAAAAAACACAGAATAGCACCAGCAGAATGATAATGGGCTCAAAGAATATATACATATACATATGTATATATATATTGCTTTTGGGGTCACCCGGCAATAAACAGGGGTTACTCCTGCTCTGCACTCAGGAATTACTCCTGGCAGTGCTTGAGGAACCATATGGGATGCTGGGAATTGAACACGGATGGGCCGCATGCAACGCAAACACCCTACCCGCTGTGCTATCACTTCAGCCCATCAAAGTATATTTTTGAATAAATAATTAGGACTGGAGTGATAGCACAGCAGGTCTTGCACGCGACCGACTTGGGTTCGATTCCTCCGTCCCTCTCGAAGAGCCCGGCAAGCTACCAAGACTAACCTGCCTGCATGGCAGATCCTGGCAAGCTATCCATTTTGCATTTGATATGCCAAAAACAGTAACAACAAGTCTCACAATGGAAACGTTACTGGTACCCACTGGAGCAAGTCAATGAACAGCAGGATGACAGTACAGTGCTAATTAAGAATTATGATAACTTTAAGCAGAAAAGTTTAAAATATGATCCACTATGGATATTTATTTTACTTTCTTTTTTGGTTTTGGGGTCATTCCTGGCAATGCTCAGGGATTACTCCTGGCTCTGCATTCAGAAATCACTCCTGGCAGGGCTCAGGGGACCATGTAGGAAGCCAAAGATTGAACCCAGGTTTGCTGTATGCAATGCAAGTGCCTTACCCACTGTGCTATCTCTCCATCCCACCAAATTTTAAATAAATTTAAGTTAATTTCACAGGGTGTGGGGATCAAACCCTAGTCAACTGTGTGTAAGGCAAACACCCTACCTGCTGTATACTATCTCTCTGGCCCCTGGACATTTATTTTCAAGCAATTTCTTCTTACAGTGAAGATAACAACTACTGAATATCCTAGAGAAAATCAGTAGTTCTCTGTGTATCCTATGCAAGTAAAATGGGTGTATCACCCCACTACTGACATTTAAAAGAATAAATTATGCTTAACTAAATAATGCTTTATCCCTGCTTTATGTTTTTAAAACATGAGGCACTGTGATTCGCAATACCACTAATGACAGGGTTTCATGCATACAATGTTCCAACACACACCTATTGCCAGAGTATCCACTTCCTGCCACCATAGTCTCAGTCTCCCTCCCTCAGTCCTCCGTTCCTCTGCCATTATAAATTCAGTTTTGGACCCCCCTGCTTAATTAAACCATATATAATAAGAGAGGAGTTACGCTGAAAGGATATACACAATGAACATGCATAGATATAGATGGACACACACACATTTTTCTGATCTAGCAAGGGATAAGATACAGATATTTACAGCAGAAATGCTCAGAAATCAGTGAGAGTACAAGTGGTTTACTATGCAATTTCTCTCAGGATTGCACAAAAGGTCTCCAGTTTATGTAGAACTTAAAAGATTTACTTTCTGTCCTAGCATGCCACGAGATTTCACCGTAGTTAGAGCTTCTCAGTTAGACTATTCTTTATTATAAAAAAAAAAATGTGAGCACACTCCTCCCTGGGAATTATTTTATGCTAAATTTATAACAAAAACTGATTCTTTAAGAGAAGAAGTTTTCCAGACTTAACATAGGGAAAGATTAACCTCCTTCCATTTCTTCCTTTTCTTTTATCTTAAGGCTTGGATTTACTTCAATCTGTGGATACTAAACCAAAAGTGCCTCCTTTAAAACATTGATTTATTATTATGGTCTGAGGAACAAGGGGCGGTGTGTTGGATACTCACAAAAGAATGAGAGCGTGTTTTCCTTGGTTGCTGCTGCATATCAAAGACTTGAGTTCAAACCCCAGGTATTGAGGTTGTGGCTAGAATCCCCCAATTGTTTTTCTTGTTTTATCATGTTGCTTTCAATGACTATCTCCCTGGTCCAAGGCAGGAATGACTGCTAAGGATTTTAAATGAGTACTCAAACAATTTTATCTAACTCAGTAATGGACATATTTTTGATAAGGGCATGAGGAGAGCTGATATTCCCATTTCAAAGGAGCCGCCAGCAGGCCTAAGAGACTAGCTCCTGGGGACTTACTGGGAAACACTTATGAAACAGGCTGATAGCACACTTCGGGGCACTGGTCCTGTACTTTGGACTCCCCACTGCTATTCTAACAGACAAGGCCCTAGATACAAATATTAGGCTTGACTCTGTTTTACTGTAAACATTACTGCTCCCTGTATCAAGTATAGAATTTATGGCTGTTTGCACGGACCTCATAAAAATAATTGTAAATTCTACTTTTTTTTTTCAAGGATTACTCACCTGGCTGGCTTGAAAAGAAGATATTTAGTAAATCTAGGGGAGTAGGGGGATGAAAAATGGCAACAGTATATACAGATGGATCAAAGACTCTAGTTAACAGATTGAAAGAGCAATGGAGCAGAGGTCTTATGAAACTCAAATTTTATATTAATATAGAAAGGCATTCATTAAGGAGCTTAGTAGTATTCATCAAAGATGACCTCCAAATCACACAGATATTCCCTTCTCTAGTTTTTATTTTGTATAGGGGTCACGCCTGACAAGTGCTCTGCGCTTAATCCTAACTCTGTGCTCAAGGACCCTGTTGGTGTTTGTGGGATTATATTGGGGCTTGGGATTGAACCTAGGTCAATGACATGCAAAACAAGGATCTTACCTGCTATACTGTTTCTCTATACAGAGAAACAGTATCTGTTTCTTTAATTTAATATCTGGACTCTCTTTCTTTAATTTTTGTCTATAACTGTTTACTATGACTCTAGACCCTTGTTTTTGTTTCATTTTACTGAATCCCCATCCTGTTCTAGTTTTCTTTTCCTTTTTAAAGTGAAATATGTTCTATTCTAACTTGGTGGGGGGGGATATGGGTTGGTTAGTCAAACCTGGGGATTTGTGATGCCTCACATTTAAACCATGGTCACAGCCGCTGTAGCTACATGCAAGGTAAGTGCTTTAACTTCTGTAACATCTCTCTGCTCCTTATATTTTATTTTATTTTATTTTTACTTAATGTATTTAATACTCTCCACCCACATTACTGGGGACTGAAATCAGGACCTCACCGATGCATAGCAAAGCTTTACCATGAACCACATACACATGACAGCTGTTTTCTTTTTTTCCTTTCCTTTTCTTTTCTTTTCTTTTCTATTTTTGGAACACACCCAGCTGGACTCAGGGATTACTCGTGGTAGGAATAGGGGAACCATACGTTTTTCCAGGGATTGAATCTGAGTCAGCTATATGCAAGACCAGTTTCCTACTTGCTATAATATCTCTCAAACTTTCTCTTCGTCTTTTTTCTTCTTCCTTCTCTTCCTTTTCTTTTTTCTTCTTATCCTCCTCCTCCACTTTCTCCTCTCTTCCTCCTCCTACTTCTCAAGTCAAAATTAATTCTCTTCTTTTTCTGTCACTGAAAATTTTATCTCTTTAATGATTTCCACCTCTCCCTCCACTGTCCAATAATTTTTAAGCATCTTCAGAGTCGGCTTTTGGTGAGGGTGTGAGGGCACAGTTCAGCAAATAGAAAAGCAAACAAACAAACATGAGTTATGGAGTCATCCTAAGTTTAGGTAGATGTGAGTAATTCTATTGCTTCCTTGAGGGTTCAAGAAAATCTGCAAATACAGTCTTCCCAGAGAATTAGCAAGCTAAAGGAAGGAGAGAATGTTTAATAGATCAATTCAGTTTAAAAAACCTCAGGGGATCAGGAGAATTGAACCCATAACTTTGACATATAAAGCACAAACTCCAGTCCTTTGAAAAATCCCCCACTCCCTAAAATCTGCTTCTTTGAACTACTAATTTTGAGAATGCTGGAAACTTAATTAACTTCTTTATGTTTCTGTTTATCCACCTCTAAAAGAAAATGTTTATTTTTGTTTTTTTTTTTACAGCATTGTTTTAGATATCAAATGGCTAGTGTATATAAAGCTCAAGCCCAGATCCAGTTCCTCGATTCATTTATTCCTTTCACTTGTATTCCCTGGATATGCCTCACCCCAGCACCCTTTGTTCTCATTTACTTCTATTATAGGCATTGTGACTAGTTGGTTGAATAAAAACATATTGTACATCCTTAAAATGGTGTAAGTTTATTGTAATGTTAATGAAAAAAAAATATTGGTTTTTAGAGGCCAGGCTCAGAGTTACCATATTAGTCCTAGAGTTAGCATGTTAGGTAACTCTAGCAAACTAGAGTTAGTCCTACAGTTACCATGTTCTCCCCAAGTCCCTGAAGCTTATGTTGGGTGTTTTGATCCTCTCCCTCCTCTGAGATGTGCATGTGAGGGTGGCATATTCTTGTCCCAGTCTGAGAACGTGTACATGAGTATGAGTGTGTCCAACATGGAAAGACCTCCTCTTTAGGGGTGCTATCATCTCCTGCACTAAACTGCAGTCTGCTGCCACCAGGATCAGAAGCGATCTGGAATTTTATTTGAGAAATTTAGGGATGTTTGGGCTGGAGCGATAGCACAGCGTTTGGGCAATTGCCTTTCACACGGCCGACCCGTGTTTGATTCCTCCGCCCCTCTCCGAGAGCCCAGCAAGCTGCTGAGAGTATCTAGCCCGCATGGCAGAGCCTGGCAAGCTACCCATGCGTATTGGATATGCCAAAAACAGTAACAATAAGTCTCTCAATGAGAGTCGTTACTGGTGCCCACTCGAATAAATCGATGAGCAACGGGATGACAGTGGCAGGGATGTTTAGAATTTAGGAAGGAAATTAACTCTTATTTATTTCAATTAGTTTATGGTGAAAATGGTTTCCTGTTGCAGATCATTTTATTTACAGTTGCTGTTTCTTTTTGTGGGGAGGAGGAGGCTTGGGCCACATCTATCAGTGCTCAGAGATTATTTTTTGTGCTCAAGGATCACTCTTAGCAGTGGTTGGGGGAACTGTATGCGGTGCCATGGACTTAACTGGTTTGGCCATATGTAAGGCAAGCACCATAATCCCTGTACTATCTCTTTAGCCCCTAAAGTTGCAGCTTCTGAGAAACCATTGATGACATTCTGTGAGAACTTACACTATATGTTTTTTGAACGTGGCTTGAAAAGCTTGAAATTTTCTCCCATAATTTTGAATCTGTTTAGAGATTGTAAGACACCCCCGCCCCTGTCCCCACCAAGCCCACTTGGTCCCCTGGATCAGGTCGTTGTTTCATTTATTTGTTTGTTTTCAATAATCTCAAGATATCTGGTTTAGTTCACCATTTGGTTGATACAGATGCAACCATAATATTTTATCCACACGTGTTTGTTCAGATCTGAGACCAGTTTTATCAAGAGGCAATGACTATGTGGGGAGTGGAGAAATCAGATAAAATGCAGGAGGGGAGTTGGCAAAGTATCAATGAGTAGGAAAATGAAAGGCAATGTCTTAAAAACATAAAGCTAGATAAAATCTATGTAAAGCAAGAAAATTACACTTAATAAGATTCCTATAATGTAGAAACAGTAAAGTCTAAGAATTAGATAGGCACGATCAATTCTATTGCTTTCTTGAGAATTCAAAAAAATCTGCAAATACAGTCTTCCCAGTGAATTAGCAAGCCAAGGGAAGAAGAGAATGTTTAATTGATCAATTCAATTTAAAAGTATTAACATGCATAGTTAACTAAGCTGAAAAGAATTGTGAAAAATACCGATTTTAATATCCAGCATGGAGAAACAATGCCATTTTAAAGTGTTGATTTAAATATTAAAATAGAATCTCATTTAGAATATTTGTGCAAGACATGTTGTATACATATATATACACATATTTTCTATACATGTGTATGTATGTACACACAGTATATTAATTTTGTCTGTGTATGTATTTGGGATCCTCATTCTTATAGCTGTATCTGTAACTTGGTAATATTTTTAGACATGGGAACACCATAAACATCTCTCAAGAAACAGTATCAATAGTTAAAATTCTAAAAGGTTGAGAGCATCAGAAATATTTTCAAGAACTCATTGTGGATTCCCAAGAGCTATTTGAATATACTCTTTTCCTTCTCTATAGCATGTGGTTCTTACTTGTTAAATCACTTGACTTTTAAGCATTGGAAATATAGAGAATATATTTTTATGTTAATTGAAGAAAGATTAAGGTACTTTCTTTAAAAAAAAAAAAAAGAAAGCCCTGAGCCCATGAAACATGCCTTGTGACTTTTTCTTTTTAAATTTTATCGAATCATTGTGAGATAGTTACAAGCTTTCATGTTTGGGTTACAATCACACAATGATCAAACACCCATTCCTCCACCAGTACACATTCCCACCACCAATATCCCTGGTATACCCCCCTTTCCCACCCTCCCCCTGCCTCCATGGCAGACAATATTCCCCATGCTCTCTCTCTACTTTTGGGCATTATGGCTTGCAACACAAACACTGAGAGGTCATCATGTTTGGTCCATTGTCTACTTTCGGCAAGCATCTCCCATCCTGACTGATTCCTCCAGCTATCGTGACTTTTAGCTTGACATTTTACCCTACATTCCTGACAATGGTTGCTGTTATGCATTTCCAAGGATGCAGCAGCTGTATTGTGGCTCACGTAAAGGTTGCTTGGGTATAAACCAGGCAGACACATCAGTGATCCCTACCCAGGACACCCAAAGTAAATACTTCCCTTGGTGACAGCTTTCTTAACTACTCCCACAACTTGACATTTTTTTGGTGCTTATTTGCATCCTAGGCAATAGAATGAACTTATGAACATTAGCTCCCCACAACACTAGATATCTGAAACATATGAGGGATTTAAATAAAAAAAATAGGGGCTGGAGCGATAGCACAGTGGTTAGGGCGTTTGCCTTGCACGTGGCTGATCCGGGTTTGATTCTCAGCATCCCATATGCTCCCCTGAGCACTGCCCAGAGTGATTCCTGAGTACAGAGCCAGGTGTAACCCCTGAACATCGCCGGGTGTGATCTAAAAAGCAAAAATAAATAAATAAATAAATAAATAAATAAATAAATAAATAAATAAAAAGCAATAATAATCAGAACAAAACCATGCATTTCTGAGAAGTCTTCTCTGGTTATTTTCTCTAGTATATCTCCCAATTAACCTATTTTGTTAATGACCACAGATACTTATTTATTCAATAGATGAAATGTATTCTATTCTTTCAGTGACATTTGTTTTTGTTTTTAATCATTTGACTTCTTTTCAAGGTTCACTTAGAGATAAGACTTTAATTATTATATCTCTACTCATAGTTGCAGAAGTACTTTTCAATTGTCGTTTGAGGCTACATAAAAACTAGTTGTGAGGGGGAAGAAAAACAAGGCAGAAGTTGTGTCACTGGAATTATACTCTATTTGGAAGTTAGCTTAGACTGTGTTAGAGCACAAAACAGAAAACCATGTAATTTGAATTTGCACAAAATTTTATTGTTTAAATAATAATTTTTGCCTGTGTATTCAAAGATTATTTGCAATTTAAAATTCAGTCCATCAACCAGTGGTGCTCAAGGTTCTGGTTCAAAGGTCACTCCTGGAAGTGAGGGACAGAAGTGGCTTCTAATCCTGTGAACTATCATCCTGGTCTTATTTCCTAATCTTGCATTGCATGCTGTATATAGTAAAAACATGTAATACAGTTCTTACTTATGTGTTCCATTCCATGGGTTTTGTTGTGATTTTAAAATGACACTAAGTACATCTGAGGAAAGTAATAAAATTGTACTTTCTTTGATTCTTATGCTTTGTGCAAAGTTTTGAAAAAAGTTGTCTTGCATATGTGAAGGCCTGGTTTTGAGCCCTGACAAAGACAAAAAATTGAGAAATAATGATTTCTATTATTAATCTCATGCTAGACACTATCACATCTATCACATGTTTATATGTATAAAATTATTTAAGATATTATTTTATTATCACAAATCTAGGTAAGAAAGTATAATTTACCTTATCTGACAGATCTGTAAGTAACACAAGGCTTCAAGAGGAGACATATTGCAGATTATAGATGTCAGAAGCTGTATGTATACAACTGTCTATTTAGGCTTTAAATCATTACATTTTTTTAGTATTAGTTTCATTAATCTCCTCATATTCTTCATTGTTTTTTTTTCTTTGTTTTTTTGGGGTCACACCCGGTGATGCACAGGTGGTTACTCCTGGCTCATGTTCACTCAGGAATTACTCCTGGCGGTGCTTGGGTGACCATACTGGATGCTGGAAATCAAACCTGAGTCGGCCGCGTGCGAGGCAAATGCCCTACCACCTGCGCTATCACTCCAGCCCTAATATTCTTTATTCTTAGGATGTAGTTGTTGACTCCTATGGGAAGGATAATGAGATGTAAATTTGCATAAAACATTCTCAACTGGTATGTTCTAGAAGTATACTGAGGTATATTTACTCCATTAAAGAGAATTCATCATAATCAATATTTAATAAAGGAAGGAAGTAGAATTAATTAACCTCCTATTTCCATTCCTATATGCTGAAATTAAGCAATTACCAAAATGTTACAAGGTAAAAATGTCATTTGAATGATAGAAAAGCAATTGTAGTAGATGAATGTAGACGTTCACATTTAAGAGTAGCTAAGGACACTGGCCCTAGGCTGCTCTCTCTTTAGATATCTGGAGCATTGAGAGATGGCATATCACGGTATCTAGAGATGCACAGTGAAGGGTAGTTAAGGATTCTGACCCTGAGTCAGCTCTGTACAGGAATCTGGAGTGATGAGAGATAGCATGTGTACCTGAATTAGCCTAACAAACCCACTCTTACCTTAGTTCTGCTGGGGGATGGGATCTATGTTCCTTCTTAAGCAGCCAAGTATGGGACAACAGCAGCAATTTTTTCCCCATGAAAAATCATTTTTATTATTATATAAATAAGCATCACTTTTTTTTACATGTGTCTTAGTAGCTCTGCATAAGCATAGACACCAAATGAGTGACATTTAATTTTAGTCTAATTTTTGAGGGGATGGGTACAGGGGGAGTGTGTAGAGTGGGGAGGTGATTTGACCTGACCCAGAGGTGCTCAGGGCTTATGGGCTTATTCCTGGCTCTGGACTCAGGGGTTTCTCCTCCTCATGCTTGGGATCCAGGGATTGAAGCAAGTCAGCTGTGTGTAAGGCAGCACCTTAATCCCTGGACTGTCTATCCAACCCCACTTTTAAACTTTCTGAATATTTAAAGCCCAAATTTAAAAATAAGCAGTTGCATTCTTATGATGTAGAATAAGCTAAAAAAAAAGTAAAGAAAAATGAATAGCTTTAAACTATCACTTGTATCACTTGTCATCCCGTTGATCATCGATTTGCTCAAGTGGGTGCCATTAATGTCTCCATTTGTCCCTGTCACATGCTAGTATAGCCTAATGATATCTGCTCCCTCCAGGAACAGGAAGAACCTCAAACTATTCATTCAGGGTTTTGACTATGTTTACTGTAACTTGGGCAATAAAATTAAAATATAAAATCCATGTCCAAGGTTCATGTTGGTTTTTTCTAACTGTATCTCTAACTTTTATCTTTCATTTAACAGTTGACTTAATTGGCTTATCTAGAGGCAGTGACAAATGAGGATGAGATGGTGATAAGGAAGTGTGGAAAAATCTTTAAGGAGCAGGTAAAAGGAAAAATGAAAAGGAAAGGGCTAGTGGACAAGTTGAACCATAGACTTTTATGTAACCATAGACTAAGTGGTAAAACTCTGTCTTTGTTCGTGTGAATGTAGAAGAACCCAGTGAAATAAAAGTTGCAGTTGTAACTTGTTTACTTTAGTATGGAAGGTTCTATACTTTGTTAAGATGCTTTTCTCTCTTGTACAAAGTATTTTCTCTCATCAATCTTTATTGGCAAGTTCAGTATTATGTTCTGTGGGAAAAACATGCATACATACCATGTTTGAATACCTGATTTCATTTTTTTTCAAACCCACTAAAGATTTCTTTTGCCTGTGAAATCTTTTTATAGGCTCTTTGTCCCTCTGCTATGATTCATCAATGGAATCTCCCTGTTTTTCCTTCCTCCGTGGTAGAGTCTAGGTTAAGCACACTAGGAATTTTTATAACTTCTTGTTAACTGTGAGGGTGACAAAAATGTTGAGCTCACTTCCTTATTTCAGTCAATCTGGAACTAGTTCAACAAAGAGCCAGGATTTAGTGTGGCTGTATCTAGAATGACTTCTAAAAGAAAGTGTGAAAGATGCTGTTTGACGCTGAGAGATTTTACTTATCGCTTTCCTTCCAATATTTCTCCTCTCAGATCAACAAGTTTTCTCTTTCATTTTTACTTCTTTCCCACATGCTCCATCACTATCATTTATTGTCATTTTTTGTCCTCTTAGCACTTTAATTAGTCCATGGGAATTCTTCCCAAAGGTCACACTATTAAAACCACTGTGTTAATAATGGTTTTAGTGAGTTTTCCTGCCAAAGAGTCTTAAAAAGCAGACACATTTTCCAATGGAATGTGAATTGAACACACTTTTCTGAGAAATCAACTACTGATGACTTCTAAATATGCACCTTTCATGCACAGAGGGTTCTAGATGGGATAGTGAGTGTGAAGGGTTTAGTTTTGTTTTCCTATGTTCATCTAATATATGGTGCTTTGTTCCCTATGTATGTTATATATATGCACATATATATGTATGTGTGTATGTGTGCATATTATTTTTAATTGATTGTGTAAACTGTTGCATTGGTGTTTTCAATAGTAGTCATGTATGCCTGAAAACCTGAGTAATCATCATGCCTGAGCAGAAGAATCACTATCTATCTTTTCCCTTAGCACCCTTAAAAATCCCATTTTTAGTTTTACAGACAAAAATCTTGATCCCACATTACATAACTTTACCCTAGGGGGAGAGATGCCTCTCCTTTAAATAACCTTATTCTCTTCCAGAGAAATAGCTGTGCTGGCTTAAATACATTTGAAGGACAAAAAGATCTGATTGAGAAACAGATATTTAGTTATTTCCTCAAAATGCAATGGGCAGTGATCCAAAAGCATTTTGGGAAACAGAAGTAACTTATTACAAGCCAATAACCAGTAGGGTATCCTCTTTTACTATGTGATTTCTTAGGGGTTTTAAGCTTAGTTGCCATTAATTAAAGGCTTGATGTTAACAGTCTCTGAAGGATTTACAAGCGTTTTTGAGATTCAAAACATTTCGGAGTTCATTTAATAGTAAAATTCTAGCATGACACACAAATTCTAAGGTCAGTGACCCCAAAGTTAAATACATATACTTTTGACATGAAGGAAATATATTTTTTAAGCTATATCTTTAAATATCAATTTAAAAGTATATTTAAAATAAAAGTATGTACTTTTGGGGGGAGTGCAAATATGTATTTTTTTGTATTAGTCATTGAACCTAGAGCTTCACACATGCAAAGTAGCTGCTATATTTCTGAGCTATATTCCTGGCCCAGCAAAGATCTTTATTTTAATATTATTGATAATGGAGAAAATAAGAAACAAGTTAATTATTTAATTATGGAGAAATGGCTAATGTGGATTTGTTAAAAATATTTTTTATGGTTGCATACTGACATATTTTAAATACATAAATATTTAGGGCAGGTTTCACTGAGACCCACGTAGGCCTGCAGTCTGTGTGGGGAGCTGTACACTGAGCATCGCGGCCTCCTGATACGGGGAGATGCAGCTCCTCGGACTGTGGTGTGTCTGTTTATCTCCAAAGACGCCCTGAGCGGCTAGAACTGCTGAAGCCCGGGTGAGGCCGCCTCTCCCCACCACCTTGCTGAGTTCATTCATCTTGAAAAACAACTTTTGTTTATAGTAATTTTTGATTAGTTTTATGATTCATTAATTTCTGTTCTCATCGTCTTGTTTGTTTCACGCCCAGCAAAGCTCAGGGCCCAGGCTGGCCTTGTGCGAGGCCACTGGCTTCTCTCTGACCTGCCTCCATGCTAGTGTCTGTTATTTATTTCCACTTACTCTGGTTTGTTTCCTCTTTCTAGTTTTTAAGATAGAAAATGAGGTCACAAGGGGCCAGAGCGATGGCACAGAGGGAGGGCATTTGCCTTGCACGGGGCCAACCTGGGTTCAATCCCTGGCATCCCATATGGTCCTTGGAGCACCGCCAGGAGTGATTCCTGAGTGCAGAGCCAGGAGTAACCCCTGAGCATCAGCAGGTGTGACAACCGTCCCCTCCCCCCCAAAAAAAAGATGTCACAGACCTGAAATGTTTTTCGCAGGCAGTTTTTGATAAACTGCTGAACTTTTTTGATAAAGGCAGTTGGCACTAAAACAATCTTTTAACAGTTTTAGATGCATTCTCCCAGTTCTGAAGTCCTGTGTTGGCAGGACTGGAAACTTAACGATTTATTGAATAGGAAAATACAAATTACAGTCTGTCCAATCAAAATAATACTCAACAATTAGAGAGCAAGAGAATAGTGACCCTCCCCCCTACACACACATATACAACTCGGAGGACGGCAAGTACCCCGGGGTACCTGCTGCAGCAGCCACACTGGGCTGGGTTCGGAGCACAGGCTGGCCCAGCCCAGGTGTCCTGACCACCCCCAGGTGTTGCCACTCACCCCGAGCTTGTGAGTTATTTTGTGGTGAGAGAGCAGGAAGGGAGGGGATGTCTCTCAGCACACTGCTACACCCTTTGTCCCTGTGGGCTGGGCAGTGGCAGGACATACTGCCACGGCGGGTACATGGCAGCAGGCAGCCTGCGTCCCTCCTTCCAGACTGTCCGGCCCCTGGCTGGCCCTACTGCTGTCTCCCAAGCCGTCTCTAACTGTTACCTGGGTAGGGAAATTGTGCTCTGTCTTCCTCAGACCGTCATCAGAGAGGTTTCCCATGAAAGAGAAGGCTGCCTGCTTTGCATTGTCACCACAGTTATGAGCATAATCTCTGCTTCTTGCTTGTTTCTTCAAGTTTGATAACCAAGGGATCCCGTGAAAGAAAGGCAAGCAAGAAGCTGGTTTTCTCTGCTGTGTAGGCTTCTTCTGTCTGTAGAGAACACAGCACATATGCCAACCTCCAAGGTCACCATAGGGGTTTGCCAAATGCAGCAGAGCCATCATTTCTCAGCTCCTGGTGTGTCATTTCCATCATCGCCTAAAGGGCCACACCTCCAGGGCTGTGCTCTGCTCTGTGGGGCACTGTGGGCTCCTATGGACTCAATTTTAATGATATGGTGCGTGGTCTTGGGAAAATTCCTTACGCTCCCATCTGGCAAATAGGATAAAAAATAAAACCCAAAGTTAGGCCTGATTTATGCCATGTAATAGAAACATTATATGTACTACCTTTGTCCCAGTCTTTCATCCCTTTGCCAGCCTGCTTAAACTGCCACTGGGCAGTGCTCTTTGACTCACTTGCACTGCATCACGTTTTCACTCTGACTGACTCTGCTTAGGGGCCTCCGTGGGTCTCTATCCATGTTTTCTCCTTTGTCTTCTTTATTCCTCAATAATATTTCAACAAGAATGGGTTGTGATACATGAGTTGTGCAGGTTTATTGATATCATGTGAAGGGTAAAAAAGAGGATAGAGGCCTGGTTCTGTGGTCATTGGTAGGGTTGGAATATGCTAATTCCACTAAAGGTGGCCAGGGATTTCCAACAAGGTGGGTATGTTATATGGGGGATAACCCTGCAGGGGCTTCTAACCAGTTTACTTTGGGACATAAACCCTTTTAAAAATTTGAAATAACATTACACTATAGTATAAAGTAGGGCTTAGGTGTGTTTCATGAAAATCAACAGTGTAATTGTATGTACTACACTTAATTCACCACTTAATGTCCAATTCTAGGGACCAAAGAGATACTACAGGAGTAGACATAACATGTAGTCAGTTGACCTTGGATTAATCTCTGAAAATATACGGTCTCCTGAACTCTGGATGCAGTCCTACTGGTCCTGAAAACTGCTAGGTACAGCACTGCAGGCACTGGAGCACCATCAGAGTGTCCGGACTAGAGTACTTCTTGGCAATGCAGGCTCAAGCATCACTGCATCTTTGGGCCCTTGCAACTGAACCACCTGCTTGATTGGTCAAAAATTGGTATAGTTACCCCTTAAGCACCTTTGGAGAGTTCTACCCCCCCCCCTCGAAATGACAAATTATACCTATATTTGTTTCTTTTTTTCAATCTACACATCATCCCTTCCATTTCTCATCTCCTAATCACTACTCTTACAGTCCAAAATTAATTTTTTAAATTTTATTTGATTCACTTGTTTTCTCTCTCTACATACTACATTGAATAAAAGAATACAATATCAATATACTTTATTTCACAAAGTATAACATCTAGGGGGTTCATCTAAGTTATAGGTGACAAAATTTTAGGTTTTTTTGTAGCATTCTACTGTGTGTGTGTATATATATATATATATATATGTATATATATATATATATACTAAATTTCCCTTATCCATTTGTTACCTGATGGACACTGAGATTGTTTCTAGTTTGTGGCTATAATAAATAGTTCTACAGCAATCCACAGGAGTATAAACAGCTCTTAGAATCAATAGTTTGTTTTTGATTTTTGTATGACAATCAATAGTGCTCGACTAATTCCAACTCTAGGCTTAGGGGTAGTTCCTGGTGATGGTCTGGGAAATGTGGTGCCAGGTATTAAACTGGTCCTCCAGCATACATTCTGCTTATATTCAGCTATTTTTCTGATCCCACAGAAATTTTTTTTTATCCTCAAAGTGGGATAATTGATTTCATCTTAGCAGGATACTCCTTGATCTATGCTCAGGGATTAACTCCTGGTGGTACTTGGGTACCATATGTGGTGCCTTTTATTTTACTTGGATTGGTCACATGTAGGCCACCTACATGTGGGCACTTGTGTGCCCTAACCGTATACTATTGCTCCAGCCTGCTCTTTGGTTTTTCTTCCTCTTTGCTTTACTGTGCAGGGAATTGAATCCAGGTACCTCACACATATTTTTTTCCCCTACCTCTTAGGCACCTCTCCAACCCCAATAGTAACTGTTTTGATTTTCACTTCCCTAATAAGTAAGAAATGGTAAACAACTTATTATGTGCCTGTTGGTTATCTGCAGGGTTTTATAAGTGTTTTCTTTTTCATTTTTGGACCACAGTCCTCTGTGCTCAGGGAGTACTACATGATGTTAGGCCATGTTTAGGGACCTCATGGTGCCAGAGATTGAATCCAGGCTCTCTGTTTGCAAAACATGCATTCTAACAAGTTGAGCTATCTCCCTAGGCCTCATAAAAAGTTTTATGTAGGGCGAATGTCACACTTGGCAATGTTAAAGGCATTCTGGCTCTGTGTTCAGGGATCACTTCTTATGGTGCTCAGGAGACCCTATGTGGTGCTGGGGACCGAAGCTAGGTCAGCTGCATGCAAGGCAAAGTGCCTTACCCACTTACCCAAAGTGCCTGTACTCTTTCACTGGCCCCTGTTTTTTTTTCATTTTTTTAAACACACTACCTTTTTATGCATAATTAATCATGGGGCTAGAATTTATCAACAAACTTGAAGAAACATTGTCCTATAATTACTCCAGTCTCATTTTTAATGATATCATTTCCAATGGGAGACCCCCATTCTCTCAGTTATTGCTCCCTAACTTCTGTTGATGAGTCAGTTCTAGTTTCATTTCATTATCCTAAGAAACCTATTCTAGTTCCTTAATCAAAAATTATCAATATAAGGTCTTATCTGATAACCAATATAAAATCTGATAATCAATATCAGATCTAATCTGATAAGATGGAGAGCTTTAGTTGTTTCAGTGCCAAGGATTAAACTGAGGGCCTCACAAATGCCAGCAGGTATGATTTCTGTCACTGAGTCTCATATCTGGCCATGAGTAGAATAAATTTAAATAATTTACCTTATGTCAATGCAATGATATTCCTCTACTTGCCATCTGTCTAAGTAGTAAAGGCCAGAGAGATAGTATAGGGGTTTAGGTGCTTGTTTTGCACATGGCCAATTTCTTTCCAACCCTGGCATCACATAAGATTCCAGAACACTGCCAGCAGTGCTCCCTGAGCACAGAGTCAGAAGTAATCCTGAACACAGCTGGGTGTGACCTCAAAACAAAACAAATAATATACAGAACAATATACAGGACAATTAAAAGATCTATAGTCTAATTGACTGTCATAAATTGCTAAGATTATGTCTATGTACTGTGCATTTTTAACTTTCTTTGCCTTTGATCATACAATAGCTTTTTGTTCAAACCTCGATTTTTTTTAAAGATCATGTGGAAAAATCAAATAGAAAGCATATTTGCAGTAGATATGTCATTGCTTATAGCAACAAAGGAGAAATAATGGCACAGTATTTGCTGAAATTTCAAGGCAACATGTGCTATGGTCTCTCTCTCTCACTCTCTTTCTCTCTCTCTGCATTTATTTCTGTTCTATAACAAGAATGCTGGTGTTGAGCAATTTAATTCCTTTATATTGTTTGCTGGTGTATCCAGAGAGGACAGTATCTCTTACACAAGTGTTAACTAACTGAATACCTGTCAGGACAAGTCTGTGTGTCATTATTTGCCTTTGCTGATAAATGACTCTTGGAGGATGTCAAGACTGAGACCCAAGGGGTGACTCAGCAAGCTTGAGGCCCATGACATTCTGCAACAGGCTGGGCCACTCAGTGTAGCTATGTTTCTTACTTAGTGCTGCAGTTAAATTAGCTTTCGATTTCTATTTTTTATGGTGCCATGAGCAAGACTGTTGGTAATTTGAGTTCACACCCTAACTCCTCACCCTTTCCCCTTTTTAAGATTTTGCTCCATCAAAGGCTGAAGACAATATAATGATTCATAGGCCCTACTTCCTGGCGAGTAATCATTTTCTCACGGAGGGTGATGATTTATGCTGGGAAAGAGGTAAAATATGTTGCTTTGCTTTTTTCTATTCGGCTTCCTTACTGAAAGAGGGTTGGCTAGGAGTAATCAGTTTTCATTTGCAAGGCCATCTAAAAATTTTAATATATATTTAAACATTTTTTAAAAAAATATTTGGGTTTGTTAAATGTATATTATTTACAGAAAACTAGAATTTGATTGGTCCATCACATACTTTGTCTAAAAAGAAAATCAGCTTTGAAATTACTTCCCTATTTTCACTGGTAAGGAGTAGGCTTGGTCATGGAAGTTGCTTTTACTACAGTCTCATTTAATAAAATAGGAAACAAAGACTCAAAATCATACAACTTCAGTGTCCACAGAACTGAGAGTGACAGAGACAACCAGGAATAAAACCACTTCATTGTAAACTACTGTCTTCTTTAACCTTAGACTTAGTTGAACCATGTCATAAGGGACAAGTCAGGTATAAAGTAGTAGACTGGAAAGATAACGAAATAGGTTGAGTGTTGCTTTGCATACAGAAGGCTAGGATCTACCACCAGTACTGTATAGCCCCTCAAGCACTACCAGGAGCCAAAAGCACTGAGCTGGAAGTAATTTCCAAGACAATCCACTCCTCACCCTCACAACACTCTCAAGAGAGAGAGACAGAGAGATGCAGAGAGATACAGAGACAGAGAGAGACAGACAGACAGACAGAGACAGACAGACAGAGACAGAGACAGAGTCAGAAAGAGAGAGAGAGAGAGAAAGAGAGAGAGAGAGAGAGAGGACATTAAAAAAACAGGTATAAAATAGTTTGTGATTTGTGCAAATGAATTAGTAGCAAAAAGGTCAGAGTCAAGGGGTAAAAACCTGGTTATTGGTGAGTCATAATATGTGCCTTATGGTTTAGTGGTTTGAATGTTGGCCCTGGAACTGGGCAGTGTTGTTTAAGTTCTTTAAAAAAGCATTGAGGGAGGGGTGGGGGGTTGGAGAGAAGGGTTGTTCTTGGGTTTAGAGTGGCTTTAATTGTTTTTACAGATAGAAATATCAATGTCCCTCTCATATTAGCTTCAGGGAAGAGTAAAAGTAATTTATGTTAAGCCCTTGGCACAGGGCAGGCTTTTTACAAATGGGGAATGCACCAGGTGGTTCTCTTGAATCACTTCTGGTGGTTCAGAGAAACATAAGTGGTGCCCACCACATGCAAGGCAGGTGCCTTATTCTCTGCTCTATCTCTCTGGCCCACATAGTAAGCTCTCAACAAACAGACTCTCGCATGATTGCTCAAGACCAGTATCGTTCGCCTTTCCTTTCTTCTGTTCCCCTTCAAACAACACTTTGTACTGCTGGAGGGCTCCGCCTTGTCACACACTGTCACACGTAGCATGGTTCATTTGGTTTTCTCAAGCTATTGCTGCATACTTTCCCCCCTTTGTCATTTGCATCTGAGTTGTCTCATTTCCCTGAAGCCCTGTCAGAAGCTAAAAGATTGTTGTAGAACATGATCTGAAACCTTACCGGCAAGGGAAAGTCCCCTCCAAAAGAGGCATTTTCTGCTTCTTGAGTTTGGTGTTCTCTTTCACGTTTAAGTCCCTCCACTGAGGCTCACCACATACAATTGAAGGACCTGCCTAAAACGTTTTTCAGGCAATGTGAGTGCAGAGGGGAGGTGAGGGCCTGCCCCTCTTAACCTTTGGTCTCTTCTCTGCCACTATATCCCCAAGTTCTTTCTGCTTCCACCCCTAAACATTTGTTACTGTACCTCTTCCCTTTGTTTTCTGTGCTACCCTTCCTTTCACCACAGCCATTTTGAAATCTCCAGTGGAAATTTGGAGGCTTCTGTGGCTCCATGTGGCTATTATGTGTTTGTGAGCACTATGTTCTCACTTCCTCTGTTGCTCACAGGAATTTCCTAGTCACGTCCTCAGTACCTGGTAGCTGAGGTTTCTTCTTTCCTTCTCTGCTGAGGAATTGCCACTTAACTTTCTCTGTCACCATTGTTTTTCTCCCTCTTTCTACAGAATATACTTTAAGTCCAGGATTTACGAAGAAAATTCTCACTATTTTTATACTCCAAATAATATTATATATTATGACAAAATATCATTCATTCAATACAGTGACTCAATTTTCTGTGTGTGTACATATGTTTCAGTGTCTTACTTCCTAAATGTTTTGTCACAAGGGAATATTTTCATTTGAGGATATGTTGCAATACAAGTGAAATTTCTGCAACATTTAAAAATTGACTTTTGCTCGGGGCTGGAGCAATAGCACAGAGGGTAGGGCATTTGCCTTGCATGCAGCCCACCTGGGTTCAATTCCCAGCATTTCATATGGTCCCCCGAGCACCTCCTGGAGTAATTCCTGAGTGCATGAGCCAGGAGTAACCCCTGTGCACCGCCGGGTGTGACCCAAAAACCAAAATAAATAAATAAATAAAAATTGACTTTTGCTAAGGCTTTGAAATATTTCATTAACATTCAGCATCATAAATGAATTTTTAAAAAAATACAGTGAATTTCCACTCTTTTAATAAATGAATGATTTTACTTTTACATATAACTTTCATTTTTAATTCACATACAATTTATATTACTTGCTTTTATGAGATGGACTAAAAATAAAAATGAAACTAGACATAGCTTCAAATTTATTATAATGAGTCCACCCACATTTCTAATTTTGTGAGTACTGTCCCCTCTAACCTATAATACATGATGTAACTCTAAAGCCAATATTCTATTACCATAATCTTTAAACTCTCATAAGTTCTCTTGATCAGATCCTATTATAAGCCAGGTTTTTCCCTTTCAGGAAGGACAAAGAGAGGTTCCAGCATTATTTATTTCATGTCATTTCATAGATATGCACTGGATGTCCAGTAAGTATTGTTATTGTGTTGATTAGGAAAAGGGTTCATAGTCACATTAATGTGTTGAAGATAGAAGAGAAAACATGTTTCCTGTATTAACATATACAGGATCCTATCAGTGTCTCAAGGCTAATGAGAGTAGAATAGGAATTTCTTCTATTCTGATATTCTACAACATGGAAAAAGTTGATGAAGTAAAATGAGAGGATGATGTAAGACATGGACAAGTGTTATGGTTGAGTTCAAATTCTGGAGACATTTAATGTAATTAGCACTAGGAAAAATGGAACTAGACATGGGATTTAGCCCGTGTGATATAGAATGTGTGTGGTTATTGTAGAGACCCGAGTTCCAGACCTGACACTGCATATGGTCCCTGGAGTTCTGGGTATACTTTTGTGTAACCCCTAAGCACCACTAGTGTGACCACTGTAAAAAAACATAAAAAGAAGTGAAGTTAACCTGAAATATTAGTCTTAGATTGTAGAGTTCAATATCTGGGAGCAATTGCTAGTGCTTTTTTTTGTGTGCAATGTTTACATTAAATTATCTAGATTGATTTCATTGAAAAGCATAGAAAGACAATTCTCACAAATTTACACAAACACTGAAATTATTCCTTATGTAACTGAAAAGTCTCAAGCTGGGTTTGGCTTCAGCTTTCAATAAAATCATGTCTTCCAACAAAAGTTGCTATAAATTTGTCTTTCTCCAGATTTTCACTTAACTTTCTTCTTTGCAGGCTTCCATTTTTGACTTCTCCATATGGTGGCAAAGGTGACTGCCAGCAGTTTGTGGCTTGTGTTCTGCAACTTTTGTAGTCCTATGGAAAGTGTATGCCTTTAAAATTATTTAAAAACCATTTTTATTGAGATACCAGGATTTGCAATACTGTTAATCATACATTTCATGCATATGTCACACCAACACACCTACAGAGAGCCAGCTTCCATCCAGCACTGTTCCTTTTAAATTGTGATTGACTCAGTTCAGATCACAGACCCACCCTAGAGCCAGGTGGTGAGATAAGCTCCATCCATGCATACAAATTGAGAATGCCAAAGTGATATCTCTTCAAAGAAAGGAAATGGATTCTGTTATCAGGAAAGGGAAGCTGAATAGGCAAACACTAACCATGACAACGACCGGAAGGTATCTGATGGAAGGATGAACCATCTATTTCTAAAAACAACAAGAACAAGAACAACAACAACAACAACAACAATGGAAAACACCCCGCTCATGAGTTCTTTTGAACAAGATTTACATCCGGTCAGAACTTTAGGAGTTCATAGAATTTCTGAAGTAACATCTCTGTATTCAAGAGTTCCATGGACACCAGCTTAAAGAAATCTACAGTGTGAAATAATTGAGGGCAAGCTTGATGACTTTTAGGACATAATATCTCCCAAACCTAATACTGAACCTTGAATCATTAATCCCTGAAAATATTGCATTGATAAATCAAAGAATCAGTTAAGCAAGTTAAAGAAATAATGTTTAAGGTGGTATCTACCAGGTATCTTAAATGCGTCTTACTAAACTCTTTTATATTATTTTATGGTTAAGGGAACTGAAGTTAAGCTAGAAGTGAAGTTGAAGACCTAGAACTGATGAGCATGGGAAGAAGGTGAGGGTAAGCTTGAGATTTCAGGGAAGAAGGACTACATACTAAGACACTAATTAGGGTGTCAAGGAATATTGTGGGGTCACTGTTGTGACTCCAGTGGCCCTTATTCCCAGTTATAGTCACAGAGACAATGTAAAACTTGGTGACCAATGAATAAATAAGCTAATTAACTACATAAAAATATTACTTTTCTATGGAATAACCCTTTAAGTCAACACTTGAATATTTTTAGCTTCCCTGTCTGAACCTGTACTCAAAAATATACCTGTCTGTAGCACTGTTGGTAGCACTGTCGTCCCATTGTTCATTGATTTGCTCAAGTGGGCACTAGTAACGTCTTCATTGTGAGACTTGTTGTTACTGTTTGGGGTATATCAAATATGCAACAGGTAGCATGCCAGGCTCTGCCGTGCAGGTGGAATACTCTCAATAGCTTGCCGGGCTCTCTGAGAGGGATGGAGGAATCGAACCCAGGTCAGCTGCATGCAAGGCAAACACCCTACTCGCTGGGCTATTGGTCTAGTCCACTCAAAATACTGGAGTTATCCATTGTCTATTTTTGAGTGCAAATCATAGTTGCTTAAATGAGTTGACATTCACTATTGCATATTTCTGCTTTGTCCATGTTGCCCTTCTGGGAGAAAGTTCAGTTATGAGAGTGAAAGTGCAACAACCCGAACTCCTAGACAAGAGAGCATTATGAATACTCACTGTTGAGTGAGTCTTGGAAACAGTGAAAGTGGTTACCTCAGAGTCACGAAGTATGGCAGATTTGGTGACTTACACACTTAAAAGAGAGGCTTTGCTCTGTTTTTTCACCTCCAGGCTCTTGTGAATCAATGAATTGAAGGCACAAGAGAATCAAAATAGGAGTTTTTCTGTTTAGACCCCAAACCAAGAAGGAGTGAAATAACCACCTCTACTTTTCAGCAAATTGTCTCATATGAGAGGAATGAAAGACAACTAATGAGCAACTTTCAACAAGAAGACATATGGCTTGTGTTCTGATTAGTTCCTAGTCATCTGAATCTTGCATATGTGCCAACTGTTGATATATGTATGTATAGCACATGTTATTATGAATACATATTAAGCATTCAGTTCACATTTCCTACCTACTTCGTGCTGAGAACAAGTATAAAAAGATATTTTACTGGGACCAGAGATATAGCACAAGTGTTAAAGCGCTTGCCTTGCATTTGGCTGACTCCGGTTTGATCTCTAGCACTACCTTTGGTTCCCCATATTGCCAGTTGTGTCCCCTGAACACAGAGCCAGATACAGTCCATTAAGCACTGCTTGATGTGGCCCCAACAGGCTCTCCCATATGATATCTCCCATTCATTTTGAGAAGTACAAATAAAATGACCTTATTTTCCACTCTTTTGCTTTAGTGAGGGCATTACCTGTGTGTGTGTATGTGTGTGTGTGTGTGTGTGTGTGTGTGTGTATTGACTGTCTATACTGTTTAGGTTCTTAATAAAACAGATTTAGTACAATGTATATATAAAATAAACATTCATTCATGGACTCTGATAGCACAGCGGGTAGGGCATTTGCCTTGCACACAGCCTACCAGGGTTTGAATCCTCCATCCCTCTTGGAGAGCCCAGCAAACTACCTAGAGTATCTCCGCCGCATGGCAGAGCCTGGTAAGCTAACCATGCATATTCGATATGCCAAAACCAATAATAACAAGTCTCACAATGGAGATGTTACTGGTGCCCGCTCGAGCAAACCAATGAACAACAGATGACAGTGCTACGTGCTTCTTCAGAAAAGATTTCTGTTTAAACCACTGCTGGCCAAGAATGAGATGAGATGTGTGTGGTTGTGTGTGTGGTTGTGTGTGTGAGAGACGAGAGGTGAGGGTGGGGTTGGGCAGTGAGATGAGGCCAGGTGATTAATAATCAATTGCTTAATCAATTGCTTAATGTTATCTGATATAGGAAAAGGGGATTTGTAGATATGTCCATGTTAAAAATCTTGAAATTGGGGGAATTAGTCTTGATTATCCTCCTAGTTTTAATATAATTCTAAGGGTTCTTAGGATACAGAGACAGTAGATCAGAATGAATAGCGGAAGATGCGAAATTGGCAAAAGAGGTGGTATTGAGAGTCTTTGAAGTGCCACTAAGGAAAGATGGTAGCTACTGAAAGTTGAAAAAACAGAAATAGATTTACCTCTGAAACATTCAGAAGGAACAGTCTTTCTAACACTATGATCGATACTTATGGTCTTCAGAACTAGAAAAGAATAAATTCGGTTGCATTTGTTAAAGCAGCAACTGGAGAGTTACATACTCCTTAGACTCTAAGAGAACATTTTAATGTATATCTTTAATCCATCTTTAATAGTATTATATATTTATGATTTTATATGTACATTGAATAGATATAGTCAATTCCATCAGTTGCTTTCGAGCCGGTAGCTTCCAATTATTCCTTATTCTCTTAAAAATATGTGTTCAGGACAAAGAGAGTGCAGCTTTGCATGTAGAAGGTTTAGGTGTGATCCCAGGCATTCCATGATTCTCCAGCATCCTCAGGAGTGACTTCTGAGTACAGAGTTGAGAGCAGCCCTTGAATACCATTGGTCATGTTCCACCACAAATCATGATCATGATCACAAAATCCCGTTAATCGTCTATTTCTTGAGTGGGCTCAGTAACCTCTCAATTTGTCCTTTCCCTGAGATCTTAGAAGTCTATCTCGACTGGGCCCTCCCAAGGATGTCACACTGGGGGCTCTTTCAGGGTCAGAAATATGAGATCCAGCTTGTTACTGGATTTAGCATATGAATACACCATGGGAAGCTTGCAAGGCTGTCCCATGTGGGCAGGAAACTCTAAGAAGATTGCCAATTTCTCCCAGAGGGAGAAGTAGGCTACAGGATATCTGGGACCTTGCTTTTGAGTCTCTGGATGTTGGCCGTTGATGGGATTACACACAACACACCTGGGTTCCTCTGCCTGTACCTTCATACATGAGGCCTGTCCGAACGTGTGGAGAGGGGCCTTGAGCTTGGCTGTAACTAGGTTCTGGTGGTCTTCGGCTGCCGAGAGCTCTGCTTGGGGTGGGGAGGAAAGCTGGAGCCCATCCCCTCCCGAGGGGCCCCAGGGAAGACAGCCAGGCATGTGGGCAAGAGACTCTGCCACCACAAATAACAACAATAAAATATGTGATTCTAAGCTTAGTAGTAAATTAGAAAAGAGAGTGGACAGAATGTGAAGACAAGGTTGGGAATCAAAGGAGCTTGCTGGAGGGCTCTGGTTTGTTGAAAGGGTCTAAGTCTTTTCGTGGTAATAAACAAACCTTGATCTTTAGGAGACAGAAGTTTCTTTCTTGTTCAATTCAAGTCTGTCCCATGGCTGGTTGCTTCTCCATGGCAGCCTCTTTCCCCCTGTTGAATCAGTCACTTGTCACAGATCAACATGAATTTCTATTGTGGCCAAAGAGGACATCTTTTTAAAAAGTCATGTGTGTGTTTTCAGGACCCCATCATGTGCAAAACTATTAGAAATAAATTGAATAGAGATAACCTGTTAAAAGTTACACGTTGTAGTTACAGATCTATAAATTATATGCTGTTAATATATACCTCAATGCATAATGATAATTTCATGATCAAATTCAAGGTACTCACTTTTTTAAATATTTTGAGGGGGCTAAAGGGAGAGAGCTAAAATGACCGGAGCACTTCCTGGTGTATGCAGGGCCCTGGGTTGTATCTCCAGCACCATGTGGCCTTCTGAGCCCTCCTAGGCATAGCACTAGTGGCTCTGAGCATCTCTGGGCACATGCAGCACTGAGCTGTGAGGCTCCCACGACCAGGCTGCATGTCACAGTGCACGGTTCTGATCTCTCCTCCACCTCTTCTCCTTGTGCACACACAGAGCTCAGCTCCACTGAGTGTGGCTCTTATAAAATATTTATTAATCATTGATCTAGTAAGTATGAGCACAGGCCCAGATTTCAATATTGTAGTTAATGCTGAGAAAGTATTATGATTAATAAACGAAATTGACTTTTAATGGGCATTCTTTTCTTTTAAAGTCCCAGAGAGCCCTAAACAAAGAAAGCATAAAGATGCATATAGTAAAGAAAGCAAGTACCCAAGTGCTGTTGAATTAAGTATTTATCAACATTTGTAAGGAAATGGAAAATCATAATCTAATTATTACATTGTGCTTACCTATCTCAGTCAGAAAACCTTTGGCACTAGTACATTTCTATAAGCATTCCATGGAGATTTAATATCAATTAATACTTACTTGTAGCAATGTGTTGACAGTAAGGTTCCAAATTCACAAGGTTGACATTTTACAGTGTAATTGGGCATAAGTGAAAGAGCTTTCCAGGATGCTGCTGAAAGCAACTCAGTAAGATATGAGGCAGATTTTAACCCTTTGCTGAGAAGTTCAGCTGAACAGAGCTGCCTTTAAATCAGCTTGTTTGAAACTGGTTTTAGAGGAGAATCAGAAGGGAGACTTATAAAGGAGACTAAGCAACCTTCATCCTCATTATATCTGAGGTTTTTGAAATTCTTGAAAATATTCAGCTATTATTTTCTAAGAGCTAGAATTTAATGGTGAGTCCAGTGGATACTCTGGCATTTTTTCTGAAAGTGGTCCCTGTTTGCCTGGTTTCTCAGTGGCACTTACTAAAATACAAGTACCAGTATCCCTGAAAAGCTGTGGTTGGGATTGGTCAGACAGATATGAAGGAGTTATAGGACATTGTTAAATTTTTAAGAGTGGGGACTTTTAAAAAATATATAGCAAACTGATTATGTATGGAATCTGGGGCTATAAAGTTACTTAATGAAATAGTATGTGTTATTTTGTAAAGGTTGAAATTTATGAAACAGAGTGTCTTACTAAGAGATACTGTTATTTTATAAAATGCCTTGAATGCATTAGAAATATTCTAGGTTCTTTCCAAACATTGTTTTATTTAATTTTCAAACTAAATCTGCATTAGTAGTCATATTTCTCCTTTCATAATGTGGAAACTAATCTAAAATTTGGGGATGATTTAATCAAGGCTAGTTTGCCTCCTACTGCGGAATTTCTTATCCACACACACACACACACACACACACACACACACACACACACTCAGAGTATGCTAGAACCCCTTAATAAGATCCTTAAAACTTATTATCTTGCTTACACTTTATGATAGCTTAGTATTAGACATAATGTTATTTTCCAGATGAAAAAGATTCTGCAGTTCTGAGATACTCAGTGATGTGACTGAGTTCATACTACTGATATGTGTAAAATATGTGTGTAAGTCTTCTGGCTTGAGCTATATATTTGACAATACCACATCTATATCTATATGGTGGGACAGCATTTGAAATTCTAAAATAGCTCTAAATAATGTCCCATCTGAGTTTGGGAGCTAATGTTTCACAGTTATATTTGATTTGCTTTCTCTCTCTCTCTCTCTCTCTCTCTCTCTCTATTTCTCTCTCTCTCTTTGTTTCTGTCTCTCTCTCATTTTGTGTATCTCTTTCTCTCTCTCTGTCTCTCTCCCCAGAGCAGGAGATGACTGAACCCAAGTCTCAAACCTATAAGGCATGTGATTTACCATTAATCACACCCTCAGCCTTTGGTTTGTAGACATGTTACTTAAAAGGCTGACTTGCTCTGTTTTTCTAGAGTCTATTGCTACATTAAAAATATATGGTACCAAAAGTCAGATCAAAATGGATTAAAGACCTCAACATCAGACCAGAATCCCTAAGGTACATTGAAGATAAGGTCGGCAAAATCCTCCACGACATTGAAGCCAACGGTATCTTCAAAGATGACACGCCACTGGCCAAGCAAGTGAAAACAGAGATAAATAAACGAGACTATCTCAAATGAAGAAGCTTCTGCACCTCAAAAGAAACAGTGACCAAAAATACCAAGACAATCTACAGAATGGGAAAGGATATTTACGCAGTACCCATCCTATAAAGGGTTGATATCAAGGATATACAATGCACTGGTTGAACTCCACAAGAAGAAAACTGCCAACCCGATCAAAAAATGGAGTGATGAAATTAACAGAAACTTCCCCAAAGAAGAAATCCGAATGGCTGAGAGGCACATGAGAAAATGTTCAACATCATTAATCATCAGGGAGATGCAGATCAAAACAACAATGAGATATCATCTCACACTACAGAGACTGGCCCACATCCCAAAAAACAAAAGCAACCGGTGTTGGCGTGGATGTGGGGAGAAAGGGACTCTCCTTCATTGCTGGTGGGAATGCCGACTGGTCCAGCCCTTTTGGAAAACGATATGGACAATTCTCAAAATATTAGAAATTGAGCTTCCATTTGACCCAGCAATACCACTCCTGGGAATATATCCTGGAGAGGCAAAAAGGTAGAGTAGAAATGACATCTGCATTTCTATGTTCATTGCAGCACTGTTTACAATACCCACAATCTGGAGAAAACCAGAGTGCCCAAAACCAGATGACTGGTTAAAGAAACTCTGGTACATCTACATAATAGAATACTATGTAGCTGTCAGAAAACATGAAGTCATGAAATTTGCATATAAGAGGATCAACATGGAAAGTATCATGCTGAGTGAAATGAGTCAGAAAGAAAGAGACAGACATAGAAAGATTGCACTCATATGTGGAATATAAAGTAGCTGAGAGATACAAGCTTGCAATGATGCAATTTCTGGCAGATATTTCTCTGGACTTAGTTACTTAGATACTAAAATACAAAAATCCAAAACCCTGCAGCCACTAGTGCGGCCACTCAACCTCATATCTCTTCATTCTCAGCAATGGAAAACAAATTATCCAATGCTTCCTTTTCAGCAGGTCCAACTTCAGGGGGGAGAAACTCCAAACAATAATAGTGAGTTTTCTTTTGAAATATTGAATGTAATCAAAGTAAAGTAAAAGTAAAGTGAAATTTATCAGTTACACAGGCAGGGTGGGGGGCTGGGGAGGTGAGGGGAAGGGGAGAGGTATACTGTGATTCTTGGTGGTGGAATATATGCACTGGTGAAGGGATAGGTGTTCAAGCATTGTATGACTGAGATTTAAACCTGAAAGCTTTGTAACTTTCCACATGGTGATTCAATAAAATAATAAATTAAAAAATATATATATATGGTACCTAGGGATGATGAAAGAATTGTTCTTTATTTCTTTTACTTTTCATATGTATGTTCAGTAGTGTTTCTATTACAGAGTAAGTAATTAGACCCCATGTTCTAGACAAAAGCATTGTTCTTGAAACAGCTTTAAAATGTCTCTCAGTGGAAGAGGAAGAGCCATTTAGCTTAGGCAGTTTATTTTCCTGGAAAGGAGTCAAAGATTTTGATAGGCTTTGCCAGCTTAGATCTTTCATTTTGATCACCTCCTTGAAAACATTCTCTCTGATTCACTCTGGGAAAGATGGGGGCCTTCTCTGTACCTTGAACTTCATCTTTGACCTGTGGTTACTAACCACTGAATCATGGTTTGTCCTACTCTTTTCCTTATCTTGCTTGGAGTCTAGTTGGAGAGAAGTCAACCCAGAGTCCTTTTGAAATTGTTGCACCAGGTGGTTTGAGTAGGCAAATAATAAACAGGCCCCTTTAGAGTAAAATATGCCAAGTTTGAGGTCTGAATGGCCATCATTATTCTCTATTTAATGCACATAGAAAAACTGATTTTCAGCCTTGTAGAGTGCATCAGGAGTTTGGAATGTACTTATTATTGGCTCTGTCTCAGGCCAGTCAGTAAGTCAAAGAAAACAGCAATTACAGAAGAATTAATTTAGAGATTTCTAGACTCCTTCTCTTTTAGGACAGTTACTAGGTCCTAGAACCATTCAGATCAATCTCCTCTGTGAGTCCTCTACTCCACTTTATAACAAAATGGCCCCTTCTTGATAATTAAAATGCCTAACAAAGTATGGAAAGTAGAAAACCTGTTTATAACTTTAAATACTAGTTAAAAATATTTTAGTCTTCAGTGTATCTCAGATTTCATATGATTTATTCAGGACACTCATCAGGAAATATTTTCTGAAGGTTAACTATGTACTGGTAATTGGGACAGATGTTGGAGATTAAGGTTAAGCTAAATTGAATATTTGTCCTTGTGGGGGTGTCTAGTGGGAGACTGAGAATAACAAAATAGCAAAGGTTGCACTGTTGGATAAGTTCTATCAAAGGGAAAATGCACATGCTGTGGGACTACCAAAGACTTGGAAAAATTTCTTGGAAGGAATGGAACTAAAATGAACTCCAGGCAAACTGGGGACTGGGTCAGAACAGAACGATCAAGAGAAACAACAGCATGAGTCAAGGCTCAACAATGAGAATTGCATCAGTGTGGTAAAGAAGTGTAAGGGGGTTAAAGAGAAGGTTAACGTGGTTGATCTGGCAGGGACTAGATTTAACAGGTGTTTGAAAGTCAAGTTAAGAATTTTAGTTTATCTCCGAGAACAATGGAATTTTTTGAAAGACTTGTAGACATAGAGTGAACTAAGGAAATAATATTTAGAATGATCACTTGTTTTAACACTAGGTAGACTGGATGTTTAGACCATCATTTGTGGAAAGATGAGTAAGAATGGGACTTTAGTGATAAGGTCAGAGAAGCTAGCTCCTGAACTAGTTTAGTGATTCCAGAGATGAAGAGATATTCAAAGAAGGGAGATTTGATAGCCATTGGTAGTTGGTAGTTAACCTGGTAAGGAGGAGGGCTTCTGGTTAGAGTTATTGGGTTGATAGTGGTGCTATTTTCAGAGATCATCAATTCATGGAATAATATTAGAGTTAAAGAGATAAGTTGGTTTTACTTTGGGTCATATAGAATTGCAAATGCCCATGAGACATACACCTGGAGAGATACAGTAGGCAATTGATCATCTAGGTCTAATGTTTAGAGGAGAGCTCTGATCTGCAGATAGAAATTGACCATTACAACAGGTAGATGATGGCAGAAGATATAACCTGGAATGACTGCTAAAGAAAGAAACACTGGGCATTATATCAAAAAGTGCCTCCAACTAAGGGATGCACTTTGGTAGGAATATCCAAAAATATCTGAGAAGGAAAAGAAATGGGTAGAAGCCTGGGAGTGCTAATTTTTTTGCACCTTTTTTTAAAAAATTAAAGCATCTTGATTTACAGTTAGTTATAGTTTTTTCTTTTTAAATTGAACCACCAAGAGATAGACCATTACAAATTTATTTATGATTGGGTTTCAGTCATACAATGTTCCAACACCCATCTCTTCACCAGTGTACATTTCCCACCACCAGTTTCCCTCCCACCACCTCCTACTCCCACCACCACCTACCTCTAAGGCAGGTACCTTTCTTCTTTCTCTCCTCCTCTCTACTTTTGTGCATTATGTTTTTTTGTTTGTTTGTTTGTTTTTAAATTTATTTATATTTAATTAGAGAATCACCGTGAGGGTACAGTTACAGATTTATACACTTTTGTGCTTATACTTCCCTCATACAAAGTTCGGGAACCCATGCCTTCACCAGTGCCCATTCTCCACCACCAGTAAACCCAGCCTCCCTCCCATCCTCCCCAATCCCATCTCCCCCCACCCCACCCTGCCACTGTGGCAGGGCATTCCCTTCTGTTCTCTCTCTCTAATTAGCTGTTGTGGTTTGCAGTAAAGGTGTTGAGTGGCCGCTGTGCTCAGTCTCTAGCTCTCATTCAGCCCGCAACTCCCTTACCCCACATGGTCTTCGACTACAATGTAGTTGGTGATCGCTTCTCTGAGTTGCCCTTTCCCCGGAACGTGAGGCCAGCCTCGAAGCCATGGAGTCAACCTCCTGGTACTTATTTCTACAGTTCTTGGGTGTTAGTCTCCCACTCTGTTATTCTATATACCCTAGATGAGTGCAATCTTTCTATGTCTGTCTCTCTCTTTCTGACTCATTTCACTCAGCATGAAACTTTTCATGCCCATCCACTTAACTACAAAATTCTTGACCTCCTTTTTTCTAACAGCTGCATAGTATTCCATTGTACAGATGTACCAAAGTTTCCTCAACTAGTCATCCGTTCTGGGGCATTCGGGTTTTTTCCAGATTCTGGCTATTGTAAACAGTGCTGCGATGAACATACATGTGCAGATGTTGTTTCGATTGTACTTTTTTGCCTCTCTGGGATATATTCCCAGCAGTGGTATTGCTGGGTCAAATGGGAATTCAATATCTAATTTTTTGAGAATCGTCCAAATTGTTTTCCAGAAGGGCTGAACCAGTCGGCATTCCCACCAGCAGTGAAGAAGGGTCCCTTTCTCCCCACATCCTCTCCAACAGCGGTTGCTTTTGTTCTTGTGGATGTGTACTAGTCTCTGTGGTGTGAGGTGGTATCTCATGGTTGTTTTGATCTGCATCTCTCTGATGATTAGTGATGCAGAGCACTTTTTCATGTGCCTTTTGGCCATTCGTATTTCTTCCTTGGTAAAGTTTCTGTTCATTTCTTCGCCCCATTTTTTGATGGGGTTGGATGTTATCTTCTTGTAGAGTTCAACCAGTGCTTTATATACCCTTGATATCAACCCCTTATCTGATGGGTATTGTGTAAATATCCTTTCCCATTCTGTGGATAGTCTTTGTATTCTGGTCACTGTATCTTTTGCGGTGCAGAAGCTTTTTAGTTTAATGTAGTCCCATTTGTTGACCTCTGTTTTTACTAGATTGCTTAGTTCCGTGTCACCTTTGAAGATACCTTTATCTTCAATATTGTGGAGGGTTTTGCCGACCTTGTCTTCAATGTACCTTATGGTTTGTGGTCTAATGTTGAGGTCTTTAATCCATTTTGATCTGACTTTTGTGCATGGTGTCAGGTCAAGGTCTACGCCCATTTTTTTGCATGTGGTTGTCCAGTTGTGCCAGCACCATTTGTTAAAGAGGCTTTCCTTGCTCCACTTCACATCCCTTGCTCCCTTATCAAAGATTAGATGATCATACATTTGGGGTTGTGTGTAGGGATATTCCACCCTGTTCCATTGGTCTACGGCTCTGCCTTTGTTCCAGTACCATGCTGTTTTAATTGTTACTGCTTTGTAGTAAAGTTTGAGGTTGGGGAGGGTGATGCCTCCCATCATCTTTTTCCCAAGAATTGTTTTAGCTATCCTTGGACGTTTGTTATTCCATATGAATTTTAGGATTGCTTGATCCATTTCTTTGAAGAATGTCATGGGTATACTTATAGGGATCGCATTGAATCTGTATAATGCTTTAGGGAGTATTGCCATTTTGACAACATTGATTCTCCCTATCCACGAGCAGGGTATATGTTTCCATTTCCTCATGTCCTCTTTGATTTCATGGAGTAGCGTTTTATAGTTTTCTTTGTAAAGGTCTTTTACTTCCTTGGTTAAGCTGATTCCGAGGTACTTGATTTTCTGGGGCACGATTGTGAATGGGATTGCTCTTTTCATGTCCCTTTCCTCTGCCTCATTGTTTGCATATATGAAGGCCATGGATTTTTGGGTATTGATTTTGTAGCCTGCAACTTTACTGTATAAGTCTATTGTTTCTAAGAGTTTCTTAGTAGAGGTTTTAGGCTTCTCTAGATATAGTATCATGTTGTCTGCAAATAGTGAGAGTTTGATTTCTTCCTTTCCTATCTGGATGCCCTTAATCTCTTTTTCTTGTCTATCGCAAGTACTTCCAGTACTATATTGAAGAGGAGTGGTGAGAGTGGGCATCCTTGTCTTGTGCCCGATCTCAGAGGAAAGGCCCTTAGTTTTTCCCCGTTGAGGATAATGCTTGCCGTAGGCTTGTGATAGATGGCTTCGACTATCTTGAGGAAAGTTCCTCCAAACCCCATTTTGGCGAGGGTTTTCATCATGAAAGGATGTTGGATCTTGTCAAATGCTTTCTCTGCATCTATTGATATGATCATATGGTTTTTGTCTTTACTTTTGTTGATATGCTGGATTATGTTGATTGATTTCCAAATGTTAAACCATCCTTGCATCCCTGGGATGAATCCCACTTGGTCGTGATGTATGATCTTTTTGATGAGTTGTTGGATCCTATTTGCTAGTATTTTGTTGAGGATCTTCGCATCGGTGTTCATCAGGGAAATTGGTCTGTAATTTTCTTTCTTAGTGGTGTCTTTGTTTGCTTTTGGTATTAGGGAGATATGTGCTTCATAAAAACTGTTTGGGAGAGTTCCTGTTTTTTCAATTTCCTGGAAAAGTTTGAGGAAAACAGGCAATAGGTCTTCTTTAAATGTTTGGAAGAATTCGCCAGTGAAACCATCTGGGCCTGGGCTTTTGTTTTTGGGGAGGTTTTTGATTACAGTTTCAATTTCCTTAACATTGATGGGTCTATTCAGGTATTCCAGGTCTTCTTTCTTCAGTGTTGGGAGATTGTAGGAATCAAGGAATCCATCCATTTCTTTTAGGTTCTCCTTTTTTGTGGCGTAAAGACCTTCAAAGTAGTCTCTAATGATCTTTTGAATCTCACTGGTTTCTGTTATGATGTCCCCCTTTTCATTTCTGATTCGATTTATTAGAGTTTTCTCTCTTTCTTTCTTTGTGAGTCTTGCTAGCGGTTTATCAATCTTATTTATTTTCTCAAAGAACCAACTCTTTGTTTCATTGATCTTTCGGATTGTTTTTTTGGTTTCGATGTCATTAATTTCTGATCTAATTTTTATTATTTCTTTCCTTCGGTCTGGATTGGAGTCCTTTTTCTGGTCCTTTTCTAAGGTCTTGAGTTGTGAAGTCAAGCTATCTATGTGGGTCCTTTCTTCCTTCCTGAGGAATGCTTGGAGAGCTATAAATTTTCCCCTTAACACGGCTTTAGCTGCGTCCCATAGGTTTTGGTAGCTCCTGTCTTCATTCTCATTTGTTTCTAAGTATCTTTTGATTTCTTCCTTGATTTCCTTCCTGACCCACTCATTGTTCAACATTGAATTGTTTAATTTCCAGGTGTTTGATTTGATTTTCCGTGTTTGTGAGTGATTAGCTTCTATCTTCAGCGCATCGTGGTCTGAAAAGATGGTTGATACAATTTCTATTTTTCCGATTCTATTGAGGTATGTTCTGGGGCCCAGTACATGGTCTATTTTAGAAAATGTTCCATGTGCACTGGAAAAGAATGTGTATTCTTTCTTTTTGGGGTGTAAGGCCCTGTATAGGTCTATTAGGCCTCTCTCTTCAATTTCTTCTTTCAGAGTCAGTGTTTCCTTGTTGAGTTTTGTTCTTGTGGATCTATCTAGAGGCGATAAGGCCGTATTGAAGTCTCCGACTACAAATGTGCTGTTAGTGATGTCCTCTTTGAAGTCTGTTAGGAGTTGTTTTAAATATTTAGCCGGTCGTTCATTAGGAGCATATACGTTTAAGAGTGTGATTTCTTCCTGTTGTACATATCCCTTGATAAACAGAAAATGACCTTTGCTGTCCCTTTTGATCTTTTTCATCCTGAAATCTATGTTGTCGGATACCAGGATGGCCACTCCAGCTTTTTTAAGGGGGTTGTTTGCTTGGAGGATTGTTTTCCATCCTTTGACTTTGAGTCTATGTTTACTCTGTTTGTTCAGGTGTGTTTCTTGCAGGCAATAGAATGTTGGGTTTAATTTCCGAATCCATTTAGCCACTCTGTGTCTCTTGATAGGTGCATTTAGGCCATTGACATTGAGAGAGATTATTGTGATGTGGTTTTGTGTCATCTTTCTGTGGGATTTGTTGCTCTTATGGGGCTCCTCCTTGTCTTACAGTAGCCCCTTTAGACCTTCTTTCAAGATTGGTTTTGAGTCTATGAAGGACCTGAGCTGTTGTTTATCCGAGAAGTAGTGTATGGTTCCTTTGAGTTTGAGTGAGAGTTTAGCCGGATAAAGTATTCTTGGTGAGGCATTCATTTCGTTGAGTTTTTTCACTATGTCCCACCATTGTCTTCGGGCTCGGAGGGTTTCTTCTGACAGATCGGCCGTAAATCTGAGGGGTGCTCCTTTGTATGTGATTTCCTTCCTTGACCTTGCTGCTTGCAGAATTGTGTCTCTATCCATTGTATCCGTCATTCTGACTATGATATGCCTTGGGGTCTTTTTATTCGGGTCTCTTTTTGCTGGTACTCTTCGGACTCCTTGTATCTGGATGCCTGCCTTCTCCAGCTCTGGGAATTTCTTAGCAATGATATCTTTGACTGTGTTTTTTTCATTGGGGTTGCTTCCCTGCGGTTCTGGTACTCCAATGATTCTTATGTTGTTCCTCTTGAAGTCATCCTCCAGGGCTCTGATTCGCTCTATAGCCATTTTGAGGTCTTTGGCCATGATTTGTTGTTGTCTATAAGCTTTCTGCAGGTCATCTTCCAGATCACTGATTCTGTCTTCGGCTGTAGTCATTCTACTGTTGAGGGTATCTAGTGAGATTTTTATTTCATCTACCGATTGCTTTATTTGTGAGACTTCCGTTCGAAGGTTTGAAATTTCTGCTCTCATTTCTGCTCTCATTTCTTCCTGGATTTTCTTGGTAGACCGTTCCAGCGCTTCATTCATCTCCTCCCTTAATTTATTGGATGTCTGTTCCATATTTGCTTGGAGTAGGTCGACTCTCCTCCAGATTTCCTCTCTGAATTGTTTATCTGAGAGGTCGTAGATGTGAGAAGCCCCTGTTGAGGTTTCTGGTATCTTTTCTTCCCCCTCTCTTCTCGGAGGGGATTTTCAATAAGAAGAAACAATATGCTTCTTCATATTGTTACGGAAGTATAGAGTTGGAGCTTTGTAGTTATTTATTCCTTTTTCTTCTTGTGGAAAGAAGGTTTTCTGATCGTGCTAAAGTTCCCTTATTAACTGACAGCTTTTATAGTGTCAGACTAAGCTAATGGCTATTTTGCGTGTTTGAGATCGCAAAAGTGAATTTTCAAAAAAATACAAGTACCGAGTGAGCTGAGGTAACAATGAATAACTGCGGCCGCGTTAGCGTTGGCTGCTCTGAGAGGAGGCCACGCCCACTTTAGACCACGCCCACTAAGGTACGGACACGCCCCCAGTGTCTTCCTGAGAGGGCGGGCCGCAGTTAGGGGGCCAGGTCAGGAGCTGGGGCGCGGAGGAGACGGGCTGGGGTGGCTGGAGGGTCTCGGGGAGTCCAGGCGGCGGGAAGCGGGGCCGGGAGGGCCTTGTGCATTATGGTTTTTCAATACAGTTACTAAGAGGGTCATTGTGTTTGTTCAGGGCACTCAGTATTTTTATTGAGAAGGTAGAGCTAGAGCATCTTTTTATAACTCAATGGTGGTTTGGGGGTATGGACTTGACTGCTGGGGCTTCTAGGAGAACAGGGATGTGGGGGAGGTAACCCATCTTGACTGTGAGAAAGCCAGGAGATTTCTATCACAAAACCCGCATGCCCAAATTTTTAGCAGATTAATGATCTTGGTGAGATTCACCCCAAGATGGTAGAGTCTGGCTGGGGGCATAGAGGAGATTTTGGATTGTGGAAGCAAGCTGCTGCAGGGGGCTCTGTTTGGACAGGCACTGGGCTAACCCACCAGCTTTGCTCAGGGTTGAGATTAACTGCAGCTTTTGATCTCTTTCAAGATTTATTTATGAGTCTCTGAAGCCAGACCATAAATCAGCTTGTATGGTGAGCCCAAGGTGGTTTGTGGGCACCACTCCTGGGTGTCTTACTTTTCTTGGAAAACTTAGAGTTGTTGGAATCCGGTCAGAGGTATAGTGGCAATTTGGGGGTGTCAGGAAGCCCAAGGGCATCATCAGGCTGCTGATGCACTAACCCCATGGGTCCCGGTTGACCTGCCAGTGGCACCACACCTACTGAATCCCAGTGATGATGGCAGCAGGAGCCACAGCAGGGATCAGGACTGGGTCAGGGCTACCTTTTGGGACTTGGGCACTCCAAGAGGGCTGCAGTCACCAGTCCAGCAGAACCTAAGCAGGGGTCATAAGCTCCCATGTTCAGTCTCCAGACAGTTGGCACTCAGGAAGGCCCTTCTTCATTATATGCTGTGGGTGGTGTGGGCTGGTCCAGGGAAGAAACAGCAGCAGGCCAGACTGCCAGCAACTTGCTGCTGGGGCCCTGTAGTGGGAAACCAGAACAACCCTGCCACTCCAGGACCCATGCTCCATGGGGGTGCTGAGTTGGACCCAAAGAACCCTATATAGTTACTTTAAAACTGCCACTGTCCATAGCTTTGAGAGGCCAAGAGCTGTGTCATCCCTGCCAGCTGGTGGCAGTGCAGTTACCGTCTTCATGAGTCCCACTGAGGTAGAGGTTCTGCTGACTGACCAGCTTTGTTTAATGGTGCTCTCCCAGAGAGAGAATATCCAAGGAGGACCCCATATTCACTCACGCCGAAATTTCATGTCTCCATTAGTTATTCAGAGCACGGAGAACTGCCGTCCCATCTCCAGCTCTGGTACTTGCTGCTGTGCCACCACCTCATAGTTGAGTTTTAGACATACAATATTGCGAAACTTTCCCACCACTGTGGTCAGTTTCCCTCTACCATTATTCCCAGGTTCCCATCCACCCACTCCAGCCTGCCCTTCTGAGAGGCATCTTTCTAAGTACAGTTGTTAAAGTCTGGATCTCTTTATTTCAGTGTTGTTGACTGTGGTTTGGGTATTTGGATCTGCCATTCCCTAACTCCACCTTGGTATTCGAATTCCCTAACCTGACCCTCATTGTTTTTCATCTGTCTCGCCTCCCGCCAAAACTCTTTCTTTCCTTCTCCTCCCTATACTCTGGGGCCAAGGCTGATCAGGGCATCTCCCTTGAAAACACTACAGACCCCTATCAAGTTAGTCTAAATATCGCATATAAGTGATACCATCCTGTGTTTATTCTTCTTCTTCTGGCTAACTTTATTTAACATGTCTTCCAATTCCATCCATGTTGCCATAAATTTCATGATTTCACCATTCATTATAGCTGTGTAGTATTATATATATGTATATATACCAAATATATATTTATATATATATTAAATCTTCATCTTATACACTGATCTGTTGTTGGACATCGAGAGTGATTTCAAATCTTAGCTATTGTATGGAGTATTGCAATAAATAATGAATGTTCTTTTGAGTAAATGTTCTTTTCATCCTGCGGATAGATTCCCAAAATTGGAATTACTGGTCATATTGAAGCTCAATTCTGAGTTTACTCAGAACACTTCATACTGTTTTCCTTAAGGCTTGGACCATACAATACTCCCTACAGCAGTGGATGAGGGTTCCTTTTTTCACAACATCCCCACCAACAAAGATTGTTCCCAGTATTGTTGGTATGTGCCATTGTCACTGGTATAAGATGATATCATTTTGTCATCTTAATTTGAATTTCCCTAATAAAAAGTGATGATGAGCATTTTTTTATGTGCCTGTTGGCCAACAAACTTGAAGAATGTTTTCTAAATTTGGATAAAGATTTCATTGGATCTGCATAGTAGTTGAGGTAAGATGTTTGATCCTTCCAATCCATGAACATGGAATGCTTTTCTATTTCCTAAGATCTTCAATTTCTTTTTTGAGTATTTTGATCCTGCTGATTGTAAGTCTTTCACCTGTTTGGTTAAGTTGGTTCCTAGATATTATTTTAAATGGGATAGAATCTTTAATCTTTTTCTCCTCTGATTCCTTATTTGTACATAGGAATGCAACTGATTTTTGTGTATTGACTTTTAGGAGGCCACGTTGCTGTGTTGGTTTATTATTCTAGGAGCTTCTGAGAGGACTCTTTAAGGTTTTCAATGTATATCATCATATCATCTGAAAATAGATAAAATAGATATAATTTGATTTACTCTTTAGGGAGAGGTAATTCTATAGAATCACAATACACCAAGAACAGAAACCATTATAATAATAATGCTGATTATTATTATTATTATTATTGTTATTACTAGTAGTAGTAGCAGTAGTATCTACACTTGGGGATCACTCCTGGTGGAGTCAGGGGACCATATGCTATAGTGGGGACAAAACCTAGATTGGCTACATTCAAGGCAAGAGCTTTAACTGTTGGTTTATCTCTCTGGCCCCACTTACTATTATTAATATATTTTACTGTAAGAAATCGTGACTGTTCAAGGGAAGTTAGGACTTAGGGGAAATAGAAATCAAGAATAGACTTTTCCTTTTAGTATTTATAAAAGTTTGTGGGGGGTGGGGATAAGGGGTTTGAGAGGGAGGGAAAGAGATATTTAAGGAAGGAAATAGGGAACTTGGAGGATATTTTCAGCAGATAATTTTTAGGAGACATCCCAGTGGTGTTCAGGGTCAACGGGGTCATTTCCCAAAATATTTAGCCCCGTGCTCATGGCATACAGTTTCATTACTTGGTTTTTTAGTGCTTGGGGCCATCAGGCCTATGTTAGGTGGTGCAAAAGAGAACCATGAGGTATTAGGGATTGAACTATGGACTTCATATATACCAGGCATGTGCTCTTTCCCTTTGATCTATCTCCTTGTTCTTACTTATTCGACTTTAACTTAAGCATATCTGAACTGTTTAGTCACTTATTATGTAGAGAATTTTCCTAGGTTAGTGGAGAATATAGAAGAGGTATAAGCTAGAGCTGAAAGTTTGTGATCCAACTAGAAAGAAACAAATGCACAATTACAGTAATCATAGGACAATATAAGTTGAGTAACGGAGCCTAATATAGAAAATAATGTGTGAGGGCCAGAGAGATAGTATAAGGGTTTAGGCACTTACCTTGTATTAAATGTCCCTGATTTGACCCCTGGCACTGCACGTGGTCCCCTAAGAACTTCTAGGAGTTATCCCTGAGCACAGAGCCAGGAATAGGCCCTGAGAACCAACACACGTGATTCCCTCACAGATTTTTATAATGGAAATAATGTGTATAAGAATTTAAAGTAGGAAGTTATTAGTTTTGCTATGAATGTGGAACAGGAAAAATGTGCAAGAGCAAAAAGCTCTGTGTACTGAATAAAATTGCAGCTTTTTAGAATTTCTAGAAAATTACTTGAAAAAATTAGAGTCTTAGTTATAGTCTCCAAATGCCATTTTTTAATTAACTAGAGATAATATTCTATCTCTTCAGAAGTATCCCTGACTCCTCAATGCAACATTCAACTTTCAGGGAGGAACAATTAGTCTTTGTCTCTCGTTAATAACAGAATCAGCAACTCAGCAAGGAAAAGCCAGCAGTGACTTTTCAATCACCCCTTAAGATCCCCAAATTGTTCTGAGAAATCCCCAAATTTCTTATAGGAAGGACATGCTACATATTTAGTAACAAGTTCCTCCTAGCCTTGAAAATTGCCAGAGACAAAGAATTTGAAAGTTCACAGAAAATACAGAGAACTTGTGGGGTTTGTTACTTGGCAACTGAGTTCTATATTGTTAAAATAAGAAATTTGTTGTTTTATAATTTGATAAATGTAATACATGTGATTTAATTTTTCTGGGGGTTGTGGATACTGTAGATTTATTGCTCTAAAAATTCATATTTGCTGGACTCACAATTGTCATCTAAAGTGGATCCCTCATGAACTGCTGATTTCTAGGTAAAGGAACAGATCTCGTGAGAGTTCCCAGGAAAGACAAGGAAGTATTCAGAGAATGAGAAGAATGCTATACTGTAGGTTTATTGTTCCCAAAATTCATATTTGCTGGACTGACTTTTCTCTTGTACAATTGTCATCTAAAGTGGATCCCTCATGAACTGTTGGTTTCTAGGTAAAGGAACAGATCTCGTGAGAGTTCCCAGGAAAGACAAGGAAGTATTCAGAGAATGAGAAGAATGTTATCAGGGAACCAAGACAGCTTCCTTGCTTGGAGCTGTGATAGAAGAGCACATCAGAGAGACAGAAATCAGAGCAGTGACGTCATCCTGAGATTAGAGGGGAGATTACTACATCTCTAGTTCTGGGAGAAAACCTCTCCTGCAGCTTCATTCCTATGCCACTGTCTCTTCACTTGTGAGTTTTGCCCTGATTCCATACCCCGTGGAGGAAAATGGATTAATATGGCACCAGATTTCCTAACCCTTCCCTCAGGATTAGCCTTTCCACAGAAGAAATGACAGGGAAATGGGCAGAATAACTGGCATAAGTTTTGGGGAGAAAATGAAATGAAGGATGTTTTTGTATAAATCAGACTTGTTTGGGTCATCTAAAACTCAAAGGCATATTATGTATGTATGTATGTTGGATACTTTGGACTCAGATGTGTGTCTTACTCTATCTCTTCTTCAATACCACTGTTGTTTTAAAAGATGAGATTTTTGTTTGTTTGGTGGTATACTTACTGGTGTTTGGAGTTGCCAGTGGTGGTGCTTGGGATTAAACCTTGTCCTCCTGCAAAAAAATGCATTAAGTTGAGCTATTTCTCTGGGCCTCAAATTGGAATTTTGTTAAAGAGATCCTTTTAAAGAATGTGTGTCAGTGAGTCAATAAGTGGAGGACTACTGGTACAAAATATTCCATTTAATCTGGGCTACCAGATAATAAAATCCTCTGGTCATTTATGGGCTAATTCTCCAGTTTATAAAAGGGGGGAGTATAATGACATTGGTACTTTACAGTTTACAAGGAAATGTTCTATACTTTGATTGCATAATAAAATATTTTTTCTATATTACTTTATGATTATCCTTGAGTAAATTTAGAAAGATGACATTTATGAAATTGACATGTAGCTAGAATGTGTTTTATTGTTATGTTCATTGATATATCTGCAATTGTCTTGAGGTATTTATGATACATATGTATGTAAAATCAATACTTTTTTTTTTTTGCTTTTTGGTTTTTGGATCACACCAAGTGATACACAGGAGTTACCCCCTGGCTCATGCACTCAGGAATTACTCTTGGCGGTGCTTAGGGGACCATAAGGGATGCTGGGATTCGAACCCTGGTCGGCTGCATGCAAGGCAAATGCCCTACCTGCTGTGCTATTGCTCCTGCCCCAAAATCAATACTTTTTTTTTTTTTTTTTTTGCTTTTTGGGTCACACCTGGCGATGCACAAGGGTCACTCCTGGCTCTGCACTCAGGAATTACCCCTGGCGGTGCTCAGGGGACCATATGGGATGCTGGGAATCGAACCCGGGTCGGCCGCGTGCAAGGCAAACGCCCTACCCGCTGTGCTATCACTCCAGCCCCCAAAATCAATACTTTTAAACAAATTTCTCACCTTGAATACACAACTCTATATGGATTATGTAAATTTTTATGATTGTTAATAAACTATGAATTCTCACTCAAATTAATAAAGTATGCTTTGAGACAGAGGTTTTACCTTATGGTCATCTGTAAATCACAGATTCTATGATTTGCAAATGAGATGTGGGCTATGATGTATCCTATTAACTGACAACAATGTCAATCCATCTTCAAAAAAATGTTATCTAAAGATTCTTATCATTCTAAAATCCAATAGATCTATGAATGAATGTAGACTGGTTTTCAAGCTGCTTCCACTTAAGTATAATATCCACTAAAACATTAAAAAACTACATTCATTGATATTACCTGACACATACTTATAGTATACTTGCTACAGAAAATTATAGACACATAGAAGAAGAGTTACAGAATAATAAATATTTATCTACCCACTTAACTTCAAACCCTATTCTTAGAAGGAAAGCTTTGGAAATTCTGAAAAAGCAACTTATCTTTGGTGATCAACCAGAGAATCCCTACAGAAGGAAGAAATGCTAACATGTTTGACCTTTGAAAAGCAACTGATTATCTGGTCGGGCAATTCATTAAGGACAGGGGTCTACCATTTATTACTCATGGGCAGACTTTGTACTAATGCAAACCATTAGCATTTGGTTATAGCTGAGAGGACAGGCAAAAGCCAGTGGTTAAAAGTGGCAAATCATAAAAAAAAATTACCAGGACAAAAGTAGCAAAATCAAAGTACAAAGTGAGCTATTTTGATAAGGAAGTCAGGGGTGATCATTTTGAATGGTCTCATTTGACAGAGTCATCCATATTCTGGCTAAAGAAATCAGCATTTCAGGCAGAGAAGAAAGAATGAGCAAATGAATCACAATTTTGGAGCTTGTAAGATCTATAAATAAAATGACATGACAACAAGGATTTGCTTTAAAATAATTCTTTGCATGGCTGGGGATAAGGAATATAATAATAATATAGAAAAATAATACTGCCCTGATAAGTATGGCATTTAAGGTTAGATGATAGGTAGATAAAGATTTATTATGCTATACCTTTTTTTGTATGTGCCTATAATTTTCTGTATCAAAAGTACTTTTAAGAGCCTTTAGAGTTTGTTTATAGCCCCAGTTATTGTCTAATTTAATAGTGTTAAAAGGATGACATTCTTTTAACATTTAAGAATATTGAATTTATTGATCCGAAGAGAATACTGTTCAGAATATCTGCAGGATGAGCTCTGAAAAATCTCTAGCCCTATGCTCACTTTGGCAGCACATATACTAAATTTGAATAATATGGAGAAGATTAGCACAGCCCCTGAGCAAGAATAACACGCAAATTCATGAAGAAAAATTTCTAGCTCTAAAACTAACCTATGTGGGGCTGGAGAGATAGCACAGCGGGTAGGGTGTTTGCCTTGCACGCGGCCGACCCAGGTTCAAATCCCAGCATCCCATATGGTCCCCTGAGCACCGCCAGGAGTAATTCCTGAGTACAGAGCCAGGAGTAACCCCTGTGCATCGCCAGGTGTGACCCAAAAAGCAAAAAAAAATAAAATAAAATAAAATAAAATAAAACTAACCTATGTTCTCAAAGAATAGGGCTTTCATATTATCATTTTTTGGCTGGTCCCACTCAGCAATACACAAGGGTTACTCCTGGCTCTGCACTCAGAAGATACTCCACTCCTGGCAGTGCTCAGGGGACCATATGGTATGCTGGGAATCGAACCCGGGTCGGCTTCGTGCAAGGCAAACGCCCTACCCGCTGTGTTATTGCTCCAGCCCCCAGAGCTTTCATATTATTAATGAAATAATGAAAATAATACCTAACAAAGTGTTAATAAAGTCAGCATTAAAAAACATCAACTTTTGGGGAGTATGGTTTGTATATAATAAAGTTAATGTATTTAAAATGTACAGTTTGATGACACTGTGGAAAATAGCTATCAAAATAAAAAATATCCCTGCTTCTTTAGAAAGTTCTCTTCTAACACTTGAGTCCATTTCTTTCTCATCCCAACAATGTTTAGGGAACTGTTAATTTGATTTTTATTATTATAAATTTATTTTACAGCGGTAGGGCATTCACTATTCACGCGGCGGACCTGTGTTCGACTCTTCTGCCTCTCTCGGAGAGCCCTGCAAGCTACCGAGAGTATCGCACCCCCACAGCAGAGCCTTGCAAGCTACCCATGGTGTATTTGATATGCCAAAAACAGTAACAACAAGTCTCACAATGTGAGATGTTACTGGTGCCTGCTCGAGCAAATAGATGAGCAACAGGATGACAATGACAGTGACAGTGACAGTGGTCTAAACTTAATGTAATGAAATTAAATACTATTTTCTTAGTCACTTTTTTTTCTGGATAATGTCTGTGGTATTAATCCCTGTAATGGTGCAGACCATCACCAATCACGAATCACGAAATCCCATTAATCACCCATTTCTCAGGCGTGCTCAGTAACCTCTCATTTCGTCCTTTCCCTGAGATCTTAGAAGTCTCTCTCGACTCGGTCCTCCCAACAATGTCACACTGGAATCTCTTTCAGGGTCAGGGGAATTAGATCCAGCCTGTTACTGGATTTAGCATTGAATACATCATGGGAAGCTTGCAAGGCTGTCCCATGTGGGCAGGAAACTCAGAAGATTGCCAGTTTCTCCCAGAGGGAGAAGTAGGCTACAAGATATCACTTGCGGCCATGTGCTTCTGAGAGCTTGCTTTTAAGTCTCTGGATGTTGGCCGTTGATGGGATTACAACACCTGGGTTCCTCTGCCTGTACCTTCATGCATGAGGCCTGTCCGAACGTGTGGAGAGGGGCCTCGAGCATGGCTGTAGCTAGGTTCCAGTGGTCTTCGGCTTCTGGGAGCTCTGCTTGGGGTGGGGAGGGAAGCTGGAGCCCATCCCCTCGAAGGGGCCCCGGGGAAGACAGCCAGGCTTGTGGGCAAGAGACTCTCAGACCATAATTAATTTTTTTATGTTACTAAGTAGGTCATTATGTCATATGAATATACCAATATCTGTGTATTCATACACTTGGTGTGCATATTGTATTTATTTCAATACAGTGGTTTGGACGATTTTGAATATAACCACTATGACATTTATGTACAATGTTTTGCATATACATACATTTTCATTGATGTCTAAGAGTATAATTACTGTGTCACTTTATAATTTCTGGGAATTGAACCCGGACCGTCCGCGTGCAAGGCAAACGCTCTACCATATGTAGGTATATTTTTTTATTTTAAAGAGACTTCTGAGCTGTTTTTCAAGGTAATTATACTATTTTGTTTATACTTCAAATGTATTAGTGTGCAAAAATTTCAGTTACTCTCCATCTTTAGCAATATTTAATATTGCCAGTCCTTAATTTTAGTCATTCTGTGGGGGTGAGGTAATACCACAATGTGGTTTGAACTTACATTTCACCAAATGGCTGATGTTGACCATGTTATCATATACTTATTGGATAGCCATGTGTCTTGTGAATTGTCTATTGCAATCTCGTGCCTTATTTGATAAATTGTATAATCTGTCTTCTAACCAAGATGAAAAACTTATTTATATACTATGTATCACTACTTTATCAGTTATATGTGTTGCAAATATTTCACCCCAGAAATTTTTTAGTGCTTTATTTTACTAAGAATAAAATGACTTAACTTTGATAAAAATCCAATTTATCTATTTTTATTGTACTTTTAGGCCTGCTCCAGTTTAGAAATTTTTTTTTTTTGGGTCACACCCGGCGATGCACAGGGTTTGCTCCTGGCTCTGCACTCAGGAATTACCCCTGGCGGTGCTCAGGGGACCATATGGGATGCTGGGAATCGAACCCGGGTCGGCCGCGTGCAAGGCAAACGCCGTACCCGTTGTGCTATTGCTCCAGCCCCAGTTTAGAAATTTTTGTTTGCCACAATTCCAGGAATTGTTTGGGCCTGTTTCTGGCTTTTCAATTCTATAGTTTTGGTTGTTATAAATTTTAATATCTCAACATCAAATAGTTTAAATTATATTTTGTTTGCCCCTAAAATATCAGATCCTCATTTAATCTCTGATATAGGAGCAAGAAATATGAAACGGAGCAAGGAAAGATTCTTCAACGAGTTGTGCTGGGAAAACTGGGTAACCACATACAAAAAAACTGAACCCACAACTCCTTCTGATGCCATGCACAAAAGTCAGATAAAATGGATTAAAGACCTCATTATCAGACCTGAATCCTTAAGGCACAAGAGGAAAATAAAGGTAGAACCCTCCATGACATTGAACCTAATGGTACCTTCAAAGATGAAACAGCACTGACCAAGCAAGTGGAAGCGAAGTTAAATAAATGGGACTACATGAAACTAAGAAGTTTCTTCACCTCAAAGGAATTGGTGACAAGGATACAAAGACAGACCAAAGAATAGGAAAAATTATTGCCCCATACTGCCATAGTACAGTAGATAGGGTGTTTGCCTCGCACATGGTCAACCCGTGTTCGATTCCTCCGCCCCTCTCCAAGAGCCCGGCAAGCTACTGAGAGTATGCCACTCGCACAGCAGAGCCTGGCAAGCTACCTGTGGCATATTCGATATACCACAAACAGTAACAACAAGTCTCACAATGGAGATGTTACTGGACTGGTGCCCGCTCAAACAAATCTAACGGGACAACAATGCTACAGTGCTACCCATTTAATAAGGGGTTAATATGCAAGATTTATAAGGCACTGGTAGAATATTATAAGAAAAATACATCCAACCATATCAAAAAGTGAGGGGATTAATGAATAGAAACTTCTTCAAAGAAGAAATAGAAATGGCCAAAAGTCATATGCAAAAATGCTTACATAATGAATCGTTAAGGAGCTGCAAAGCAAAACAACAATGAGGTGTCATCTTGCACCACAGAGACTGGCACATATCAAAAAGAACAAAAACAACCAGTGTTGGCATGGAGGCTGGGACTCTCATTCAAGTTTGGTGGGAATTCAGACTGGTCCAGCCATTTTGGAAAATAATATAGGTATTCCTAAAAAAAACTAGAAATTGAATTTCCATAAGACCTAGAATTACCACTCCTGGAAATATACGTGAAGGGCTTAAAACACAGAAAAACCATCTGTACTACTATGTTCATTGCAGTACAATTCACAATAGCCAGAATCTGGAAAAAACCCAAGTGCTCAAGAACAGGTAACCGGATAAAGAAACTATGGTATATCTATACAATGGAATATTACTCAGCTATCAGAAAAAATGAAGTTATGAAATTTTCTTATAAATAAATAGACATGGAGAGTATCATGCTGAATGAAATGAGTCAGAGAGAAAGAACAGTCACAGAATGATTGCATTCATTTGTGGGATATAAAAAACATAGTGTGAGACATCCAAGGACAGTAGAATCTAGGGGCAGGAAGACTGGTCCATGGTTGAAAGCTTGCAGCAAGTGGGGGTGGGCAGTTAGGACAAAGAAGTGACCACTGGTTGGAAATAATCACTCTGGACAAGAGTTGACTGCTGAAAGTAGAGGAAGGGATATACATGACAGTCTTTCAGTACCTGTATTGCAAACTATAATGATCTAAAGGAAAGAGACGGGTAGAAAGAGAAAAAAAGAGAGAGAGGAGAGTGAGGGAGGAGAGAGAGAGGAAAGAGAGAGGGGTCTGAGGTCAGAGCGGTGGTGAAGAATGCATTTATTTATTGGTATTAAACACTTTTTTTCTTTGAAGAATTAAATAGATCTACCTCGAATCCTTAACTGATATAAAAATAGGAAGATGATTAATTTTTATCTTTAGTTAAATTGAGAAAAGAGACATTTTGTTTATTTGTTTTGGGGTTCCATCCAGGGATACTTGGTGGCTCCTCTGGGGTAACTGTGTTTGGGAATCACGTCTGGCTATGCTTGGAAATCATGCAATGCTGGGATAGAACACAGATCTCCTACATGCAAAGTATCACTCAGTCTTTGAGTTTTACTCCCTAAAAGAAAAGACACTTTGTTCAAAAATTTTTACCCAGTGCAGAATAGATTGCAACAAGTTTTTCACTGTATGTGCATATGTGTATATATGCATTTAGCATTCAACCTGAAATTTTCTTAAATTCTAATTCATATGTGTACAGTTATTAATAATTTTTTCTTCAAAGAGTGATAAAGAGTAAGAAAACTATGATTAAGGAATCATAAATGCATAAATGTTAAGGAAGATTGCCCATCTTCAAGATGCAAACCATTGCTTCTAAATAGAAAATTTAAAGTAAAGAGTATTTTTAGAATAATATCAAATAAAGAGGTACAAATATCTAATTTGCAGTACTGACACAAAAGGATAGTTCAGAATTTTCCACGCTGCAGGACCTCAAGTGTGCACAGATTCTTGAGGCCTCTGTTCTCTCCACTCCTCTCAACCTCACTGAGTCTTTGTTGTTCTCACAGACTTCAATGGTACTCCGGTAAAAATATACATGCAGCAGATGGAGAAAAACCCAAATTCTTCCTTGTTTCATGAGCCGCCAAATCTAGCTGCTGGTGTTTACATTAACAGAGAAATATGATATTAATATTTAGGTCACTTGGTAGAAATATGCATTTAAATGGGGGCAGTTTCAGTGTTCAGGCTCCAGAGCAAGATTTTTGCCTTTTTGTGTCACACACACACACACACACACACACACATACACACACACACGCATGCACGACAAATATCTTCCAATTCATGTGGCTAAGAAGCCTCAATTAAATAAGAATAAGTCATGGGCAGCAGGAAGAGCGACAGGCAGAATGACAGTGTTTACAGCTACAAGGATGCCCCATGTGCACGAGAGCTCTGTGAGCCCCATTGGAGATGAAGTTCCTCATGGACAGCTGCGACATCACAGAATCGGGTGACCCAGATTCAGCTATAGATTGTGGATGTCCCTAGCCTTCCTAGCTACCACTCCGCCAACAGCAGGCTCACAGTTTCCCTGGCTGCCTGGCAAACAGTGCTGACCCATTTCACCATGACAACCTGTGCAGCTCTATTAGAGTCCGCGTACAAGGAAACGCTCACAGTTGGCATTTTGAAGGCTTCAAGATTAAGTTTACTTAGAGTTTTTGAAAAACACATTTAGAAGACCTGACCAAACCTGAAATTCTGTGACAGCAGTGGAAGAGTTGAAGAAGAAAAATGTGGAAAAGTTGCTATTGGCCTTTTCTTTGTTTGAAGCTATCAGCAAAACTCTCTATTTTATGTTTGGCTCAGCTAATAGTGTTGTAAAAATATGTTTTAACCAAAGGGAATAAGTTGGACTCAGGGATCAACTTTTACTTATACATATATTCTGGTTCATCTTTTTAGTACAGAACTCATAGAATCAAATAATTTAAAATATGATAAGGAATAGTGTTTAAAGGTGTATTTTTACTACAGCTGTGGTGAAGCAGTGAATCATTGAGAATCGAGTTTCACTGGAGAACTAAAATCATATATGACCCCTAGGAGGAAGAGGAATGGGTCTGTGCTTTGGTCAAGAACTTACATTTAGTAAGTGCAATTTGGGAGATTAAAGTCTAGTTTGTACCTTTTGTGCGTATGATCATGTTAAAATAAAATCTCTGTTTTGTTTCTGTTTTTGGTTTGACAAAAGCCACAGCATAGAATTCAAAGCACTTGCAGATCTTTACACTGCAAAAGATTCCATTCTCAGACTGCTTTTTCTGGTTGCTAAAGTACCTTCAAATTTCCTGAGTGAGCCTTTCTATTTCTTATGGAAAAAAAAAAAAAGGCCAAGAGGCAAAGGAGCTATTCCACACAATTCAGTTTATTCCCAGTGATAGACGCTATCCTTGGGCAGTGAAAACCCTATCTGGGAACCATAGGATCATGCAGAAACTTTACTTTTATATAGAGGAAACAGAAGAGCACCTATAGCTTGACTTCCTGGGAATTAGTCCAGTAAAATTTGTGATAAGATAGAAATAAGCCTATAGCACATTTTTGTAAAAGAAATTACCCTACGTCATTCTGTTTGTCAAAGATTCTAAGAATTCTCTTTTTCATTATCTCTCCCTCTGGCATTTCTGTTCATAGCCTCAAAAGGTTTCCTGTCCTCTTGCAAGGACTTAGCTTCCTTTCCAGATCCTTCCTGTTTCTGTGTTTTTCAGAAGTAATTTCTATCCTGTGTGAAAGAATTGGTTTCCTTTTGCAGAAGCATCCACTTTAATATTTGTAGCTATAAGTGCCTGCCACTCTTCACCCTAAGGTTTGAGGTCAATAAAGGGTTTACTAAGTTTGAAAGGCTGTAGTTAGCTAATACATTGCTGCAGATTACATTTGGAATTTAAAAACAAATTTTATTTGTAAAAAGTATCAGCTATAAAATATTTCTTCAACTCTCAAGGACACATTAGAGATGAATATTCAGTATCCCAGCAAAAGAGCTATAATATTTTTATGGCCAAAAATAGTGTTAAAACTCATTGTCAAAATGGCAATATTCCCCAAAGCATTATACAGATTCAATGTGATCCCTATAAGGATACCCATGACATTTTTCAAAGAAATGGTTCAAACACTCCTGAAATTCATATGGAACAATAAGGCCCCATGAATAGCTAAAGCAATCCTTGGGAAAAAGAAGATGGGAGGCATTACCTTCCCCAACCTCAAACTATACTAAAAAGCAGTAATAATTAAAACGGCATGGTACTGGAACATGGCAGAGCCACAGACCAATGGAACAGGGATGAATATCCTGACACACACCATCAAATATATGATCATCTAATCTTTGATAAGGGAGCAAGAAATGTGAAGTGAAACAAAGAAAGCCTCTTTAACAAATGGTGTTGGCAAAACTGGAAAGCTATATGCAGAAAAATGGGCTTACATCTCTACCTAACACCATGTACAAAAATCAGATCAAAATGGATTGAAGACCTAAACATCAGATCAGAATCCATAAAATACATTGAAGACAAGGTTGCAAAACCCTCCAAGTCATTGGAGCTAAAGGTATCTTCAAAGATGACATGTCACTGATCAAGCAAATGGAGGCAGAGATAAACAAATGAGACTATCTTAAACTAAGAAGCTTCTGCACCTCAAAAGAAACAGTGACCAAAGTACAAAGACAGTCTACAGAATGGGAAAGGATATTTACCCAATACCCATCAGATAAGGGGTTGATATCAAGGATATACAAGGCACTGATTGAACTCTACAAAAAGAAGACATCAAATCCCATTAGAAAATGGGGCAATGAAATGAACAGAAACTTTCTCAAAGAAGATATTCGAATGACCAAAAGGCACATGAAAAAATGCTCTTTATCACTAATCATCAAGGAGATGCAGATCAAAACAGCAATGAGATATCATCTCACATGACAGAAACTGGCCCACATTTAAAAGAACAAAAGCACTTGTGTTGGCACAGATGTGGGGAGAAAGGGACTCTCCTTCACTGCTGGTGGGAATGCCGAATGGTTCAGCCCTTTTGGAAAAGCATATGGACGATTCTCAAAAAATTAGAAACTGAGCTCCCATTTGACCCAGTAATACTACTACTGGGAATATATCCTGGAGAGACAAAAGGGTATAGTAGAAATGACATCGGCACTAGTATGTTCATTGTTGCACTGTTTACAATAGCCCAAATCTGGAAAAACCCAAGTACCCCAAAACACATGACTAGTTTAAGAAACTTTGGTACATCTATACAAAGGAATGCTATGCAGCTGTTGGAAAAGATGAAGTCATGAAATTTGCATATAAGTGGATCAACATGGAAAGTATCATGTTAAATGAAATGAGTCAGAATGAGAGGGATAGACATAGAAAGATTGCACTCATCTGTGGAATATAAAGTAACAGAATTGGAGATGAACACCCAACAATAGTAGAAATAAGAACCAGGAGGTTTTCCCCATACCTTGGAAACCGGCCTCACATACTGGGGGAAAAGACAGCTCAGATAGAGAAGAGATCATTTGTATCACTTGTCATCCCGTTGATCTTTTATTTGCTCGAGAGGGCACCAGTAACATCTCCATTTGTCCCTGCCACATGCTAGTGTAGCCCAGTGGCATCTGCTTGTTCCAGGAACACGAAGAGCCCCAAACCAGAGTAGGGAACGCCTAGTAAAGGATATTTGGAGGACCTGCTTGGGTTGAGAGATGCATGCCTAATGTAGACTATAGATCATACACAATGGCCACTCAATGCCTCGATTGCAAACCACAACACCAAAAAGGAGAGAGAAACAAAAGGGAATTCCCTGCCACAGAGGCAGGGTGGGGTGGGAGGGAAGGGGTTGGGGTGGTGGTGGGAGGGGTATGGTGATCATTGGTGGTGGAGAATGGACACTGGTGGAGGGATGTGTACTGGATCATTGTATGACTGAATCGCAAGCATGAGAGTTTGTTTGTAAGTCTGTAACTGTACCTCACGGTGATTCACCAATACAAAAAAAAAAAAAACACTGAAAGTACCACACATTCTAACCTTCCTGCCATCCACATATAATTATCAATGGTGTCCCCTTTTTGTTCTCATTTGAATTCTAAGTTATATTGTTTACCTAACAATACTATTTTCAGTGCTTGAAATAACCTCCTTTAATATTCTTCTGCTCCTTACAGTGCTGTATATGATTATAGCTTTGTTGCAAGAGGGTTATGGTTAAGAACCAGAGGTCAGAGTCTGAGGGATCCTGAGTGGTGAAAGTGCCTATCTTTGAGTGTGAGGTCATGAGCTCAATCCCTGGTGAGACTTGTTGCCCAAGCATGATCACAGAGGCTCTGCTTTCTGGGATCCCCAGGGCTGCCACAGAGTTTGTGATCTCCAATGTACAGAAAGGTGTGTGAACATCACTTGATGAGAATGATGGCTAAAGATGTGTAGCTCCTCGTGAACACCACAGAGACCCCCACTGAAGGCTACAACAAAAATATTTGGTTTTGTTTTTGTTTTGACAAAACAAACTTAGCAGCACAGCTAAGTGACTCCATGCATGCATGTGTAAAGCACCTCAGTGAAAAGTATCCGACCCGTGGTGAGCACCAAGGCTGAATGTGTGAGCATTTCAATCAGATGCATGAGACTTGGCAAGCACCACAACCAGGCAGGTGAGATTTCCAGTCACTGCAGTAACAAAAGGGAAGAGAATCAGGGGGTGGGGGTGGGGGTGGGAAATGAACCTGAAGTCACCACCTTTTGGCAGAAATTATATCACTTACATACATACTATTCATATGTTTGGATTGATTACAAAATGTATCCAGCAGTGACCATGGTCAAAACTTGGAAGTAGGCAAGGTCACAGGGCCCCTTCTAGTCTCTTTGCAGTCTTGCAAATCTATCACTAGAACTGAAAATAAAAACGGTTAAGAGTTTTCTAAGTTTGTTTGTCAGGGTACTGGACAATTTTTTAAGGGAGTAACGGCTTGAAAGACAAAGGAAACACATCCTTGGGGGAATTCCTGGCATTCACCCTTAAAAGTCACACCACTCAGACAGATTCATTTATTTTTACATGAAGTCATCAAAGCCAGTGAAGCCTACAGACACCAGGTATCAACAAGACTCTTCAGTGTAAATGGTCTGAAACACAAGGTAGAAAACAGTTTTGGGATTTCAAATACTTTCCATTCCTTGAACTGTAGAACTATATTATAGGTTCCTAAAAATGACATTTATGGGAAAGTACACATTGATCCAGAAAGTATGTGTCCTTTAATTCTGGGAAAACAGGAAATATTTGAGATCTGTTTAATGTTAGGACTTTTGATATAACAGAACTGTGTATAGTGCATTTAAGTCACTTCCTTAATTACAGTGGCATACAACTGACAGTGTAATAAATGGTAATTATTTTTTTGTTGTGTGAGGAATAAAGCCCGAATAACATCTATAAGCCCAGATAGATCATTTCCCATGGAACAAATTAAGATATAGGTTATGGTCTTTTATTATATAATTCAAAATCTTTCTAATATTTTATCCCTTCTGTGTTTCAATGATTGTTTTATTTACTTTATGGATTGCCTTGCCAAGATATTTTAGGATTAGTGTAAACATCATCTTTGCAGATGCTTTGAGATTTCCAGTTTCAATTTGATACCAGTTTTATTAATGGAATTGAGTATATGGACATGAACATGTGTGAATTTATTCATTTTCGTGAATTGACCATGTGTTCATTAATGCTTTAACTACAAGCCATTTCATGATGGCTATTTTCTGAATTATCAGGGCATCCATCAATGGTAAAGCTTTATTTGCCTTAACTTGCAAAAGCATGTGTTAGGTTGAAATTTTTTAATTAATGCAGTAGAATATGTATAAGCACTCAGTCCTGGTACAAAGTTCTCATATTTTACTTGTAATTTACATAAAAAATGTTTATGGCATGATTTTGTTCATATTCTCTGTTAGTCATCTTACTGACAGATAAAATTAACTTTTATCATTTTTTAAAAAACTACGTGGTCTTGTCTCTACTTTTTTGCTTGTTTGGAAGCCATATCTGGTGATGATTTTTTTGCTTATTTGTTTGTTTGGGGACCATACTTGAGAGTGTTTGGGGCTTACTTCTGGCTCTGCACTCAGGGATCACTCTTGACAGTATTTGATGTGCCAGTGATTGAACCCAGGTTGGCTGTGTGCGAGACAAGTGCCCTACCCACTATTTTATTCCTCTGGCCCCTAAATCTGGTGATGCTAGGCGCTACTCTCAGAAATATACTGAAAATTGTTTCCAGCGGTGTTTGGAGAACCAAGTGGTGCAAAAAATAGTATCCGGGCCTCTTTTCTACAAAGAGTGTGGTCAGACTTTTAAGCTATTTCTCTAACTTTTCTGCATTAACTTTTAATAGCTCTTTTAAAAAAAAGTTCTATTTTGTCAATTTAGCACAGTGGGCAGGAGGCTTGCCTTGCACGTAGCTGACCATGGTTCAATTTCTCTGTCCCTCTCAGAAAGCCTGGCAAGCTACTGAGAGTATCTTGTCTGCACAGCAGAGCCTGGCAAGCCATATGTGGTGTATTTGATATGCCAAAAACAATAACAACAAGTCTCACAATGGAGACATTACTGGTGCCCACTGGAGCAAATCTATGAACAATGAAATGACAGTGGTACAGTGCTACTTAGTAAATATTCAGTCAACATTATCAAGCGGCTCTGTGAAAGACATGATCTCTGTTTTGCATTGAGCTACCGTTTAGTAGGAGGGCTAAGACTTGTACCTAAATGCATAATGTACCAGGCAATGATGGTGTGCTCCAGAAAGCTGAAATGGATGGGACTATGCCTAAAATGGGGTCACTATTTGGAGATGAAGTGTAGAGTTTCTTTTGGTTAAGAGTAGAGAGCAGTGCTGGGTCAAGAAGTTACAGCATAAACAAGAACTCAGAGATAAGAAGGAATTTCCACGATGAGAAAGTAGGTTAAAGTAACTTCCATTCTGAGCTCAATCTGGGAGGGTCATGGACTTTAGACCAGAAGAATCACTGGGAGCCAGATTTTTCTGGCCAAATGGTCTTACTAACATAGGATAGGAAGAGATAGTCAGTGATTTTATGTGGAAGCTTGGGAATTTACTGTGTTTTAAGACAATGATTAGGGGCAATTTGCAGGATGAATCATAGGAGGGAGGTGGGTCAGTTGAGAAATTACTGCAATGCTCAAGGTGTGGTCTGATAAGAGCTGCAATGGAGATGGAAGCAGGATGAATAGAAGGGAGAGAAAATGTCATGTGGGCGTGTTCTCTTATTTCTCCTGAGACTTCAATTTGTGCTTATTGGCGAAGCAATGAAATCAGTCATACTTCTCCTATGCATTCCAAAAATGTAGCAACTTACTTTGCAAAAGATTTTCCCATAATTTTCTTATGAATGTTATGAAATGCATTCAATGATTTGAAAGACATATATGAAATGATAGATAATGACTATCATCATCTTAAGTCCATTTTGCTTCCTTTTCTACCCCTTTCAAAAGCCACACTACAAATACAGAGTATCTTTTGGACATTACTTGTTCAACCTCATCTGTCCTTCTAGCATTGATAATGCATTTTTGTTGTGAAGATGATGAAATTGCAGCATTAAAAGCCTAAAAACGCAAGATAACAAAAGAAATATTCCTATTACACCAATTTTCTTTAGCAAGAGACAGGTCAGAATATCTTTAGGCAGTAGTTACTTAACAGTAAGGTAGTTTTGTGAAGCTAAAATTTTGGCGAAATAAGCTAATGGGTAATAATTAATGTTTAATATATATGGACTACTGGCGTTTTCTAGCTAACATGAAACTGAATAATCACTGAAGGTGGCATAAATAATTTAGAAAATTTTGGACAATAACACTTGAATATTACCAAAGATTACTGTGAATAATTTTTATCTTCTGGTTTTAAAAATGAAAGATTTTTTTCATTTCATATGTAATGTATGTCAGTTAACTTGATGCTTCATAAGATGAAATATTTAAAGATATTTAAAGGATTTAAATAAATCCCTGACTTGGGCCAGAGATATAGATCAGTGTTAGAGTACATACATTACATGTACAAAGTTATGGGTTGTACAAGGCACCACAAAACAGAATAAAAACCATCCTCTCGTAACTACTGATAATAATTCATCAATGGGAAGCAAAAAGTTAATAAATGTGATAAAACAAAATTTAGTAAGTTGTGACGTTTTGTTTTACTATATTTTGTTTTTATTGCAAACAAAATATCTCATTGTCTATACACACTCCTGAAACTACGTGGGGAGTCATGCAGTACCAGGTATTGAACCAGCACCTCCTGTGTGCTCAACCCACTAGCATATCTCTCTAGCTCAAAAGCAACTTTTTAAAATAAGCACTCAAGCACTAGCACTATAGCACTATCTTCCTGTTGTTTATCACGTCTCTATTGTGAGACTTGTTGTTACTGCGTTTGGCAAATCAAATACTCAACGGATAGCTTGCCAGGCTCTGCATTTGGGAGAGATACTCTTGGTAGCTTGCCGGGCTCTCAGAGAGGGGTGGAGGAATCGAACACCGAACACAGATTGGCTGCATGCAAGGCAAACACCCTACCCGCTGTGCTATCATTCTGCTCCTATTAGCTCAAATGATTTTTTTTATATTGACCCTATCTGTATTTGTATGTCTATTTGAGAGCATAGAATTTTTGGATATATAGATATATATATACATATAGCTATATTAATTATAGTTATATGTATACATATACATATGTATATATTATTATGTGGTGGGACCAGAGAGAAAAAGATAAGAGGCTCATCTGAAAGCAGAATTTCAGGTGAATTTAAATTTATGCTTTATTTATTTATCAATAAGTTAAATTTATGAATTTAAATTATAAATTTATGCTTAAGTCATTTCTCTTCTGAAATTACTTAATTCTCTCTCATTCATCAAGTACTTGAGATAAAGTCATCCTCTTAGGATCTTATTTTATCACTTAGTTTTATTTGAGCAGTTTCCCAGGAAGGTTGTACTGTGTTATGATTTACTCTTCCATCACAAACAACAGAATTACTGGACTTTGAAAGCTCACATAGGGTGGGGGCTGGGGGGAGTGAGGAAAAACGAAATGTTTATACCTCCTCATTTTGACATGGCTCCTTCAGAAACCTGACACTAAATATCTTCCTGCATCTGGAGGAGGAAAGAAAGAGACCATACAGCTATTCTGCACCTAATGTTGAAATAAAACCCTCTATTGTCCACTCAGACAATAGAACTAGTCTATAGTAATGTAGTACAAGTAGAGCATAAACTACACAAGCCAGCAATGCAATCTTTGTTCTAGTGTAATCTTCCATATCAACCATGGACAATTCCCAGAGGTAAGAGAAAGGCCTTTCTCCTATTTCCCATAACTTGCTACCATTCTTCTATCTTTCTCTCTGTCTCTCTGTTTCTGTTTCTCTCTGTCTCTTTGTCTCTGTCTCTGTCTCTCTCTCTTTCTCTTTCTTTCTCCTTTTCTCCTTGACATGTAAGAAGCTGTGTAATAAGGTGTCACTCTGGGATGGTAAACATGTTTGACAACATAGGAACATAAGAAGTCTTGGCCAAATTCTCAAATTAAGTCCAAGCAGTTGTTATGGATAAACAAAAATGAGTTTACTTCCTCCAGTCTGTTTCAAAGTCCATAGGAGGTGAGCATTTTGTTGGTTAGAGAAATAGAAATACTGAAAAGTAAAATGTTGGTTGGTCACAATCAAAACATTACTTGAAAATATAGCATTTCAATTTCTATCTAGAAAGTTTACATCTTTCATGAGAGTAAACGGTGAACACACAATACATTCTCCAAACAAAGAAAAATACCCAAGAACACCAGGAAAAAGGCAGAGCTCTGAGGCCCTGTGACTCCCACACAGAATCCATTGACAGACACTTTTCCTCATTCCCTGGGACTTGGTGAGGTTCCGGGTAGCTGCTAAGGTGATGAATTAGGCTGGCATGCTGCCATTTGCATGGAGCTTGCATTCATAATGGCCATTCTACCCAAACACATAGATGATCACATGAGTGTCGGATGCATATCTCAACGCCTGGTATTTTCTTTTCCTAAGCCCAGCCAAAATATGAGCCTCTAAACTTGCTTGAATTTGTCCATAATTAATCTTGCTGAAAACTATGACTGCAGATTATGCAAGAGTCAAAAACAATTAATTCATAAAATATGTAATGCTCTTTTTGCAACCATAAAATTAACCTTTTGTTGAAGAAAAAATACAGTCTGCTAAGAAAAAGTGTTATGGATAAGAAAAATTGGTCTGTAAATATAAAGAGTAGACTGTTAAGAATTGCGAAAGAATGAAGATAGTTCCAAATTTAACAAAATGACAAAATCTCCTAGAAGAAAGTTGCTGCTATTCGCTTTGCTTTGTAGAAGAGAAGGAAAAAAAAGGACTCACAGAGTTCATAGCCTGTTGATGACCTACCCCCTTCCACTAGAAAAACTAGTTCCATATCATTCTGGCACACCTTTGATTTTGCATGTTTCGGTGTCTAGTGCATGGAGATGTTCAATAATACTTATCAAAGGCCTATATTTGGTTTAAGGCATGTAACACTGAACAACAACACCAAATCTCAGTGTGAGATATACCTAATCTCATAAAACTAATCATATATAATGGAGATATACAATAATACTACTCTGAAGAAACAAATATTAAGAAGAAAATTTGCAGAGTAACATTTTTAATAGAGTAATCAAGGAAAGTCTTTGATCTGAGGACAGTTAGCAGAAAATTAAATGACTTAAATGCATATGATAAGTAGTAACTGGGAACAAGGATTCTAGGTAGAAAAAATAACCAACATGAAGGCCCTAGACAGATACAAATTTATTAGCTTTGTAGTTTTTAGCCCAGAATGCCTAAATAGAATAAATAGGTACAGAATAGAAAGAATTGAGATTACAGAGGTGAATAGAGGGGTTAGCAGACAGACCATAGAAGGGTCTTTTAGGTAATATTCAGGAGTTTGAATCTTTTGTGGGTTGGAGGTATAAAAAGTGGTGCTTCTAGACTATTCCTGGCTTGGTTCAGAGTCACTTCTGGAATTTCTCAAGGACATGTGGTGTTAAGGGTTGAAATCTGGGACTCCTACATGAAAATCAAGCATTTCAGCGCACTGAGCTCTTTCTGACTCCTAGTTTGAATTTTATTTTTGAAAAGGAAGGGAAATCTTTTAGAGGTGTAACTAAGTTTCAGGAAAATCTATTGAGCAAAAAGATAGTAGATTTGCATTTTATGGAAAATGTTTTGGTGAATGTGTTAAAAAATGTTTGGGTAGTTAGATGTTTATTCAAAATAATCTATAGTTTTTTTCAGGCATTTATTCTTTGGAAAAATGTCTAGAAGACCAATAATAAATATAGTTTTCTAAAAATATATGAGGAAGACAATGTTTATTTAATATGAACTACAGGATCGTGTGCTTCTCCTCTAACCATTTAAACTCATTGACATGTTGATTAACCAAATGAAAAAATGGCAGCAATTAAAGCCACCAGGAAAACTGGAACATGTATAGTTCTTCAGTGTATAGTTTTTTTGCCAGTAGCTACTTCCCAGGGGAACTATTCACTTGATTGAGTAGGATAGTGGGTCTGCTGTATTTGGTCCTGGAACAATTTCAATAGATTTTCAGTTATTCTAGAAAACAACATTTTTTGAGATAATTACCATTAACTAGGACATAAATGTAACTTGGGAGTGATGCTTGATTTAATATTTCATAAATATAACATTTTAAAACATTATCCAATACTTAGTGGAGACATAGAGAAATGAATAGTCTTCTGTAGTGTACGATGTGTACATACTGGTTCCTTACAGATTATTTTTCAGCACCTAGTTAGAAAGATCTGCTACAATATTGGTAGAAGATTTTCTAAACTTGGTTGTTCAGCTTTACAACCTTTTTTCTTTCCATTTTTTTTTCCCTATTTTGTTTTTGGATCACACCCTGTGGTGGTCATGGTTACTCCTAACTCTGTTACTCATCACTCCTGGTGATTCTCTGGGGACCATATGTAGAGCTAGGGATAGAACCTGAGTTAGTCATATGCAAGAAAAGAGCTTTACCCTTGTTATGTCATACATATAGCTCCAGGTCCATGGAGGCCTCTGTGTGAACAAACTTAGAATAGACACTTAGAACTGGAAATGAAATTTACCTTTTATCTTTTTGTTCTTACAACTTTGTTCTGTACCTTTTCAAAGCCTCAATTTGCTGACATCTTAGCAAAGTATTTAAAATTAAGTTAATGAATAAAGCATTCCGATGCAGAACACTATGCAAGTACTGTTTATTGTCGGAATTCAGTTATCTGTGATCAAGACTTTCAATGAATACCTGTCACGCTGTTTTCTCTAAACAGTTAGCTCAGTAGGATTATCCTAGTAAGGAATTCCTTCTCTCATCCCCACTGGAATGGAATCAATGCACCTTGATTCTTGTCACCTCTAGATGACCTTCATAGACTAGTGACAGCTGTCAAACTAACTGACCCACCCTAACATGACTCTGTGATCTGATGTATGTCTTTTATGCAATAACTCTATAGAGGACTTGTCCAAAGACCACAGAAGGGATATGCCAGACTGGTTGAGACTTAGGTAAAATGAACAGGATGAAGGCATTTGGCCTCAGACTCCTGCCCTAACTCTTGACCCAGCCACCAGGCTACCTTGTTCTCTTCCTGTTTCTGTGAATCATGGCTTGAGAGGCTTGTTTTATCCCTTTGCAGAGCATGATGCTTGCAAAAGTAAGGGATTAGTACTTGTTGACTTGGGTTTCTGTTTGCTTTAAATAATGATGAATGCTCTCCTATGTTTTGAGAAACAGAATTAAGGAGTTCACTGGTGCTTGTTCTTTCAGACCAAGGCTTTAGAAAGCAAGATGTCTCCAATCTCCAGAACGGTCATTCTTTTCCCTGGGCATTCACAGAAGAGCCATACAGGTTTGTCCATTGCTTCTCCTTCTCTGGCCTCCCACACTCCTCTGACAGAAATGTACTTTGTAAACTCTTAAGAGTAGAGTCATTAGCATTCTTATCTGTCAACACAAACCCAAGCTGCATGCTCGCCGATTGTGTGGCTAATCCAGAGAAGGGAAAGTGTAGGATACCTGTTGGCGACTCCCCAGAGTTCCTGGCGGATCCCTCACCAGAGGAGATGAAGAGCAGACAAAAATTCCCACTGCTCTGATGAGACCTGGGATGCTGATGATAGTCTAATCTCTTCATTTCCAGTTCTAAGTAACTATTCTAAGTTCCTTCACATAGAGGCCTCCATGGACCTGCTGCTAGACATATATAATATACACATCCAGAAATGGAATGAAACTTACACCAGTGATAAATCTTTGTTGTCTGAGTTGTTCTAGAGATGATCAGATGGAAGAGTAGCACTAAGACATAATATTAGTGATTGTGGTATCTTCAGACTTCTTAAAGCTGTAAGTGTGCATATCCATGAGCATTATACTTAATAATAATAATAACAACGAGAATTTCATGGTAGTGGAGCTATGATATCTGATATGCAGAACAGAATTTGGAACGCTGATGGAGGACAATATGAGTGCCTTTAGGACACCTGGGTATACACAAACACATGTAGTTGAAAGCAGGGACTCTGGGTTCTCACCTGGAACTTGGCATGAAAAGTTCCCTTTTCCAGGTCTGTTTCACTATGGCCTTGAGAAATCATAAGGAAACTCCTCCACAACTTAGTCCCTTACTCTTTGTTACACAAATGGAGATGCACAGGCAAGTCCCGCTCCCTCAGGCTATGGCACCAGAGGCACTGACTTACCTAGAACCCGGAGCCTGATTTCCAGAGAATAGCACCAGGACTGCCTGTTAGCACAGAACTTTCTCAAGGCTGATAGTGAAGGTTGCAGAGCTGTTCTTCCCCAGGCAGATGGAACGTGAACTTTCTGTTTCATGATATCAATAATGGAGTAATCAGACACCTTTATGTTAACATCTGTGTGAGAGTGACTTTCCACACCAGCCTCCTGCCTGCCTGCCAGTGGCACTAGAGTCACCTTAGGTCTGCAGTTATTCTCAAGCTCTGCTATAGCAGAGAGAGAAGAGCTCAAACTTGACCTCCCTCTCTGGACCCAGCCACCCACGGGGTGCTCAGCCTTCCTGAGCTGCTTTGGCAGCTGCCTAAAGTCTTTCAGTGATCTCCATAGCATTTGCTTCGACTCCAGGGCTTCAGACCCCTGAGGTTGCCCGGTTAATCCTCCAGGAGAAAGAACTGCATGTTTCTTCTAACTTCCGTCCTTGCTTAGTATAGGCCAGTTTACCAGGCAGCTCACACACTGGTGCCAGATTGATCAAATATGAATTAAATTCTGCCCTTGGGGTTCTCTGCACCACTCCCCCCACTTCCTTATTGTAACTTCTCTTAAAACAGCCACATTTTCCTGCTAAACCCCCTGCTGGATTAACAAACTGAGAAAATGATTCCTTATACCTTTTCATGCATAGCCCATCAATACTCTCTGGTCTCTGAGATCCTCCTTAGAGTGTTCCAGATTTTACAAGAGGAAATGCAGAAACTGTACTTTTTCTTCCCTACTGTTAAAAAAAAATACCCAAAGACAAAAAAATGAATAAGTAAAACTATAATGAAGCAGATTGAAAAAGAAGTCCAAGGAGCAGAGGCCTCTCTTTCAAGTGCAACATCTAGTGACTTGCTTGCTTACACTTCCCCCAGTCCCACTCTCAACTTTCTTAAGCACAGAAGGATTTGGCAGGAAGGAACAATGGGAACACAGAAGAATCTGGTTAGTAGGCCAGAGTTAACAGCCTTTTATGTGCAATATCATTGTATCACTGTCATCCTGTTGTTCATCAATTTACTCGAGCGGGCACCAGTAACGTCTCTATTCCTCCCAGCCTGATATTTTAGCAGCCTCTCCTTACTCGTCTTTCCCAACAATTTTCTGCCTTCCTTCCTTTCTCTTTCTTTCTCTCTTCTCCCTCTCTCCCACACCTTTCTCCTCCCCTCCCCTTCCCTCCCCTCCCCTCCCTCCCTTCCCTCCCTCCCTCCCCTCCCCTCCCTTCCCCTCCCCTCCCCTCCCCTCCTCTCCCCTCCCTTTCCCTCTCCTCCCCTCCCCTTCTCTCCCCTTCCTCTCCCCTTCCCTTCCCTTCCCTCGCCTTCCCTTCCCTTCCCTCGCCTTCCCTTCCCTTCCCTTCCCTTCCCTTCCCTTCCCTTCCCTTCCCTTCCCTTCCCTTCCCTTCCCTTCCCTTCCCTTCCCTTCCCTTCCCTTCCCTTCCCTTCCCTTCCCTTCTCTCTTTCCCTCCCCTAGCATCCCCTCCCTTCCCCTCCTGTCTTCGTCCTTCCCCTCTCTTCCTTTTTCTTCTTTTCTTTCTTGCCTTCTTGCCTTCCTGTCTTCCTGACTCCCTCTCTCTCCTTTTCTCTTCCTTTCTCACTACCAGCTGTGTTGGTCTCACTCCTGATTCTCTGCTCAGGAATCACTCCTGCTGCTGCTCTAGGTACCATATGTGGTGGCATAATTGAACCAGAGTTGATGCCATATAAACAAGCACTTTAACCCTTGTACTAACTCTCCTCCTGATTTCCAGTGAGAAAAGCTCCTGCACGGAAGTGGGACAAAGTGTACTTTGGGGGCTCACCTTTGGTATTTGTGGGCAAACATGTGATTTAAATGCAGGTCCACATCAATGGCCATGATCCAGAGACTCAGAAATTAAGCTCCTGGAAGAGAGCAATGTAGAATGTCCCTACCCTGTTGCAGGCTGTCTTCACTGGGGCAACTCTGATGGGGGGCTGGTTGGTTTCCCTCCTTGTCCCAATAGAGTCCCAACAGACAAAAGCCTCCAGAACCCAATTGCCGCCATGGTCACAGATGCTCTCCACAGGCTTAGAGGAGCCTCTCTCATGTGCAAATCTGTGGGCCAACCAGGTATAGGAGACTCTGAAATGAAATTTCAACTGAAATCTCCAAGCTCACTCAGAGCATGAATCTGCCTCTTCCCCCCATCTTCCAAGTTTACCAGTAATTTGGCAGTCATACCCACAAACTGCCTCTGGCTCCATATAATCAATTCAATGACCAGAGACTCAGAAATAAAGTTCCCAGAAGAGAATAACATAGGCCTCACCCATGAGTGAATCTGCCGTAAAGTCTTTTCTAAATTTTAGAATTCCAGGGGCCACTCATGTTCTATAACATTGATGTACCAAGAGTAGCACACAACATTTGATTGGGTTTAACAAACAAGTTTGTAATCTCTTATACAAGGGCTTAATGGCTCCAGGATGAAATACCACAATATTCACACACTTTACTCTAAGGAAATTTTATTGGACCATTTTTAGCGAATTATTCATAACAAGTAATACAAAATTATTGTTTCAATTTTGCTTTGGGGGCCCACAGTTTGAGATTTGAGATGGAACACTTGAAATATGGTGATGGGAAGGTGCAATGATGGTGGAATTGGTGTTTGAATATTAATTGTAATGAATTACTGTGAACAACTTTATAAAAATAAAATAAAATTTAAATAAATAAATAAATTCAGGCCCACATACACTATACTTAAATATTTAGAAGTATTCATCACAGGAAGATGGTTCAAAGATCTGGAACACATGCTTTATGTATTGGAGGCTCAAGTTTGATTCCCTGAACCACATGGTTCTCTGCTTCTGCCCCCCCCGCCCCCCACACACACACGCACACACATACACACAGGAGGACCTTCAAGCACTGCTAGATATAGACAACCTCCAAAACTAGCTATGTCTCAAGCTTGAAAACTCTTTTTTTTTTTTTTTGGCTTTTTGGGTCACACCCGGTGATACTCAGGGATTACTCCTGGTGGTGTTCGGGGGACCATATGGGATGCTGGGAATTGAACCCAGGTCAGCCCCGTGCAAGGCAAATGCCTACCCACTGTACTATCACGCCAGCCCCTAAAGCTTGAAAACTCTTAAAAGAGGTTTTATCTGCTTTTCATGACAACTATTTTTATTGATTATCTAGGGTTAGGTTCCAATTTATTGTTTAGTCTTCTGACTCTTGAAGATCCATTCTGAAATATGATGACCAAGGAGAACTGGCTTTTCATTTGCAGTTCTCTGTTATTCTGGGTGTTAGGCCCACTCCCTTTCCTTCATGTCTCACAAACTCACATAGGACTCTCTATAACATGCATCCAAATTTCATTGACTTTCCTACAAATAGCCTCTCCTCGCCTAGGAAGTGATGGACTATAGGCATAGAATACCAAGTGGTTGATCTATGGATGTAATATTACTGTATCACTGTCACTGTCATGCTGTTGTTCATCAATTTGCTTGAGTGGGTACCAGTAACATCTTCATTTGTCCCTGTTGCGTGCAAGTGTAGCCCAATGGCATCTGCTCGCTCCAGGAACACGAAGAGCACGTTGTTTCGACTGTTTTGGGCTTATTAAATACATCATGGGTAGCTTGCCAGGCTTTACTGTGTGGAAAAGAAATAAAAATAAAAATAAAGTGGTCATGCGGCCGCGAAATCAGCCACACGCTCTAGGAAAAATTGCATCGCTCTCTTCTGGGAGCTTTGTTTTATAGTCTCTGGACCTTAGCTGTTGATGAGATTACATGGCGTGGGGTGGGGGTGGGGGGTTTGTGGGTGTGACTGCCAAGCTACTGGAAAACTAGGGATCTGGGTAGAGGAGGCCCAGTCCCAATCCGAGCAGGCTTGGAGATTTCAGCCATGGGTCCCACATACCTGGGTTCCTCTTTCGGTTCCTTCTTGGGTGAGGCTCATTCGAGTGTGTGGAGAGTGGCCTTGAGCATGGCTGTGGCTGGGTTCTGGAGGTTTTCGGCTACCAGGGCTCTACTTGGGGCGGGGAGATAAACTCAACCCACCTGCCCCTGAGGGGGCCCGTATACACAGCAATATTCAAATGGAATGATCAAGGGAGGTCATTTCACATGATTGTGAAAATGTACTTTACCTCACTGGAAAAGAAACTCTATGATCCTGATAACTCAAAGCATAGTTGAAAGAATGTGTCTAGGATACGCCTCTGGTCCAATGAAATCTTTTCTATGAGAAAATCTTCTTTTAAGACTTATAAGATATAAAGTACAATATAATGGGACTTGAACTTTTCCTTGGACTTGAGGATAAAAGGATAAAGTATCTTTTTAGAAAATGAATACCTAATATGGTTTCTGGAGCTGAAAGTGCATTAGGAAAGAATACTCTTTGCTTCCTACACTAAATGAAAATAGATGTACAGCTGTTGTGGTCCTGAATTGTGGATATGTAGTAACATCACTTGTGGGAAGATTCCCCATGACTATACACATAGATATCCTGCTGTACTTCAGTCAGGGATGTGTTCTAAAATAAGTATTTTGGAAGGTTCTTCAATTGAGACTCAGGTATCCGGGCTTAACTTTATGCCATACCTGACCAACTTGGTTAGTACTTTAGTGCTATAGCATGAGGATGTAGTTGCTTGAGGGTGGGGGTGTGGTCTATGTGATGCCGGGGATCAAAAACATTCAGCTACAGACAAGGCATGTGCCTTAACCCCTGTACTATCTCTCTGGTCCCAGAATAAGTATTTTCAAAAGCTTTCCAGGTGGGTCCAGAGACATAGTATAGCAAGTAAAATACATATTTGCATGTGGATGATCTGAGTTTGATTCTTAGCATCTCATATGGTCCACAAATCCCTGCTCTGAGTGATCTCTGAGTGAACAGACAGGAGTAAGACTTGAGCACTGCCTGTATGGCCCCCAAATACAAACACAAACAAAATAATTCCTAGTCCCCGCATGATTTATGTGTAGCCAGCATTGAGACCAATTGTGTTTATCTTTACACTTTTGCTTCTTATAACCCAGAGCAATCACTCCTTGTGGCATGATCATATGTGGTCCCAGGAATCTAAAGGAGGTAGGTAGCATGCAAGGCAAGTAACTACTGTCTTTACTATCTTATTTTTTTTAAAAAAAAGCTAGCATATCATACATGAATATCCATATTTTTCAGTGCAAAGTATAAATCTTGTTGTTTTGTGGCCACACCCAGCCATATTCAGGGCTTAACTCCTGACTTTTGGGGTGGGGCTGAGTTGCCATAGGTGGTGCCAGGAATTGAACTCAGGTCACCCCTTCATCCCCAGGCAAGGCAAGCACCATACATACTTCCCTCCACAATATATCTTTTGTTTTGTTTTTTGCTTTTTGAGTCATACCCGGCGATGCACAGGGGTTACTCCTGGCTCATGCACTCAGGAATTACTCCTGGCGGTGCTTGGGGGACCATATGGGATGCTGGGAATCGAACCTGGATAGGCTGCATGCAAAGGAAATGCCCTACCCACTGTGTTATTGCTCCAGCCTTCTACAATATATCTTGATGCTCTTTCTTATCGGTGCAGAGAAATCAAACTGATTGCTCTTGCTGCAATGACCAGGGGAGTGCAGAAGTGCCTGGACATGGAACTGGTACATTTTTTGCTGTGCAGGGCAGGGGTGGGGTGATGGGAGGCCTGGTGGGATAGGTTTGCAGGTTGTGGTGCTTCTACACGTGGATGTGGTACTCACAAAGATTTGTACTACTTGAGTTGTGGGGCTTGCACACTTACTGAGGTCTGTACTCTTTGTTTATTTTTGGGGACACACCTGATGATGCCCAGAGGTTACTCCTGGCTCTCCACTTATGAATTACCCTGACAGTGCTGGGGGGCCATGTGGTGTGTCGGAAATTTCACCCAGGTCAGCCACATCCAAGGCAAATGACTTACGTGCTGTATTATTGCTCTGACATCTGGAGTCTGGTACTCTTCAGCTGAGTCACAAATTCTGGTTATGTTGCTCTCCAGGTTCTCTGTGATATTTGCACAAGTGCTCACCAGAGGTTGAACTTCCTGGCTTTGGTGCTCGGGCCTCCCTCCCTCCTCTCTCTCCTCAGGTCTAGGTTGCACTTTGTCATTGACCCACATCCTTGGCTCTCCTTTTTTCTGTCTCCTTACAGCTTCCCCTTCCCCTTCCCCTATCCTTCCCTCTGCCTTTTTAAACATTTTTTGGGGGGTTGGAGCAATAGAACAGTGGGTAGGGTGTTTGCCTTGCACATGGCCAACCCCGGTTCAATTCCTCTGCCCCTCTCAGAGACCCGGCAAGCTACCGAGAGTATCTTGCCCGCACGGTAGAGCCTGGCAACCTACCCGTGGTGTATTCAATATGCCAAAAACAGTAACAACAAGTCTCACAATGGAGCAAATCAAAGAGCAATAGGATGACAGAGATACAGTGATACAGTGATAACCCAGAACATTACCCATTGGCCCTATTCTTAAAATTCAAAATCATCATAGCCCAAGACAATTTTATCTTCAGAACAATAGGACTCTTGTACTGTGATCAATAATAAGTTTTGGAACAGGAGTTTGTAGTACGGAGTCCTAGTTAATAAATTCTTAACTAACATCTCTGAGGTGTTTTATGATGGGTGAAATTTAATATATTCAGCAAAAACCTTAAACAATTAAAAACCTGTACAGAAATGAATCTAAATACACTCCATTTGTAAAATACCAGTCAGTCTTACTGCTGTCTGAAAGATAAATCTACCAACTCCTCCCAGAATTTTCTTAGGATGAACATTAGAATATATATAATGTTGGGTGACATTCAAAAGGTGTCAGATCTAAGGCTCAGCCTTTGCTAATAGACTGCAAATCCAGTGTTCCATCACCAGTAGACAGTTTTTCCATACAATTCTTGTTAGCACAATAAGTTCTTTACAATATTGTCCTAAGTCAGAAAATTTGAAGGAATATAGATTACCAATCCTGTGGAAAAAATTACCGATAAAATGCTGGGTATTTTTGGGGGGCGGTAGTGGTGGTGAAGGGTAAGTAACACATGGCTGTGTTAAGGACTTACTCCGACTCTGAGCTCAGATGTCATTTCTGATGGTATTTAGAGAACCACATGCTGTGCTAAGGATTGAATCACATTCAAGGTAAGTGCTTTAAGCTCTGTGATATGTATTTCCCTGCCTCCACCCCCTACAAAATGCCCATGAGAATGTAAGGGGAGAAACAAGAGTTTAGAGACCCTATTATCTGACATTTCTAATTAAAAAAATTTTTTTTAGGACAGAGCAATAGCACAGAGGGTAGGGCGTTTGCCTTGCACACAGCCTACCCAGGTTCAATTCCTCCACCCCTCTCAGAGAGCCTGGCAAGCTACCGAGAGTATCCCACCCACATGGCAGAGCCTGGCAAGCTCCCCATGGCATATTTGATATGCCAAAAACAGTAACAACAAGTCTCACAATGAAGACGTTACTGGTGCCCACTCTCCCAAATCGATGAACAATGGGATGACAGTGCTACAATACTATTTTGTTTTAATGAATCACTGTAAGATAGTAACAGCACTTTCATGATTGAGTTGATAATTGAACACCCATCCCTCATTATGAACATTTTCCACCACCAATGTCCCCAGTGTTCCTCCCGCCACCTCTATCCCATCCTGCCCCCTGCCTCTGTGGCAGGCACCTTCCTTTTTACCCTCTCTCTACTTATGGGACTCATGACTTGCAATACAGATACTAAGAGGCCATCCTGTTTGTCCTTTGTCTACTTCCAGCATTTCTGAGATTAGTAAGTAGCTCTTGTAATTCTGAAGTTTATACATAATTTTTACCCAAAACTCAGAAATCCTTCCAATGTGAAATTTATGATTCAAAGGTTGATGCTTTAATGTGACCTCTGAAGTATAAGTTTTTAATTTTTATAATCACAGCCACAAGATAGAATGGGCTCTTTCATGACCATAGAATCCAACCCAGTTTCTGGGAATGTTTGCATTGAAGCCATCCCAGAGACAAAACTCTCCCAGCTGGAATGTAATTTCTTTCTCCACTCAGCAGGGGGGCATCTGTTCAAAAGTCCAAGTCAGGGCCTACTAGTTACAAATGTGAATGTTTAGAGTGAGAAGAGAAATCATAATAAATTCCTGGTGCTTTTGAAAGTCAGATCCTTTCCCTCTAAGATCCCATAGGCAGGGTTCCAGATCTGTTTGCAGGATGCTTCCTGATTGCAACCTTCTTTCCCACCCACCCCACCTTGGAGATTTCACAAAGACCATAGAAGCAGCACTCTTTGGACACCCCCAGTAAAACTGCTTCAACTCTTCTGCAAATGTGTGTGGGTATCTTTTATCTGCTGCTTTATTTGTTTATGTGCGTCATCATTCCAAAATGAGGTGAAGCAGAGAATTTTATTTTTTACCCTGTCAATGTAGCACACAGTAGCTTCGCAAATTTTCCTTTTCCCTTACCTCCACTGTTTCTCACCTGCTCTGTCCCAGCTGTTGCTGTGAGCTAGTGACACCCTACTCTCAAATTTTTCCCTATAAGCACACAAAGCAGGGTGTGAGTCACCATGAAAAGAACTAAGTAAATATACCTTGGTTTGTTTTGGTAGTTTAAAATGTATTATCTCAATAAAATTGGATCTCTGCTATGTATTTCTATCACTGGTCTCCATTCCAACATGCCCAGGATTTCATACTGAATAAATACTAGACAGGTTTTCACTGCAGGAAATTTTAATATTAATCAACCACATTATTGTTATTGTTATTATTATTTTGACAGCCACATGCTGTGGTGCTCAAGGATTACTGCTGGCTCAAAGGTTCCTGGTGGTGCTACAAAGCATTCAGTTAGGACTTGAACTATTTCTCTAACCCCTATTAATAATCATTCTAATGGCAATAAAGGCATATTTTCTATCTTTAAAGGTATATTTTCTATCTTTAATAATCCAAATAATTAAGGAATCTAATTATTGGAAAAACGTATTTAACTTGAATTATATTTAACTTCCAACCTGGAGGAGCTCATGTTGTTGTTTTTTAGGGTCAAACTTGGTGGGCTCAGGACTGACTTATGATTTTGTGCTCAGAGATCACTTTTGGCAGGTTTGGGGATCATATGGCCTGCCAAGGATCAACTCAGGTCAACTGCATGCAAAATAAACGCCCAACCTATCTCTTTGGCCCTGAACCTGGAGAAGTTGTATGGATTACAGGTTTCCTTTGCTATATTTAAGCAGATCAACAGAGTAACACAGAGGATTTCAACCACCAAACCACAGACAACTATATATTTGCAGGTATGAAAGGTTGAACACTAATAGTCTACCAGAACAGTTATTGTTGGTCCATGGACTTGTGCTCGGACAGACACTGGTCTTTAGGTATAAAACTGGTCAACACCACTGGTCTAAACAATTCAAAAAAAAAAAGAGAGAGAGAGTCTATCCTTTTTTTTTCATGAGTTGCATTCCAGATTATCAATAACACTACTTAAAAAATAAAATGCTATTTCACTTTTACAAAAGTGTGTATGTGTGTGTGTGTGTGTGTTTGGTTCTTCACCTAAGAATGACTCCTGGCATTTTTTCAGGAGACTATCAAGGGTTCTGGGGATTAAAATCAGATTGGTCACCTGCAAGGCAAATGTCCTACCCCCTGCACTAACCATCTCTCCAGACACCAAAGAGAAAATTTTAAGGGAAGTTGCAAATTATTTTTTTAAGAAAACACAAAAAGTTATGATAGACAAGAAGCAACAGAGAGCAGGGTCAAGGGGATCAATATCCAAACCTGTGAGAGAGTCAGCAACACTTGAAGTAAGGGAACCAAACTTCAACAAACAGCCAAGATTAAAAATGTTCTTCTCAAGGTCTGTGGGAATAGGAGGGAAACTCAGAACCCCTGTGGAGGGAAGAATAGACTGGTGGTAGGATTGGTGCTGAAACAAAACATGTCTAAAACCCAAATATGAATAACTTTGCAAATCATGATCTACTAAAAATTTTTAAAAAATTAACCCTAAATTAATCAAAGCTATCAGCATTATATTGAGAAGCATACATGTCTGTTCTCTTCTGAGACATCTAAAATCAATCTTGGTGAATAAATTGGTTGTAATGGGCTAGGAGATTATAGTTGCTATGATCTGGGGATGATTCAGGAAAAAGCAGAAATCCAAAAAATCCTAACCTCAAATCAACCATTTTTGCCCCAAAGGATGAAAGCTGAAAACGTCTTTGTTTTTTCACCCACAATTTTATTTCTGTTCTCACACCCCACCCTCCTTTACATGAATATTAAGGACTAAGGCTTTAGCAACAGGCTTTTGGTTGTGGGGGAGGCTGGGGTAAAGGGGAAAGTGCTGTGTATGGCTTTTCATATGGTAATCAGTTGATTCCATGACAACCATTGAAAAGGAGGGGCTGGAAACAAAAGCCGCAGCCAGAGAGAGGATCAGTGCTCTTTCAGAGACGCGGTAAGAATAACAGCCTGGGCTCCCCCCTCGAAAGGTATCTGATGGCCACTGGTCAAAGGGTTTTGTTTTAATAGTGCAGAGTCAGTATATAATTAATGCAGACTTTAAACAGTCCAACTTTCACCCTCAATGATGTTTCCCTTGTAAATGGTGGTGAATAAGAATCTAAAGCAGGAGGTTGTGTCACTGCTCCCTGTAGGGACCTGGAATGGATGCAAACTATCAAGGCTGAGGATCACACACTCCAGTTTGAAGTAAAAAGGTCAAGGGCTTTTATCTTTGAGAATAAGACAACGTTTAAACCTGGACCACTAGGGAAAGTGCACGGGGAATGCCCCGCTCCTCTCTCCAGGCAGTGTTTGAATTTGGTACACCACATTATTCCCAGTGACATAGAGAAACTCTATGGGACATTCCTGAGAACAAGCTCTCAAACAGTGGTGGCATTGCTGGTCTTCTTTGACCTATGAATAGAAACTGGCTGATACTTTATACTCCTAGAAACATCAAGTAATAGCCTCATGTCAAGTTTCCTAATGTCTAACAGAGCTAAGTTTTTATTTTAACTTTAGTAGTTATACCTATCAATTAATTGTTACAGCATGTTAGCACAATGCATTAGTTTTCCTAGTCATTTATAAGATACTGCAAAGTGTTATATTCAGTGAGGATGCTGACTCTACTAATTTTCTGTGCTGCTTTGCTTTCTCTCCAATGTATTACTGAATCTTTGAATTATACTAAATTCCTCCTATTTGTCTTCTTTAAGTAGTTGCCAAAAACTTGCCATGAGTAACTTGTGATACAGTGTTTTCTCTGTTTGGATGGACACAAGAGCTTTCATCACAACGGAATGCTTATGAAATTACATATTTCAAAGGACACCAGCACAAAAATACAACTTCATTCAAAGTCAAGTCACAATGATGAATAGTAATACCAAAATGATTACTAAAAGAATTTGCAATTTGCTTTCAAAGTATTGGCTTTGGTCTTCACTGTAATTCATGGGCTTTCTTTTCCACATTAATGTCATGAACTTACATAGATCTCACTTTCATGTTAGCAGAGACTACAGAAATATTATTTGATAAAAAGAAATATTTTAAATATTTGGAATCAAATATTTGGAATCAGTATTTAAGATCTAACAATATTATCAAAATTGTAACAGAAAATATTTTGTAGAGTTAAAATAATCTTATTTCAAGTACATATTTTACTCAATATATGCAGTATAAAATTGTTAATATCCAATAGCTAGGTAAAAATGATTAAAACATTCACTCTTTTAACAAAGTTTTAAGTGGTCCTTCTGAGTAAGAACTGGGCAGAATTCTTTAGTTACAGAGATGATGTGATTGCCTTTCTTGAAAATATAGATAGCTAATAGGTAATTACTTTTGTCACATTTCCATATATAATCACTTCTAAAATTAAGGGTTGATATGGCTTAATGAGTTACATATGATCACTGTATCACTGTATCACTGTATCACTGTCATCCTGTTGCTCATCGATTTGCTTGAGTGGGTACCAGTAACGTCTCCATTGTGAGACTTGTTGCTACTGGTATTGGCATATTGAATATGCCTCGGTAGCTTGCCAGGCTCTGCTGTGCAGGCGGGATACTTCCTTGCTGGTATCTTGCTGGGCTTGCTGGGCTCTCCGAGAGGGGCAGAGGAATCGAACCAGGGTTGGACGTGTGCAAGGCAAATGCCCTACCTGCTGTGCTATTGCTTCAGTCCAGTTGTGTAGCTGGGCCATTTCTCCATGGAGGCAGCCTGTGTGGATGCTGGCTGTGGTGCCTTTAGGTAGAAAGGGGAATCTGCCATCCCCTGTTCTGAGAAGGCCCCGGAGTTCTCATTATTTTATGATACATATGATAGAAAATAAAAATAAAATAAAGAATGAGAACTCTGGGGCCTTCTCAGAATGGGGGATGGCAGATTCCCCTTTCTGTTTAAAGGGAGAAATGACCCAGCTACACAACTGAACTTCACTCAACTGCCAAACCACCAAATTGTTTCAGATCTATAGTTCCTGAACTTTGTGGCTGCAACATCTCAACATTTCATGGCATTATCAGCTTTGTAGGATCACAGCAAATCTGATGGGAAAGTTGCATAGAAGACCCCCAAGCAAAGAGCCTAAACTATAACACAGAAGGCTCAACTAGCCCTAATCAGAACAGGAGATCCTCAGACAATGACTTTAGTGACATCTTTGTGAGATAGAATAATTTTCACAAATTGACTCATATTGATCTAAGTTTTGATAATTCCATTTTTCTTTATGATTTAACAAACAATATGAAATAAGTCTGTTTGTGCCTGCAAGGGAGAAGACTGAGAAGATGGGTGGGAAACTGGGGACATTGGTGGAGGGAAGGTCACACTGGTGGTGGGATTGGTGATGGGATTGGTGTGGGAAAACTTAAGTCCTGAAACAAATGTATTATAACTAACTTGGTAAATCATGGGTTACAATTAAAAATATATAAACAAAAAATCAAATAAAATATATGAATAGGTGAAATAAAACCAAGACAGGGAAAGAAAATGAGATTAAAAATATAGTTTGGGCCCATCAAAAAATGGGGCAATGAAATGAAGAGAAATTTTCTTGAGGAAGAAATGAGAATGGCAAAAAGGCACATGAAGAAATGCTCTTCATCACTAATCATCAGAGAGATGTAGATCAAAACAACCATGAGACACCACCTCACACCACAGAGACTGGCACACAACCAAAAGAACAAAAGCAACCAATGTTGGTGTAGATGTGGGGAAAACACTTACACTGCTGGTGGGAATGCCGACTGGCTCAGCCCTTTTGGAAAACAGTATGGTCGCTTCTCAAAAAATTAGAAATTGAGCTTCCATTTGACCCAGCAATACCACTCCTGGGAGTATATCCCAGAGAGGCAAAAAGGAATAGTGGAGAAGACATCTGCATTTCTATGTTCATTGTAGCACTGTTTACAATAGCCACAATATGGAAAAAACCAGAGTGCCCAAAAACAGATGACTGGTTAAAGAAACTCTGGTATATCTACACAATGGAATACTATGTAGTTGTCAGAAAACATGAAGTCATGAAATTTGCATATAAGTGGATCAACATGCAAAGTATCATGCTGGGTGAAATGAGTCAGAAAGAAAGAGACAGACATAGAAAGATTGCACTCATATGTGGAATATAAAGTAGCTGAGAGGTACAGCTTATAATGATGCAATTTCTGGCAGATATTTCTCTGGACTTAGTTACTTAAATACTAAAATACGGAAATCCAAAACTGTGCGGCTGCTAGTGTGGCCAATCGACCTCATATCTCTTCATTCTCAGCAATGGAAAACAAATATCAAATGCTTCCTTTTCAGCAGGTTGACTTTAGGGGAGAGAACCTCCAAACAATAATAGTGAGTTTTTTGAAAGTGAAAGTAAGGTGAAATTTACCAGTTACACAGGCGGGGTGGGGGGTTGGGGAGGTGGGGGGGGAGGGGGGGATGTATACTGTGATTCTTGGTGGTGGAATATGAGCACTGGTGAAGGGATGGGTGTTCGAACTTTGTATAACTGAGACTTAAACCTGAAAGCTTTGTAACTTTCCACATGGTGATTCAATAAAAGGATAAATTAATAAAAAATAAATAAAAAATTAAAAAATGCTCTTCATCACTAATCATAAGAGAGATGTAGATCAAAAGAACCATGAGACACCACTTCACACCACAGAGACTAGCACACAACCAAAAGAATAAAAGCAACTGCTGTTGGTGTGGATGTGGGGGAAAAGGGACCCTCTTACACTGCTAGTGGGAATGCCGAGTGGCTCAGCCCTTTTGGAAAACAGTATAATCACTTCTCAAAAAATTAGAAATTGAGCTTCCATTTGATCCAGCAATACCACTCTTTGGAATATATCCCGGAAAGGCAAAAAAGTACAGTCAAAATGACATCTGTACTAGAATGTTCATTGCAGCACTGTTTACAATAGACAGAATCTGGAAAAAAAAAAACAGTGCCCTAAAATAAATGACTGGTTAAAGAAACTTTGGTACATCTACACAGTGGAATACTATGCTGCTGTTAGAAAAGATGAAGTCATGACCTTTGCATATAAGTGGATCAACATGGAAAGCATCATGCTAAGTGAAATGAGTCAGAAAGAGAGAGACAGACATAGAAAGATTGCACTCATCTGTGGCATATAAAATAACAGAGTAGGAGACTAACACCCAAGAGTAGTAGAGATAATACCAGGAAGTTGACTCCAAGGCTTGGAAGCTGACCTCACATGCTGGATGAAGGGGCAGCTCACATAGAGAAGGGAACACCAGGTAAAGTGTGGTTTGAAGACCTGCACGGGATGGGAGATGCACACTGAAAATATAGAATATAGACCAAACACGATGGCCACACAGTTACCTCTGTTGCAAACCACAGCACCCAAAATGAGAGAAAGAGATCAAAAGGGAATTCCCTGCCCCAGAGATGGGGGGGTGGGGGGATGGGATGGTAGGGTAGGGGGGATACTGGGAACACTGGTGGAGAAGACTGGGCTCTGGTGGAGGAATGCAAACAAAATGCAATCATAAAAGCTCATAAGTTTGTAACTGTAACTCATGGTGATTCACTAATAAAAAAATAAATAAATAAAATTAAAATATAGTTTGGGGAGCTCTAGACACACGTCACAATGTTCTATATTGTTCCTAGATATGACCCACAATTTTTACCTTGGATATCTTAGCAACCAGTCCAAAGAGTAATGCTGACAAAATTTACAGTGTACATAGAGCTAAGTAAATAGAAACTAAGGCAGTGGTACTTGTATTTTTATTTGTATTGATATGTAAGAGAAATTTCTCTTATGAAATTGCATAAAGGGTATATGGTGTCATGTTTTGGTACAATTAAAAGAACATTTCTAAAACAAATGCAACCTCAAGCCTCTTATAAATATTTCATATACCATTCTGTAGTGCAAAACAGGCCAGACTGAGATTCAAAGTGGTTATAAAGCCACAGGTCTCTGAGGAAAGAAAAGTTACTATAGTTGGCTTAACCACAAATGACTGTGTTCAGTACTATATAATCTACCTCCCAACTCACTCACACATGTACACACATGCCTGCTCACACACACACACACAAACATACATACATGCACACAGAGCAATTCTTACAATTATTGCAAACATTAGGGTGACAACTCACTGGTTTGGGGATGAGAGGGGCTCAAAAGTTCCTACCAATTCCAGACTGGCTAGTGACCTACAAAGCCATCTGACCAACATAATTTGCTCAAGAAAATGATTGAAGCTGGGAAGAAACGATGGAAAGTTTTCTTTTGGAGTCTTTAAAGATAGAGTACAGAAAAGGAGGATGTTATTTAGGAGTGTGAACATAAGTCAATGGACACCGAGAGAAAAAGCTGGGTTGCTACAGCCAAGAGGCAGCTGAGACAGTAGGTAAGCAGCAAACGGAAATGACACAGAGGAAAGGAGGAAGCAATTTCACAGGGACAGAAACTGTACTCACTAAGTTCCTGCAGCTGAACTGGGGTGTGAGAACGGATCATAGCTTGCTAGTCATTTCTTAATGACATAGCAGATTTTCCTAACATAGAGAGAATTACTGATTTTTTGTCATTGTCAAAAACAGTTAAGAGGCTGATGACACAATGTGAAGTACACTCAGTGACAGAAATCCTACAAGCTAACAGTCATTGTAATGCAAACATGTAGTCTTTGGATTCCTAGCTCCAAGAAAAATAGACAAGCACACATACACACACTCCGAACTTTCTACAGTGAGAATGCCATAAAAGGGTCCATATAAACATATGGGTTTGCATAAACTTCAAAAATTTATTTTTTATAATTTTTTAAATGTATTGAATCACCATGAGATACACACGGTTACAAAACTGATCACGATTGAGTTTGAACACCCATCCCTTCAGCAGTGTCCACTTGCCTCCACTAGGGTCCACAGTTTCCTTCCTGGCCCCCAACCTCCCTTTATGGCAGACACTTCTTTTTCCCTTTTTAGACACTCTGGTTTGCAATACTGTTACTGAAAGGGTCTCATGCATATCACTTTGCCTCCTTTCATCACCCCGTTCTTGTCCAGAGTGATCACTTCCCACTATCATTGTCATAGTGGTCTCTTATCTGACCTAACCACCCTCCAACATTTGGGCAAGCTTCTACTAAGGAACAGTCTTTCTGGCCTTTGTAGAAAAGTTTTCTTAAGTGTTGATTGCTATGACTGTAAATGTAGCTCCTTAAAAATAAAATGACAGAGCAAACATATGGGATTTTACCCAGGGGAGGATATGGAATGTCTCTTATAGTTACTTAAGAATCTGTTAGAATGCTCTCACTATCACTTTCCTGGGGAATAGAATCGGTGTCCTTTTGTGGAAATTTTAATGATATGGATATTTTCCCTTTGTCTCTAGGTGAGCTGAAGCATGGCTAGTAAAGTAGAGCAATATTTTTCATGAAACAAAACAGTAAAACTCCCAGTCTTAGATACAAATTTAATACAAAACAAAAATTTAATACAAAAATTTAATACAAAACAGTAAAACTCCCAGTCTTAGATGCAAATTTAATACTTAGAATCCAAGTTTTAAAACTCCCTTATATAAAGCAGACATTCAATGATATTTATAATTTATTTATTTATATTTAGAGCCATGATGAACAAAGATTATACCCCATGATTATAATAAAATTTTCATTAGTTGTGACAGAACATCTTGTCTGGTATGACATTAATAGAAAAAAATAAATTTGATCATTGTGAGATTGTAATCCAAACATGAAAGCTTGTAACTATCTCATGGTGATTCAGTAAAATTTTAAAAATTAAAAAAAAGAAAAAAAATAAGTTGGGTTTTGAAGATTGGCTAAAAATGATTGTTTTAGTTTTTCAATTAAAATATAAATACCACTACACATTACTATACATAGGAGTTCCTCCTGGTCATCAGATGGTGACTACAGGAGAGCTATTATAATGGATGGGAAAAGAATATGGAGAGAACAACTAGATAGTACAAGACTTTACACATATGGATTATGTAGAGAGCTCACAGGTTTTGATCAAGATGGTCCCTCCCCTTCATTTCCCTCCCCATCCATGAATGCCTTGCCTATGACAGACTCTCTATTCCTTCTCTCCAATATGTATGTGGGTGTGATTAGAAAGCTGGTGCAGTCCTGTAGAGAACCAGTCAAGGCAGACAAATGAGGTTGATATAAAATCAGCAAGAAAAGTAACATATGTTGAATGAAAAGGCATATTTGAACCAGAATTAAGGAAGATACTGACTGCTCTGGCATATTCAGGTTGATGCATTATCCAGTGGCTCTTAATCAGGATAGACGTCATATCATATGCAGAAAAAAATTCAACATACATTTATTTGAACTTTACCTTCGAGACACTGAATTTTCTAGGACTAAGGTGGGATATGACACATTTTATTGGATTCTGCTTCCTGTCATTGCTTTCTGACCAATAAGACCAATTCTGTGAAACCAATTTTTAGAAATTATGTCTAAATCAATCTGGGAACTTGTCTCTATGTATGTAAATTGGAATTTACTTGGTATGTGCCCATACTGAACTGAATTACTTGAAAACTTTATATTAAGTTTTATATAAATTTATGTTAAATATTTATGTTATATAATTCCATTGGAATTTGAGGAATTTGAATCTTTATCACATTTTGAATATTATGATCATTTAACAATTGTTAATTCTTTCAAGCCATGGCTTGACAAATTTTCCATTTCCTTGTATCTTCTATTTGTTTTAATAGTGACTATATTTTTCAATATATAAATCTTTCACTTCCTTTGTAAAGTTGATTCCAACATTCTTGATTCTTTGTTACACATTTATAAATGAATTCTTTCCCTCTCATAATTAGTTCTTTACATATAAGAAAATATATTGTGTGATTCTGTGGCCTGCTGCTTTACTGTACTGGATTACTATTTCTAGAAGTTTTGTGATAGAGTCATTAGTGTAACATATTACTTCTAATGGTATGATCATGTCATTTCATCTGCAAATACTATGAATTCTTTTCCAGTTTGAATTCCTTTGTTTTTTCCCCTTGTTTAATTGCCTTGCATAGGACTTATTTTGTTAATTTCTAACCCTCTAATAAAATAGAAACATACTTACTTTTGAAAGTCATTGGTTTGGAATTTAAAAGTTCAAAATGAAAGATAATAAAATCATATTTAAGAATTCTTACACTACAGAAACAAAGCCAACAGTTTGTTGTTTCTATTTTTGTGCTAGGCATAAAATAAATCATGAAAATCATCACAAATATTTTGTAATTTATAATGATGAGCTTAGTTATTTATTGTATGTATACTTTGGATTAGAAGTTTATTAATCCCTAATGCTTACTTGAAATATATTATAGACACTTGTCTAAACATAGGGGACTGGGGATATGGATCTATGATAGAGTACTTGCCTTGCCAAATATCGGCTGTGGGTTCCATTTTCAGCCCTATAAGAAATGAAAGGAGGGGGCTGGAGCAACAGCACAGCGAAAAGGGCGTTTGCCTTGCATCCCATATGGTCCCCTGAGCACCGCCAGGGGTGATTCCTGAGTGCAGAGCCAGGAGTAACCCCTGTGCAATGTCAGATTTGACCCAAAAAGCAAAAAACAAAACAACAACAATAAAAAGAAATGAAAGGAGGAAAGGGAAGGAAAAGGGAAAAAAATTACTCTACAATCTTCTGGAAATTTACCTTTTTTAAGTGAACAAACTGAAAGCAATCCCCTAATTGAAACTGAAGCTACTTCTAACCTTTTTGTGGATCATTTATTTCAGTGCTTCCCCTTGAGGGATAGCATCACTCACGTTAGAAAACACTGCAAAAAGTGATAGCAACCAAAACAACTTGGTATTGGGATAAAAGCAAAGTTTTAAACTAATGGAATAGAATTGAGAGTCCAGAAGTCAACCCTCAGAAGTATGGGAAAAAATAACTTATGATAAAGACAATAGGAATTTTAAGCAGAACAAGGGAAGACTCTTAAACAAATGGTGCTGAGAAATTAGTTTGATACACACACATACACACACACATACACACACACATAAAGTAAATTAAATTGATCTCAGTCTCACCTTATGCAAATGATAATTAAAAATGTACTATGGATTAAAGGACTCAATATTAGAATTGAATCCATGAAGTGTATCAAGGAAAATATCAGAACTCTCCATGACATTTGATTATTGATTTCAGTGGTGTCTTCATAGATTTTTACTTCACTGGTGCAAAAATAAACAAAAAACAAAAGAAAAAAAGAAAAAATGTGATTGCATCAAACTAAAATATTCCTGTGCTGTGAAAAAACTATGGGTACAATAAAATAATACTGTTGACTGACATAAAATCTTTATTATATATATGACAAAGGGCTGATATCTAAGAAATTTATAATAGTCACAGAACTCATATTAGAAAAAACAATCAAAATATGGGGTGATAAGCTGAACAGACACTCCTTAAAATAAACTATACAGATCGCCAATAAGTATATTAAAAATGGTTCATCAACTCTCATTGTCAGGGAAATTCAACTTAAAATGAATGTGAGATATTTGGTGAGGATGCCATGAAAAAGGGACTGACACTCACTGTTGGTGAAACTTTCATTGGATCAGCCTTTATGGGAAACAATGTGGAAACTTCTCAAAATTTTTTTTAAATTAAAGGTCTTTTAAAAATAGAATTACAATGTCTTCCAGAAAATTTATTTCTTGGCATCTACTCCATGGCTATAAAAACATTAATTAGCAAAGATCTATACTCATCTATATTTACTGTAGTACTACTTAAAATAACCAGGTTCTGGAAACAACTGAAATACCTAATGATAGATAAGTAGATAAAAATTTGTGATATAAGTGCTGGAGCGATAGCACAGCGGGTAGGGCATTTGCCTTGTACACGGCTGACCCATGTTTGATTCCCAGCATCCCATATGGTCCCCCGAGAACCGCCAGGAGTAATTCCTGAGTGCAGAGCCAGGAGTAACCCCTGTGCATCGCCGGGTGTGACCCAAGATAAAGCAAAAAAATTGTGGTATATATATATATATAATTTATATATATAAATTTGCTATAGGATAAATTGCTTATCTTTTAAATTTTTATCTTTAATTTTGTTTTGTTTGGGGGACACACCTAGCAATGCTCAGGGATTACTCCTGGCTCTGTACTCAGGAATTACTCCTGGTTGTGTTGGGGACCATATGGGACACTAGAGATGGAACCTATGTCAATTGTGTGCAAGACAATGCCTACCCACTGTACTATTTCTCCGGTCCTACATCTTTCATTTTTAAATCTTAAAATAATTGTTGCTTTATGAAATAGAGGGGATGGTACCTGCACATAAGTATTTTGGGGGTGGGGGGTGGGGGAATCCCTCTCTTACCTCCTCCCCTTTGTTGTTTTTGCTGCTGTTGTGATGAGCAGGGCTTGCAAACAGGCCTGGCTGTGGTGCTCACACAATTTGCAATGGTGTTAGCCAGAAGCCACACATCAGATTGTGTGGCTCTCATGTGGTGCTCTCGTGCTTTTCCTTAGGTTTACATACATGGCCATGGTATTAGTTGAGGTTTCTGCCCTGTAAGTTGTGGGGCTTACACTATGCTTGTCAGAGCTCACATTTCTAGGTCTTGGTACCACTCACTATATATTTTTTTTTTTTTAGCAGCAGTTCTCACTATGTTTGTATCCCTCTGTGCTGTTCATACACACCTGGCTGTAGTGCCTTTGGAAATTACTTGCGATACTGTGGACTGCAGATTGCAGAACTTTCAGGTTCACACACAGAGTTGCCTGGTGCATGTTCAGCACATGTAGGATTCTGGGGAATGAACTAAAGGGTCATATACTTGCAAGGCATGAATTCTAAGTCACCGAGCCTTTCTTACAGACCCATGCAGTTGATTTGCTTTAAATAATGAAATAAACTACAAATGCACTACTATTCTTTACTAAGTAGATATTTAATAATTAATTTCTTTAAATCAATGTTGGAAAGTTAAATAGAGATGGAGCATTGTGAAAGCTAACTGCAATCTGTCTAGATGATTTTTTAAGCATATGCTGTGAATGAATTTGTTTTTAATCATTATAAAATGACTACCCTGTTGACATAGAAGGGTCAGTGTAGAATGATCTCCCTTTTGAGATAAATTCTTCAGTGTTCCTTAACCTAAATTATCTGTATAATTGTGTAATTCTTACTTTATGAAATTGTGCAATTCTTGATCTACTTTATCATAAATAAATAATCTTAATTTCGAAGAAATGTAAGATATATTTCAGCCAGATTTTAATTTTAAATTATTCTTTATTTTTGCTTTTTTTAAATTTAAAAACCTCATGAAGTTAACTTGTTCTTTCTACCACTTGATGATGAACTGAAAAATTGGGTAAAGATAGAGTAAGGTGAATTATAATGTGATCCAGAACTTAACTGGGACTCAACTAAGGCCTTCTTTTCAAGAACACTCTGAATGCCTTAATATTAGCTAGAATAGAATGATCTATTTTTAAAGTTACTTCTCCAATGAAATGAAGTTTACATTTTGGAGAAATTCTTTTGCAAAAGGAGGTAACATATGTAATATTTTTTGTTGAGTTTAAAAATAAAAGATTACTAGTGCTCTAATAATTCCTGAGGGATCAAATTGTTTGCATTTATGCTTACTGTTATGCTTACTCTTGCTGAAGGGAGGATTTTTAGGTCTTGATGCATGTGGTTTTGTGAATCTGAACAGAATACTCAAGAGTTTTAAGTCACTTGCAACATATGTATTAAATATTTAAGCAAATAGAAACATATCTGTTTTTAAAATGAAAATAATTAGGATTATTTATACAATAATGGAATTCTAGATGAGACATAAACTACATTAAAATATGTGAATATTGTATATAAAATATTTGAAAATTTAAAATTATTTAGAACGTTAGAATTATTGTAGCTGGAGCACACTAATGTTAGTCCAAGAGGTCACTATATTTATGGGAGAAGTTTGTCTATAATGAGGAGAAATTTGTCTATAATTTCAACAGAGCAGGATCTGTGGGAGAATCAATTTAGAAATATTTCAAAGTGAACAGGACACTTGCCCTGCCTGTGTCTGAGGCAGGTTGGATCTTTGGCAGTCCAGGTGGTTCCCTGAGCCCCAACGTAAATGATTCCTGAGTGCAGAGCCAGGAGTAAGCCCTTAGCACTTCCAGATGTGGCCCCCTAAAAAACAAAGCTTAAAAAATGGGTGCCTGACATGGAGAGGCAGTTGTAAATATAAAGAAAATATTTAGTTTATTTCAAGTCTTACCTTGTGACTTTAAAAACCTGGGGCATTTTTCTGGTAAGTGACAGGACTAAAAAGATTCATTTCTGTTTGCCCTGAAATTGTTGTTTTGTGGTTTTGTGGTTATTCTAATAGAGATCTGGGGTAAGGATGGTGTCAAGCTACCTGGGATAGAGTCCCAGCTCTTTATCTCACTGATTGTGTGACCTTTAGAAATTCCTCTAAACATTATCCCCTCATTTTCTTTATCTACAAAACAGGATGATGATAACAATAGTGACAATATTTGCAAATTGATTTGATGAAGCACTTAAAAATTATCTTTTATAGAAGTGTTGATTTTATAGATTTATCATCTCTTTGTAAAGCATTTAGAATTATGTTTGATACATAGCAAAGCTACCACTAGTGTGTTTTTTATAATTACTGGGCCCGAGTAGGACACTCAGACACATTTAAATACTGTCAATCAATAATGTCATCCTGTTGCTCATAGATTTGCTCAAGTGGGCACCAGTAACATCTCCATTGTGAGACTTGTTACTGTTTTTGTCATATAGAATATGCCACGGGTAGCTTGCCAGGCTCTGCCATGTGGGCAAGATACTCTCAGTAGCTTGCTGGGCTCTCTGAGAAGGGTGGAGGAATTGAATCTGGGTCGGCCACATGCAAGGCAAATGCCCTACCACTGTGCTATCGCTCCAGCTCACCTTTAAATAATTGCATTTAATGGAAAACAAATTATCAAATGCTTCCTTTTCAGCAGGTCCGACTTTAGGGGGGGAGAAATTCCAAACAATAATAGTGAGTTTTTTGTTGAAATATTGAATATAATCAAAATAAAGTGAAAGGAAAGTGAAATTTATCAGTTACACAGATGGGGTGGGAGGCTGGGGAGGGGGGAGGTATACTGTGATTCTTGGCGGTGGAATATGTGCACTGATGAAGGGATGGGTGTTTGAGCACTGTATGACTGAGACTTAAACCTGAAAGCTTTGTAACTTTCCACATGGTGATTCAATAAAAGAATAAATTAAATAAATAAATAATTGCATTTAAAAAATATGTTTGAAAACTACAATATCCTGGTCATAAGGCGATAGAACTGGAGATCTGGTCCACACAATGTAGAATGGGGTGAAGAAAGATAGGAACAGGAGGGGCACTGAGACTGTGGTGGAGGGAAGTGGGTACCCTGATGGTAGATGTGGTATTGGAGTGATGTATGCATGGAGCTACCAATAACAGTACTGTAAATCATCGCATATCCAATAAAGATGAAAATAAATAAGCAATCCCCCAAAACAAAGAACCAAAAAACCCCTAACATTTCATTTTGACTATTTGTGAGAATAAAGTTTCTGGACACGCCAATTTTACCTAAGAAAAGTAGCAGAAGTAATGGAAGAGACAAGATCTTGGATAACTGTCAGGAGATATATATTATTATTATTGTAATTTTTAATGAAGGCACCACAATTAACAAAATTGTTCATAACAGAGTTTCAGGCAAGTGATATTCCAAATCAATCCCAATTTCCTTTCAACAGAGTCCCCAGCTGCCTCTGACCATCCTCCCCTATAGCCTGCCCCCTTGACAGGCACATTTATTTTTGTTGTTGTTGTTTTTATGTTTGGGGGCCACATCAGTCTGTTCTCGGGATTTACTCCTGGCTCCACACTCAGGAACTTCTCCTGCCAGTGTTCAGACTCCTTATGGGATGCCAGGAATCAAACACCGGTTGAACACATATAAAGCAAATGCCTTATCTACTGTCCTATTTCTTCAGCTCCTGACATGCACATTTTAAAGTTTAGTTATTGTAGTTTGGATTTCTTGCTTGCAATGTTGTTGACCTTATGGTTTAGACTTTTCCTACATCTGGATGGTGTCACTTATCTGTGGTATGTAGCATGCATGTATCATTACCTCATCCATCTCTTAACATTGCAGTATTCTCAGTCTTCCTTTGGATTAGAAACTATTCTCCCTTGGTTCATTTATTTACTTGTTGTTTTAATTTCATTTGTTTATTTAACCAAAGACTAAGTACAGGGCATATGTTTGTCATGAAAAAATTTAAATCAGAGGTGAGGCATATAGCTCAAGTATTTGGAGCTCATGCCTTGCACTCCAAATATTTGGGGTTCTGCTCCAACCCTGTCACTGGATTCTCTCCCCACTCCAAGCATTGAGCATTAACAGCGTAGCTTCACCCATGTCCAGGACTGAACTATCAGGCCCGCACTACATCTGGATTATATATCACAGAACATTTTCGAAGAGGCCCCTATAAAACAAATAAAAACAGAGAAAAGAAAATTGAAACTGTGGCAATATTGACATCGTGAGTTTGAAAATGCATGCATATTTTTACACGTAGGCTAGAGTTTCAGAAAAAGTAAAGCCAAGCTGGAGAGATACTACTGGGGTTAAGGTGCTGCTTTTATTGCAAATGCTGGTTGGGTCCGTGATACCACATATGGTCCCTGGGAGTGACACGAACAAACAAGCAAAAAATCACCACAAGCAAAAAAAAAAGAAAAAAAAAACCTGTACAAACATATATGCAAAATTGAAGGAAATGAGGAAAAGGAAAGCTAGATATAAAACAGAGAACAAACTAATAGGATGGTGAAGAGCAAATCCATATTTTTTTAAGGAATGAAAGAACATAAAAGACATAAACATAAAAGACAAGGTGAGGACAGAGACTCCAGGAAAAAAGAAAAAAAAATAAGAAATCCCTTGCATTTTGTAAAAGGGGATGTAAAAGCAGCAAAAAATCCCTAAAGGCAGATTTTAAAATGGGGCCTTAGGTGACTGGTTCTTGACTGAATACACTTTAAAGTGGATCTGGTAGGTATATCTAGCTTTCCTTTTCCTCATTTCCTTCAATTTTGCATATATGTTTGTACAGGTTTTTTTTTTTTTTTTGCTTGTGGTGATTTTTTGCTTGTTTGTTCGTGGGTTATGTTGCTATAATAAAGCTATCCAATACAGAATGACTTTAATATGGTAGTAGATTTTCACAGAATAGTTCAATATTAGGTGAGTGATCTAGGGTAGGTAAGCAATAACTATTTTCTTCTTTATACAGTTAAAGATAAATTACATTCTTCCTACATTCCAGTTGAAAAATGGGGTGCCAGTGGAGAGAAATGAGGTAGTAGACCATAAGCAGCATTATGTTTTAAGAGACAACTTTAGTTATATTCATAGTTAATACTCACATTCTTTTGATTCGTATGGAGTCACATAGTTTTATAGAACTCCAAGATGACCTAAAAATATAACCTGTAATTGAACAACTCTTCAGACAAACATAGAACTTCTACTAGTAAAAGTGATGAAAGTATAAATTCTTGGCACTTACAGTAGTCTCTGACTCCATAAACAAAGAAAATAATTAGTTTAAATAGAAGTGATTCTGGTGTAATATTATATCAGTGCTTTTTCTACATAACAAACTTTCCCAAATTCTACTGCCAGAAACAACAAACACTCATTACTCATGATCCTATTAATTAGTTGAGCACTTTCTCTTGTGTTTCTGACTTAACTGGGGCAGCATGATCCAGGATGGTCTCATTAGGTTGACCTGTTTCTGACTTAGATGATCTCTAATCCCTTAGCCGACTAGTCCAGATTTCATTTCATAGTTCCATAAAATATCAAGTGTGCAAGCTCCAAATCAAAAGCAAATTTCAGGCCTCTGCCTGCATATATTTGCTAAAGTTTCATTGGCTAAGGCAATTTACGGAGCTATCCTCCAGTTCTTGAAAGTAGATGGACTGCAATATTAAATTGCAAAGAGTAGAACCTGGAGGCACGGCCCTTGTTTGTGAGGCTCTGTATTTCATACGCAGCTCAGCAGCTCTACAAGTCTGTTTATCCCTCCAAACAAGAACACACATGAAAAAGAAAAAAGAAGCATTTGAAATCATTTTTATAGTCCAGCAAAACTAAGAAAAAATCTATTAACCTTTGGGTTTATTTTTTTTAATAAATAAAGTAGTACGTTGACTATTCAAACAAGTCAACTAAATTAAAAGCAAGGATATAGAGCTTTATTATTATGATATTTGTTCCTAAAAGAGGAAATGATTGCTCACCTTAACCTTTAATTTGAAATAGGGATTTTTTAGATAAGATACAAAATGCAAACCACAGTAAAAGGTTGATAAATAGAATATAGATTACAAACTACTTTCATTCGAAGAAAAACACATTGAAATTAAGAACTACTTTCATGAGAAAAATTAAACAATATGAAACAGTGAGCAAAGATTGAATGGCTGTGCTGCACATTTGAACGAAATAGACTATAAAACCCAAAACTCCACAGAGTAGTCAACAACTCAAAAGAAACACGGGAAAAAAATCTATGTGAACAATCATTTCACTCAGAGGCCAGTAGACATATCTAAGAAAACTCAGTTTTTCAATCAATGGGGTCTAACAAATTCATGTTGTACTTCAGCTATCATTTTCATCTCTAAAGACTGGCAAAATTTTTTGAAAAACAGACAATAATGAATACTGTAAAGTACTTGAAGCAATAAGAATTCATGCATTTCACTCAGTAAATAGTATAAATGGTTTGGAAATTTATTTGGCACTATTTTATAAAGTTAAAAATGTGTATATCCTATGGGCAGAAAATCACTCCAAGAGAAACACCGTCGTTTCTTCTTTGTTCATCAGGAAACTTGTATAATACCATCCATAGCATAAGTGTCAGTAGAAGAGAATGTCTGCAGACAACCTAAATAGCCACTGTCTTGACACTATACATGTTTTTATTTTTAATTGAGGCAATGTTGCTTCACAAGAGTGTGTATGTCATAGGGTTACAATTATACTCCTCTTACACCTCTTTCAAAAGTGGGTTACCTCACCACACCACTACCAAATCACCAGTGTCTCTCCACAAACAATCAGTGATCTCTCTCTTAACTTTATACCCTATCTCCCAAGCACAGTTCTACTGACATAGTCTGAGGGTTTGTTTCTCTTTGGTTTGCATAAGACATTACAGTCAGAGGACTCCTGAGCAGTTCTCAGAGGGCCCAGAAGCCACTACCAGTGATACTCAGCTATCTAGGCTGGATAGTTCAATATGAGGATCCAAGGATGCTATGCTGTCAACCTAGTAGTTCTGGGGGTCTCCAGGTTTACACCTTGGGTGTGGTGGCCCAGTCATTGCGGGTATTGAACTGAGATCCTAAGCGTACTTGTGCCCTGAACTTGGACTATCTCTCTTCCCCTTTACTTAAAACGTTTTCATTCTATTTCTGGGGTATTTGGGACCACACCCTGCAGTATTCAGACTACTCCTGACTCTGCTCAGGGATTAGTCTTAGTCAAAGGGATCATATGGAATATTCCAAATTGAACCAGGGTTGGCCACATGCATGACATGTGCCTTATCCCTCTACTATTTCTCTGGTATCCCAAAACTTCTTTCATAACTTATTGATTATGTAGATCAAAAAGAAACAGTAAACAATCACTATAAATATCAATAAGCTTTTTTTCCCAGCAAGATAAATTCAGTATGGATACCTTTATAAACAATCTTCCAGTATGCAACAGATTTAAAAGTAATGTATATTCAATGAAGAGTCACATATATCTTGTAAAATTGTTAAACAGGAACCCAGAATTATAAATAAAAGAGCAACAGCATAATGGTGTGGGAGACTGGATGGGATATTTGTGTGAACAATATTTCTTTAAACTAAAAATTTGCATATTACTCATATATAGAATTTAGATGCATTTTCATTAATATGTATGTAGACTTTATAAATTTGCAAAGCAGAATGGCATGCTATCCTGTTTTATATAATGGGTGATATGATATCACTTTTAATTGAAATATTTAATTTTGTAGTGCTAGGGATTAAATTCAGAGCCCTATACATGCAAAGCAAGGACTCTACCACTGAGCTATATGCTTGTCTGAGTTATAATTTTTCTTTGTTTCTTTGTGATTTTTTTTTTTTGCAGCACACCTGGTGGTGCTAAAAGGCTACTCCTGGCTCAGTGCTTGTGGTTTTCTCAGGGAACCTTGTGATAAGTATCACACTAGGTACTTTGGCATGTTAAGCACGCACACTAGCCCTCTGAGCTATCTTCCTGGCTGAGTTATGATTTTTAATTAGGTGTTCTCAAAATATTCCACTGTACTTTCTTCTGAGGTCTGGGGATAGTCAAAATCCCCCTCTGTTTTAAAAAGCATTGAAGGTCTTTGAATTCTCTAGTGACATAAAAAACTTTGTCACTAATTTTACATTCTACTCCATGATTTTCAGTGATTATCTTAATATTATAATAAAGCCATTACCCTAGAAATTTAGTTGAAATGAAGTTCTAGGGAAATGAATCATTAGACTATGGCTTTGAGGAATCTCTAGCAAACATAAATATTTCATATGGTAAATACAGGTTTGCTATAACAGGAGGCAGTGTTTAAGGTTTTAAAATTATGTGATGATTCAGTAAAGAAAGCAAAGCAGTGAGTTTCAGTAGGAAGAAATTTATATGAACACATAAAAAAGGATAGGTTTTAACTTGGAACATATATTATCATGCCACATACAACATCATATTATAATTGCTAGTTTCATTCACTACATGTCCATGTCCTTCTGGGCAGAGCTGTTTATTTTTCTATCACTAAACCTCAAAAAAACAAGTCTCCAAGTACTATCCTCTAAATCCCAGGTTGTCTTAATAACACCAAGTCATTAGGATTTCAAGTTTGGCAGTAGAGGGAAAATCCTGGTCCAGAAAAGCATTGCTGGTATTAACAATGCTGGTATTAACAATTAACAACAGTGCCATATTCCCTAACTTGGTCTTTTCCTTATCAATAATCACTAAGGTCATTTCCTTGTTGGCGTCAGGAAACACTAAGCAATTCTTAATTCTTGCTGAAATTAGTGGATATAATCTTGTTCCTTTATACAATACATTACAACAGGAAGCTTTAAAAAAATTTAAGCTTAGTGTCTGATTACTGTTGCTCTCCAATCGGTCCTCAGTTCAAATTCATGCTTATAGTTTTGCCTAGTCCTCAGTCTGATTCAGTATGACTGTGACTCTCTTTTCCTTCCCACTTCATAATTCCAACCTATAGAGTTTACACACATCCAAATACTCTCTGCCTCTCTGTCAGTTTCTCTCTCTCCTCTCTGTCTCTATCAGTTTCTCTCTCTCCATCGTTCTGTCTCTGTCTCTCTCTCTGTCACATACACACATACATTCTCTCTCTCACAAACACACACATGCACACACACACATACACACAATTTTCTAGCTTTCCCCAAATGGTAAGATCTGGAAATTGAATCCCACATGACAGCAATTTAGGACATAAATGTAGGAGATAAGCTCAAGAGAATATGAATGCAGAAGATAAATTATTCCATTTCTTTCACTGCATAAATTCTGCCTTTGAAGTAAATATTTTTTATTCTTAAGACCTACATAGTTTCTGGATAGTAAAAAATATTTATGCTTCTCTTCAGCAGATACTAGTTCCAAATGTACAGTTAAATAGAGACAGAATTATTTAACATCAATATAAGAGGTATACAAACCTGGGGGACAATAAAAGAGATTAGGATGGTAGAATGGTTGATCAGTATATTTTTGATAGAGATATTTTAATGAATATATGGTGAATAAATAAATCAGTGTATATTTTTTGGAGATTACTCTGATGAAAAGTTACAGAAGAAAACTAAGAAATGAAAGCATAGAAAGTAGAAAAGTAAGAAAAGCAATGTTTGAAAAGATTTATATTGATAAAATGACTTTTGTTGTCAGCTTTTTTTCTTGAAAGTTAGTTGTGTAATTATTTTTTAATTAATTGTTTTTAAAATTTTTCTTATTGAATCTCCATGAGTTACAAATTTGGGTACAATTTTTATAGGGACTATTTTTATGGCCTAATGAAGACTGTCTGCAAATGGGAAGGCTGCTTACTGTGTTTTCCAAGAGGGAAAGAGATTCAGGTTTTATATGTTTATTTTAATCTTGGAAGTCTAAATACATGAACAAGTTAGGAGCACCTGTAAAATTTAGTTTGCTCATGTCAAATGAAATGAGCACATGACACACAACTTAAAAAAATAGGAATAGATAACTATGAAAATTATATTTAAAAGAATCATCCATTCACTCGTCTACCATTTATTATGCATTTCTGTGTGAATACTCTGTTCTGTTGTGGAAATCCACAGGTTGCTTAGTCACATTCCCAATAGCTTAGAATCAAATGGACATGAATTATAATATAGAGTAAAGAAGCTACTATTAACACGGTACAGCAGCAAAAAATATAAAAAAGTGCTACGGTAAGAGCTATTATCTTTGCACATCAATTGTAAAATAGAAATTGATGTACTTGAAGAATTAGGCTACTTTATAATAAGAGACCATTATAATGACTAGCAAGTGTCTCTAAGTAACCAAAGTTTTACTATAAATGTCAGTGGACTCACCTAAAATACATCCCCTGATTAAAAACTAGAGTTTAATGGTTTTAGAGATAATATTCTGCTAGAATACAGTTACAAGGAGGAAGGAACATCAACAGTTGCAGAGGTCGGTTTATATTATCTTATCCTTATTGACATAAGGAGTAACAAGGAATCATAATAGTGGGGTACTGATTTCCTAGGAAAAGAGTCCGAGTATATATGTGAGTAAGTCAAGAGAAGAGATAGGAAAGTACCAAAGTTTTGAGAAAAGGTAAGGGTGAGACAGGGGAGAAGCAAACTGTCAATATTTCAGGGGAAAACTTACATACTTTAAACTTTGAATGGATGGATTGATAGTACAGTGGATAGGGTGTTTGTTTGCCTTGCATGCTGCTGACCTGGGTTCAATCCCCAGCATCCCATGTGGTCCCCTATGCACTGTCAAGAGTAATTCTTGAGTGCTTATCTAGGAGAAACCCCTAGTATGACCCCAGAAGAAAAAAAATTACTATCTGTGGACACCTTTGCTTTGTTGATGGAATGACTGCTACATCTTACAATTAACTGTAGCATTGCACTCTAGCACTGTCATCCTGTTGTTTATCTGTTTGCTCGAGCGGGCACCAGTGACATCTCCATTGTGAGATGTGTTGTTACTGTTTTTAGCATATTGAATGTGCTACTACAGGCTCTGCTGTACATGCAGGGCTCTCTGAGAGGGATGGAGGAATTGAAACCTGGTCGACCACGTGCAAGACAAATGCCCTATCCGCTGTGCTAAATTTCTATCATAATTTAACATTTGGAAGTTAAAATTTGACAAAAAGTACTTAGAGTAAAATGTAGATATATAAGGGATTACTATTATATTAATTAGTTTTAGGATACCTTCCAGTCTAAGGTAGAAAAAAAATCTTGTAAAATGATTTAAATACTTATTCAGACTATATGCAGTTATTAATGCTTGCTATGTGTACAGTATTAATCTGGATTAGAAAATTACTCTAACATTATTTCACTTTAATTATTCTAAGGAAATTCTAATGGTTTTTAATTATTGTTACTCACTGACAATATAGGGGCCAGAGTGATTGTAAAGTAGTCAGTTTGTCCCCAGTACAGCTGACCAGGGCTCAGTTCCTGCCACCCCATTTGGCCTCCCCCAAAACCCACCATATATAATCCTTGAACACAGAGCCAGGAGTTAACCCTGAGCACAGAGAGATGTGACCCAAAACCAACCCCCCCCAAAAAAAAGACACAGTGTAAAATATTAGAGAATATTTTTTAAGGAATTTATCTGTAAAACCTTATACATCTGCATTAGTTAAAATAAAGCAAAAAGAAAAAACTAGCCTTCCTTGTAGCTATGGTAAAACAACCGCATCCTTTTCAATCCTGGGTGCAGAGTGAGATAGTATATAGACATAGTTTTCTATTCATTGCCATTTTCCTTTGCTTTCTTACTGAGAGAATCACAATATCATCAGAGAAGCAATAGCCCCCATTAAAAAACATTTTTTCTTTAGATTCTTGATATTATCATAGATCATATAACAATGTGTTTACTGGTGAGATTCAGAAGAAATTTACTAATGAGAAAGCACAGACAGCTCTGTGATATTCTTTCACCTTTGTTCCTCCTGATTCCTACTGACAACAGTGCATCTGGACACCTTGTAGCCAAGAATGTGATGGTCTTTGAACCATAAGAGAGAAAGGCCTTGGTGTGGATCTCTTACCATCTTGCAGTACCACAACACTTATCTTAGCCCTCCCACCTGAGACTTTCTTGTTATGTGAGAAAAATAAGTCTCCATCTGTCTTCTGCTGTGACCAGAAAATTTGTGCTTTGCAAAACTGACAAAAGTTAGGGACCAAACAACACTTCAAAAGAAGAAAGAAAAAGAATGTTAGTACATCCTAAAGAAAAAAAGAAAGGTACCAACACATGCATGTAAGACTAGCATGATTAGTCTCAGTGCCTTGTAAGCAAATTCTGGACATGACATAGAACTTCATTCTAAGAAATGCTGCATTGCCACTGTTCTAGATTGTACAGATGATGATATTGTGTTAGCAGATGTTAACGATTCTTAGTCAAAACATGATTTACCAGAGTTGAAGGTGAAATATATAAAAATTTATATATTTAAAAATTTATATATTTTAAAAGTCTTACTCTATTGCTTTTTTTTTTCAGGGCCACACCTGGCAGTGCTCAGCTGCTCTGGGATACTCCTGGAAGTTCTCTGGTATTAGGTAGTACCTGGGATAGGGATTGAACCCTTAACATAAATATGAGTAATATATGATCCCAAATTAACTAAATTATGAGCTAGCTTTCTTAGTATGTATAAAATTAAATTTTCTTTTCAAATTTTTTTTCACACCACTGACACCTTTAATTCCCTCTCCTGTATCGTTCTCCTTAGGTAATCTTAATAAAACTAAGATTCTAAGAGAAATTAGTATAGTCAAATTAATTGCCAGCTCTTAAATCTCTTAGTATTATGTCGAAATATTAATTATATATTATATAACAAGGTTTTATGTATATACACATACATATATAAACACATATGTATATATGTACATATGTGTGTACATATATATATATTTATATACCCAGACATGATATCCTAGTTTTGAAAAAATAAAGTCTGTCTGGCTAGGAGTAAAAGGTTAGCAAATCTCTTTTACATTGGACAATATTGTAATAGATCATAGGGCCTGGGGGGAAGGGGTTAATAATTTTTCTCAAAGTAACTTTTTGTAAATGTTTTATATAATGCCTATAGGAAAGAGTGTCTAGAAAATACATTAACTTGCTCCCATGAGGAGCTCTTAACTCTGATGTAAATCTGTAGAAGCAAGTCTTATTCTACATTGATTGATTACACAAAATATGTCTTTGTGGGCAACATTAATTTCTAAAACTTCAACTCATCTTCACACATTACACAGGTTAATTTTGTGGGGGGGTGGTATTTGGGCCACACCCAATGTTCCAGTGATGCTCAGGGCTTACTCCTGGCTCTTTATTTCAGAATCATTCCTGTAAGCGCAGTGTGATCATGTGGCATTAGGATTTGAACATGGTTGTCCCTATGCAAATCTAGACCTTCCTGACATGCTTACAATCTATCTAGTCCTAGTTTGAATTTTTTCTTATTTTGTATGGGGGCCATACCTAGCAATCATGGGTGAGTCCTGGCAGTGCTCAGGGGACTATATGATGCCAGAGATTGAACCCAAATCAGCCACATGCAAGGCAAGTACTGTACTTGCTTGCTACCTCTCTAGCTCCTAGTTTGATACTTTTACTTCAAGTATAATGTGTTTTTATTTATATTTTTGCAATACAAAACTTTTGTATTTCAACTAAATTTTGGTATTTGTTCTTATATGAGGGCAGGGTTTAATGTTCTTATTTTAAAATGAGGAAATTTGAGGTTTCAAGAGACTGGGTCATTTGCCATATGCCATTGAGCCAATATGTGATATAATTAAGATTGGAGAATATACATATTTTTTTCAAAATTCCATGTTTTTATAGTTTCTTGCAAAGTAAAATGAGACTTTTACTTTCCAAATCACACTATTATCTAATTAGATATTACTCAATCATTAGAACGATAGAGTAAGTTGCTAGTGGAAGAAACCGAAACAACAGCAAAATTATGTGAAGTTCTACTGTAAAACATAAAACAAAAAGTAACTAGTTAGTTAAAGTTCAACCATAAAACATAAAACAAAAAAAATAAATAGTACTAACATGATGTTGTTCAGGAATGGATTGAGTTAAGTTTTCTGCATAATGACAGAAGCTAAAGGAGTCCCATGTTTCGATGGATAAAAAAAATTCTATATTTGTTTTTGTTTAATGCTCTGATAAGTATAACATGATCATTTGATTGTTAAGATGAGTTTTATTTAAAAATTATCTCTATGAATGAATTTAATGTGGGAGACACATTTTGCAATTGAGAGTTTAATTTCTCAGGTACTATCAACTAAGTGTGAAGATGTAGAATCTATTGGCTCTATCCATACTAACAACAGAATTAGGTTTGACAAAGAAGGTTTTGTCTGATTGACTAGAAGTTATTAAGATGACTGCTACAATTTATGATGTGTGACAATCAGAGCTAAATGCCTAATTTAGCATACTACTGAGTTTCTGAGCACAGTATAAATCAATAATTGGGTTGGAAAAAGAATATGAAATAAGGAGATATATTGAAACATAGTCAGAGCTGCATAATCATATTTGTTAAAATAGATTTTAATAAAGATGGACTGTGGGTAGTTTGTCACAACTACAGTCAGGAAGTTTTTATTCTTATTTCAGCAGAAATAATTTTAAAAAGCTTTTGATGGCAATGTATAGTATTGGGTTAACTTATGTAACTTCAGTTTTAAGTATCAAAATGGATGAATAGCAGTCATTTCATATAGGTTTGCAATATAATAGTTTATTGTCTCAAGACATAAAATACTACCTGGGTATGAAATAAAACATTAAATGGCCCAGGAGAAGATCAATATAAAATGAGAGTAACTGTGTAGTCAAAGTGTCTTGCAGGACCAGCAGCACCAATATCACCTAAAAAGTAGTGATATTTACATGTACTATCACACCAGTATAAACTCACAGATATGATACTCTGAGGTCTAACCCAAAATTTTGCCTTCAATAAGGATCCAAAAAATAATGCTTTAGTTAGAGACTGCAACCCAAGGGCAATAAGAGTGAGATAAAAAAAAGAAGAAAGACAAAGAACTATAAGAAGCAATGTAAGAAGCTCAGACAACAGGTACATGTATAAGACCATGCAGAATATCTTTAGACATATTACGTGAAAGAAGATGCTCAGGTACCTTTGTGGGAGAGAGAGAGGAAAAGGAACCATCTCCGTCATTTTCTCCCGTCTCCTGCTTTCCACTGATCAAAAGTTACCATTCCAAAAGTTATTCTCCTCACATTTCTGAGTTATACCATCTGATCCCCTTGTTAGTGTCTCAGTAAGACACAACCAGTGATTACGGTGTGGTTTTTAATTCTTACTAGGGAGTGGAAAGAGGAACGGAAAGTTCATGTTGTGTAGCTAATAAGTAACCAATAGTGTGTTACTCAATGATAATCTAGAGGAAGCCAGGACTGTGTGACTTAAACAAAGCAAGCCACCTGCAGGAGTAGCTTAAAGAGAATCAGCAAGTAAGGATTTGAGAGATGATGATAATAAAATGTGATGATACACGTAAGTTATATATGATAACAATGAACAGTAAATAAAAGTTCAAATCAGAAGCTTGCAGCTATGTTCAACAGGTGGTTGGAAACTCAGAACCAGACTCACTTCTGGAAAAACAAGTGTCTGAAGACAAAAAATTCATATCTATCTATATAAAGAGTTACAAGCCCAGTTGGCATAGAATAAAATATATACAAACGTGGACTTTGGAGACAGGGTAAGTTGCACTTAGATACAATTATACATAATCTTGTGTCATTTGCTTAATGTTTCTAAGCCTAAAATTTCCTCTTCTTTCAAATTTTATTCCCAAAGGAGTGTATGTTTGGGCCATACCTGGAAATACTTAAGGCTTTTATATATTTATTCCAATTTGCTAAGAAATTCTTTTATTTTTTAAAAATAGATTTATTATTTTTTTTAGTCACAATGAAATTACAAAGTTATTCATGATTAGGTTTCAGCCATACAATTTTCTGAATCCCTTCACTCCTGACACTGCTTAGAGTTCACTCCTAGCAGGGCTCAGGGGACCATACTGGGGTCTGTCACTTGCAGGCATCCATTCTACTATCTCTCTGGTCCCAGATTTCTGAATCTTAACATGAGGAGGATGATGTTAAGGAGTTAATATTCACAAATCATTTGATAAAATGCTGTGCATAAAGTAAATGCTGAACACTCTGGGAATTACTATGCTAATCATCATCATTCTAGGATAACCATGTAGTATTCCGAATGTCTTTTCCTTTCCAGGCTGTCCCCAGATTGCTCTCTTCTGCTTTTTGGGTAGGGTGGACTGTTTCTGTCTGAGTTATTTAGTTACTCTCAGAGGCAGTTTCATTTGTAGACTCCATACAGAAGTCACAGAAGCAGAAAAGTCTCGTAGTCCTCTGCAGGATGTCGACACATTAAACTCCTAGGTGGCAGCACCACTAGCCTATTATTTATGTGACTTTCAATGTATAATAATATTTAAGAATCACTGAACTATTTATTTACCTGCATAAGCTATGTTCTCATTGACACTGAGAATTGAATTGAACTTGCATTTATTATCTCTGTGCAGTAATGAAAAGAATGTAAAACCATCACAATATCATAATCTTCCTGCTTTGCAAATTCAATGCTAGAGTTACTTTATGTCCTTACTACTGCCTCCTATGCTATGATTTCATTTCCTTATTTGAGAGACTTTTGGTGGTATTAAGGAACTTTACTTCCTTATTATTAAGAAGGAGGTGAGGCTTGAAGTTAGGAATAAAATCATTTGTATATGAATAATTCTACATGTAAGAAATAAAAGTTAATAAAAGCTAAATTTATGAGCTACTAAGATAATGAATAAATAAGGAAAGTGATAAAGATAAAGGTATATATACTGGAATAAAATATAGCATTTGTTCACGGTGGTTAAACAAATGTAGAAACACTGATCTCATAAGTAATTCAAGACTATACTGAAGGCATGAAACTGGGATGAGAAGTTCTACTGTTAGACGTGCTGAGCTCACATATGTGAGCTCCTATAATGGGGGATTAGAGCAAAACAAATGTCTTTTGTATTTTGAAACCATTTATTTATTTTAAATAAGAATCAAATAAAATAATGGAGAGAAAATACCATCAAAGAGATGTTTGGATTTTTTTATTTGAAGAAATACATTTCAACAAGGCGATGAAAAGTTTATAGCATTCTTGACTGCTAGTATTTTGAGATTAACTTGAAAGTGAAAGATTTTTGTACCTTTGATGTGTCACCATATAATTTGTAGCATTTCAATTCACAAGAAATACTAGGTATGCTAAGCTACGTGACAAAAAACCTGTAGCAAGTGTCAGAGTGAATCAAGGAGTTTCAGGCCTCATGAATTTATGGAGAAGGGAGAAGACAAGGAAGTCCACTCAAGCCCTGATAACAGACTTTACGAGAGCTTGGGGCTGATGAAAAAAAGATAAAGAAATAGCAAGAATAGAAGGGTAGATACAAAATGGTTTTATTTATATATAACAGAAAGCTGAAAAGAACTAATATACTAATAACATAATAAAAGGAAAAGCTTAAATACATAGGAAGATGCATTTATTATGTATGACATGGATTATTTATAAGCAAATTTTCAAATATCTACACCTTAATTTATAAATTATAATTCCATCAAAATTCCAGAAATTTTTAGTGACTTTAAAAATTGATCTTAGGGAGAATACCATCAGAAAAAACTCTCCCATAATCTGGAAGCTTTATGGTTTTCTTTCTTCCTTTACCTTCTCTTAAATAAAAATCTACCTTTTGCTAAAGAAAAAAAAAAGAAAAAGATTTTTAACTTATGTAGAAAGATGAAGGTATATGACTAGTTAATTTTAAAATAAGAAAAGAAAAATTTGTCCAAACTGAACTTAAAGTATAGTACAGACTATTGTCTCAAAGTACAATATCAGGGGCTAAGGAATCAGCTCAAAGGACTGAAACACATTACAGAGATGTAGTTGGATCTTGATCTAATCCCCAGCACTGCATGACTGCCCAGAAAAAAGTAGATTATTTGCAGCCAGTTGGAACCTGTGAGGAAGCTTCACAGAATGAATAAGATTACGCTATTTATTCTTTTATATTGTTTGTTTTATTTTTATGGGTCACACCTGACAGTGCTCAGGACTGACTCCAGCTTCAGTGCTCAGGGATCACTCTTGGGCTTAATGGACCATATGGCATGTTGGGGATGGAACCTGGGTTGGCTGTGTACTCTACTCTCTGTGCTACTTTTCTGACCCCCTAATGCCACTCATTCCTAAATTTACTCATCAAGAAGTTGCTCAAGGGGCTGGAGATTATAATTTAAAATTATATGAAACTATTTTTTATAGCAAATTATATATGTTAAGGTAGCACTGTAGCACTAGTCTTCCCATTGTTCATCGATTTGCTCAAGCAGGTACCAGTAACGTCTCCATTCTGAGACTTGTTACTCTTTTTGGCATATCGAATACTCGACGGGTAGCTTGCCAGGTTCTGCTGTGGGCACGGGATACTCTCAGTAGCTTGCCAGTCTCTCTGAGAGGGATGGAGGAATCTAACCCAGGTCAGCTGTGTGCAAGGCAAATGCCCTACCCTCATGTTTCCAGGGATGCTCATCTACTTATCTAAGAATACACACACACACACACACAACCCACACACACACACTCATGTGGGCACACCCACACAGAGGCAGATGATTAAAAAGGCAGAGATTACACTTGTTTTGTGCATGTCTGTGTCTAAAGGAATTAATACTAAATGGTTAACCAAAAAAATGAGAGATTTGCATGGATAGAAGCAGATCAGGTGACCTAAATATAAACACCATATTTCACCAAATAATCAGAACCCTGTTTTTTTTGTCCAATCGTTGGTTTAAAATTTATAAAGTAATTTATAAAGCTTCACACAATGGTTATAGACCGTTTTCTAAAGACACCAGCATAAAATATGTGATAATTATGCAGTGAAATAAAGAGCTAACTCCTGATCTCTAGGATTGAAAGTGATATAGTTATTACTGTCTTTTACTTTTTTTCAATTGTACATAGAACCAAAAATAAAAAATCTAATGTTAAAAAGCAAAAAGACTTAACTGACAACTACAGTAGCCTCAAAACTGGAAACTGGAACAGATTTAGCCTTCTCTAGAGCTTGGAATATTTTGTGTGACAGCTTTCATTTGTGTATGAAACTTTTACATCTAAAGGAGCTCACTGGTAATCAAGAGTTGTGATGTCTGTAAGAAAAGGAAGGCAAACAAGAAATCATTCCAATGTTGAATGGATTCTTTTCACTTTAAAGACGTGCTGAATACTTCTGAAGAGTGCTCCTTAACCAGTGATTGTCTGCCATTCCCTCGCACACTGTGATATGTTGATAGAGATATGTTGGCTAGTTCAGTTCATCTTGTTCCTTTCCCAGAACACGAGGACTGAACAGAGCCAGTTTTGCTATATTTGTTACAAAGAGGAGAAATCTGCTAACAAACTGCCCTTGCTTGGAGCCAGGTTGGTTGGGGTGGGGAAAGCAAGGCCGGGGGGAGGAGTGGAGGAAGGGGGTTGCCAGTTGGGTGGACCCCCTTGGCTCTGGGCTTCTCCAGACTTGATGCCATCTTGAGGCAACTCGTGTTTGGTCTACGTGACAGCCCAGAGCTGCTCAGCAGCACAGACTTGGAAAGTACCACTCAGCCCCACAGCCGACAGATGGTATTTCTTCTGCGTTTGTGTGGAGGGGGTAGAGGAGTGGTGGTAACAATAAGCAGCAGTAGCCACTTGACAGGCTCCCTGCTGCCAAGAATTTGCATGACGAGCGCTTGCTGCCATCTGGAGAACTTTAGTTCATTGAGGAAGAATCAGCCCTGTAGCTTTACCAGTCTCTCTGCCCTCGTCAGAGCTGGGCATCACTACTCTCTGGGGAAAACAGACCAAGAGGCAGATCAATCAGGTAAACCTGCCTGGGGAAGACAGGCTGCGCCTTCACCAAGAGGAAGTCGGGGGAGGTGGCTTGTTGGTCTGATCCCGAGGACAGGTCTGGCTCTTCAGAGCCGATCAGGTCAGCGGCATAGGCCACCTTTGGAAGAGGAGTTTGTTTATATGCCGGTAGTTGGTGGAGGAAATGTAGAACTGCGAAGGAGAGAACTCAAACAAGTACCCCCTTTCCCATGACCTCGGAGTAGAGTTCAGTGAAGCAAAAGGCTGACCATATGCCCTGGGGATCCGTTCACAGGCCACAGGCTGTGCATTATAAACACATGTGTGCGCCACTTAATTAAACACATAATAGGTTTCCAGCTGCTAAGATTTTGCATGTTTGAAGAATCATACTTTCAAAGTGTGAAAAATTCCACCAAAAATTAGCTTTATATTTTTTAAGAAAACATAAGCTTATTAACTCTGAGAAATGTATGGCATTTCTTAAAATAATTCACTTAAAATATTTTTTCCTCTCAAATGTCTCTGACACTTAAATTTTACTAGGATCAAATGCTGTCTTAAATGACTCCACATTTTTATCCAAAGACTACAAGCTATACTTAACAAAAATATAAGATTATCAGCATCAGTTCGGGTCCATATTAAATACTTGTAACCACAAAACTTTATACGTACTCTGTCTTTGCAGAATTTCCAGCATCAAATAACATCAAGAGAACTCTTTATGGGGAAAAAAAAGAGACAAGGGCCTAAATAAGTTCATTATGGACGAATCCAGTAAGTGAGAGTGAGACCAACTACATTTGCTTTATGAGACCTGCCAGGGGAAGAAACTGTAGCATCTGTGCTCAGTATTATGGCATCTAACACCTAGCACAATAGACGTCTTGGAGAATCTGTGTATTCAATGTTGGGATTTGCAAGAAACAGAAGTTTATGGTAAAGTTTTGCAATGGCATTTTGTTGGCAAGGTTCTGAGTCATCATATGGGCTCTAAACGGTGAAGAGACAAAACTGGAAAAGGTGAACACCTTTACCACAAAACTGTGAGGATGCAGTCTTCATACAGCATAAATAGTGTGCCACATTCTGGTGGTCTCTAGTCGTTATGTGTAGATTTTTAATTGTCTGGAAGTAGCTTTTGACAAAGCTAGTTTGAGTGTATGACAGGTGACCATGGGACAGCGAAGAGAGAGGAAGAAGAAGGCAGCTTGTGGACAGACCCCGTTATGAGATTCACAGTTAGTTTCCAGACCAGGGTAAAGAAAAGTCTATCTACATTTTATCCATAGTTTGCCAAAACTTAAATTTTTGTGTGTGTATTTCTATGCCTTACTGGTTAAAATTATTGAAGTCATAGTTAAAGGTATTTGTGACATGTGCTTTACTACGTAGCTACATCCCTGGTCCTTACTGTAATATATTATTTGAGAGTTACTAATATAAACTGACATTTTACTGGTCTAATTGTGTCTCTCAAGAAATATGTTGGCACCTAACACCTTAGAGTGTGACCTTATTTGGAGATCTTTAGAAAGTAATCAAGTAATAAAAAGTATTTAGGTTCAGTACACATTAAAATGTCTTTAAAGGGGGATTGGGTGGGGATGAAGATAGACAAACCACACAAAGAATGTTATGTGAAGATTAAAACATAAATCTAGACTGCCATGGTGCTTCTTCAAGCTCCAAATGATAAAGATTATCAATAAATCACTAGAAACTACTCTTCTCAGCCTTCAGGAAAAACCAAGTCTGTCAATATCTTGATCTTGGACTTCTACCTCCAGAACTGTTCCTGATATGTATACCACTCACTCCGTGGCGTATTCGATATACCAAAAACAGTAACAACAAGTCTCACATTGGAGATGTTACTGGTCCCGCTTGAACAAATAGATGAACAACGGGATGATAGTGCTACAGTGATACCACTCACTAGGGTCTTGTTTTATTACTGCAGCCCTAGCAAGTCAATGTAGATACTGATACTGAAAAAGTGTCCAGATCAAAACCCGTTCTTAAATGAAACACTGATTTAGAACACAGATTACATGAATATACATGTCAAAAATTGCACATTTTTAATTTTTATTTTATTTTATTTTATTTATTTTTGGCTTTTTGGGTCACACCCAACAGATGCACAGGGGTTACTCCTGGCTCATGCACTCAGGAATTACTCCTGGTGGTGCTTGGGACCATATGGGATGCTGGAAATCAAACCCGGGTTGACTGTGTGCAAGGCAAATGCCCTACCCACTGTGCTATCGCTCCAGCCACCCCTCCCCCCCAAAATTGCACATTTTTAAAAACCACAAAGTTAAAATTGTTGCTGTTGTTGTTTTGTTTGTTTTTGAGCCACACTTGGCATGCTCAGGCCTTACTGCTGGCTCTGTTCTCAGAGATCATTCCTGGCAGGGTTTGAAGGACCATATGCAGTGCTAGAGATAGCATCCCAGTCAGCTTCATGTAAGGCAAGCACCCTACTCACTGTGCTATAACTCTGGCCCTGTAGCACTGTCATCCCATTGTTCATCAATTTGCTCGAGCGGGCACCAGTAACATCTCCATTGTTGCTGTTTTTGGCATATCGAATATGCCATGGGTAGATTTTCAGGCTCTGCCATGCAGGTGGGATACTCTCGGTAGCTTGCCAGGTCAGCAGCGTATAAGGCAAACGCCCTACCCACTGTGCTATCAGTCCAACCCAACTATGGCCCCAAAGTTAATTTTTTTTTAAATTTAAATTTTTAATCTTTAAAAATTTACATGATTTACAAAGTTATTCATAGTTAAGCTTTAGGCCTATAATATTTCAACACCAGTCCCACCACCATGTCAACTTCCCCCCACCAGTATTCCCATACTCCATTCCCCCAACACTCTGCCTGCTGCCTTGACGACTCATTTCAAAGTTCGGTGGTTGCAGCTTTTATGTCATGTTCTCAGTACTGTTGAGTCTTTGTCACAAAGTTAAATTTTTTAGAAAGGGTCTTTCAGAGACTAGAGAAATATAAGATTGGGTAGGATGCTTGCTTTTCATGCAGCTGACCTGGGTTTTATCCCGGAGTAATATGTATAGTCCCCTAAACACAACCAGTAGTAATCCCTGAGCACAGAGATGAGAGTAACTCTAGATGTGTCCCCCATCAAAAAGAGTGTGTTTCAAAGGGAGATGTACAGAATACACACTTAATGCACATATTCACCTGTGACCTGGGATCCTAATAGCTTTCTAAACTTCATTTCACTGTTGAATAATTAGTACTGGAATGACTTTAAGGGTCATCTTCTTATTCAGAAACAACTAGAGGACTAGGAAATATTTTCGGGGGGCAAGTATGAATCAAGACTAGACAAAAGACTTTTTGTAATGAGTGGTTTTCTTCCTTCTCTTGCAAAAAGAAAAATATTGTCATGACATCCATGAGTTCACAGAGTCAAAAACATTCCTATCTTTTTCTAAGAAACAAAATTGGTAAACTACACTTAAAAAAGTAATTTTCTTTAAAAAGGTTCCTATTACTCAACTGCTTTCTTCTTCCAACATTTCAGAATCCCCTAAGGAAAGATAATTCTAATTTCTAAGTAAAATCCCCCTGTTCTTGGATTTATGCTTGAATATTTTTGCACTCGGTAAGAAATAAAGAATTTATTATTGCAACTGAAGCATATTATATGCTTTCACATGGAAGTAATTAATATTAAATAAAAGATATAATATTTTTAGTCACTTCCATTTGCTTTGTCAGTTTTAAACTGCGATTATATGCCTATAGAAATATTTTCCTTTCTGGCTCACTAGGCAGCATTTTTTTCCCTTTTTGATACACTGGAAGGCATCTGGAAGGAGGGCAATTTAAATATATCTTTTGAACCAAGCAAGCTAGAAGAAATAATCACAATTTTAAGGAAATAGAAATGGTGACAGAGTTTCAGTAGATCACATTGTGTTTGGATTTTGCTAATTACTGTTACCAGTCCACAAGCTGTCACAAAGGTTCCCAAGAGATTATTTTCCATCTATTTATGGAATCTTCAGAGGAGAAACTATGAGAATCCTTTTTCATGATATTCATTTTAGAATTTCATTTTTAATAGCTCACAATTAGCTGGTGGAATGAGGATGTATATTAAGCTAAATATGTAGGGGTCATGGTTTTCTGACCCATTTCCTTCTTCATATCCAAATACATTTGGAAAGAATTCTTCCCAGATTCTGTTTGTTGTACTAACTTACAATGACATCTTTTCAACAGTCTTGGCTTTAAAAGTGTCTTGTAGCTTTAAAGCAGCAATTTCCTACTTGAAGGGATCCATTACTATGCCTACAAGAATGTGGATGACTTGGAAAAGCTAGTCCACAATAGTTAACAACTTGTGAAGAAAGCTTAAAACTGAGATAAGCAGACAGAAATAAAAGAGATGGGAGAAAATTAGTTAAAACTGAGAAAGGAAGTGTATTATAAAGGAAAACTGAGTGTCTCTGCTTCACAGAATGGGCTCATTTACACAGTTTTCTTTTTTGGGGGGATTTGAGGAAAAGCTTTTTAAAATATAAACAAAAAATCATAATTGATAATTTCACTTCTCTTTTGTTCCTCTTTAAGCAAGAAAGAAATACTTTGGTATGGATGATTTATTAATTTTTTCACAAAGTGCAATTTTAAAGCTTCCTCTTTGATACCATATGTCCATTTGAGCAGAGCAGGCCTGCCTTAATTCCCTCAAATGGGCTGTGTGTGTGCCAGAGGGCAGCTTGTGACACTCTCCCATCTGGTTTGCAGGTTGTCACTTGGCTGCCACCTGGGCTGCCACCCAGGAGCCTTGCCATTCCTCCTCCATCCCATACCACAGACTATGTGCCTGCACCCCTCATTGGCTGCTATCTCTTTTATGGCAGATGTTGGGGTGGGAAATGCTTCCATGGCCCAACATTTGCTATTATCAGACTGATGTAGACTCATATTCTCTTCTCCTGGCAATGTACGGTAGATGTTTGCCTTCCAGTGGACATCACCATATTCCCGCTCTATATTTGAAACCCAATCCAATGCAAACTCATGGTCTCATGGTAATTTGACCTTTGCTCTAAATCGAATTGTTTCTGTTTGGACTGACATTATTGCTTGTGTTTCCCCAGTTCTGACTCTAGAGATCTTTTGAGATTCCCTCCTTTGGGTAAGAGGAGATCCATTACTATGGTAATGGATTATGGTAAGATTATGCTTTCTTTTGTCCAACTGAGCTTATATATTTTTCCTGAATTACTCTTGGTCCTTATACATGCAAATCTTAGACCATTAACTTTCTGCAGAATATATATAATTATGGGGCTGGCCAAAGTGTCTCGGAGGCTAACAGGAGAATATACTGGAAGTATTAATAGATTTATTTATTTTGTGATAAAGATGGCCTTTTAATTATAAACTCATGTTATTTTAAGGCACTGAAATAATCAGAATAATTTACTTAAGTTATTTCACAAATGTCAGAGCCAAAGTTTCCTATTCTTTGATTATGCATTATTTATATATTGCTGCTACCCTTATTGATGGTCTTTTAAAACATTTGCCGTGAAACTTATTATCATGAGTATTTTAGATCTATATTTGTTATTTATGCACATACCCTTTTAATGAACAAATATTTTATTTGAATGAGATCATATGAGTGTTAAAATTCCCTCATGAATAAAGAGTTGGGACAATTTATACATTGAAAATAAATACTTGCCTCTTATTGCTTGAAAATCTTTGGGAATATCTTTAGGTTTGTATATTTACATTTGTAATTATAGATTCAGCATGTACTTACTGAATATATTGAAAAATATGAGGTACTAAGACTAAGTGCTAGAGTACAGTGTAGGACCAAACAAGTAAGATTTCAGATACTGAAATTAAATGGCTTCACTTTGATTTAACAGGTCTGTAAATATGGTCTTAAGAACATAAACCTAGTTTTTGTATTGTGTTTGCTTTCCTTCCTTTACGTTACCCTCTTTATGAAGTATTTATTAACTATCCCAGGGATATTAGGACATATTTGACTGTGAGTGAAAGAAAGGTCATTTCGATCCAAACTGGCTTAAATAATAAAGGGAAATTTTGGCTCAGTAACTTGAAAGTCCAGCTGGAGGGTGGCTTCCAGCATGGTTTAATCAGGGCTCCAGGTCAATTGCTCTGCAATTATTTCAGCTCTGCCTGACTCTGTCTAAGTATCATGTTAGTCCCTGGCAGACTTTTCACATGATTGTTAACTGTCAACCTGGAGATAATAGGGTTTGATGTGTTCTCACAAATAAATAGGGGAGAAAAAGTATTTTTATTTTAGAAAAATCTAAAGATTACTTTAGATTTTACTCCTTGCTTACTCCTTTGAATTTGATTAGTCATATATTGTATATCTGAGTTGAGTTTTATGATAAGAAATGACATATATCATCTGAGTTAAGCTAATGTAAAGTTTAAAATTGAATAAAGATGACACCAGTTTCCCTCGTAATTTAACAGGAGTGGGAATAACAGATCACTGTATCACTGTATCACTGTCATCCTTTGTTTATCGATTTACTCGAACGGGCACCAGTAGTATCTCTATTCGTCCCAGCCCTGAGATTTTAGCAGCCTCTCCTTACTCGTCTTTCCTAATGCTGCTTTAGTGGAGGCTCTTTCAGGGTCAGGGAAATGACACCCATTATTGTTACTGTTTTTGGCATATCAAATATGCCACGGGTAGCTTGCCACCAGGCTCTGCAGTGCAGGCAGGATACTCTTGGTAGTTTGCTGGGCTCTCCGAGAGACTTATGTATATATATATATATATATATATATATATATATGTATATGTATATATATTTCCCTCTATGATTTGAATAACAGATAACTAGATCAAATCTGGGTACTATTAAAAAGAGGAAAGGAAGCATGGGTTGCATCTCTGCACCATATAAGTTCTCCAAGCACCACTGGGAGTGACCCACAAGCATCTCCAGGTTTGGCTTAAAAATAAAAATAAAACAAAGTGCAAGGTAGATAATTAACATCAATTAGAAAACTATCAGATGTTGACAAAAAATATTTTGGACTATCATGAGAAGATCTATGAACTTGCTGGTCACTTAAACCAATTTAGTAAGTTAATATATATGTACATATAAAATGGCATTGTTTAAAGTAATAAAGGAAATATAACAAATTTTCAATTAAGAAAAACTATAATAGTCAAAATAAAAATACACTAATTTAAGGGCTAAAGGGTGGATAGGGCACTTTTCTTGATAATCTGAGTTCAATCCCTGGCACCCCATATGGTTTCCTGAGCCCTGCCAGCAGAGATCATTGAATGCAGAGCAAGAAGTAAGTCTTAAATACTGATGATGTACCCTCTAAACAAACAAAAATTGTGTGAACTAATTAAAACAAAAGCAGAAATTAGTGAGAAAACAGAACAAAATTATTTCCTTTTGTGACCCTGACAGGTTATAAACATCGATAAAACTCAATGAACTGAAAAGCAGCAACAAAATCTGCTTAAGGACACAGAAGCACACCAACATAAAAGCAAGGACCCAAGGGCCATGATCTGAGTGAGAAGAAGAGTACAGGGAATTAACTTTAGCTTGGTAACACTTTGTGTGGTAAAGAATTGCCAACTAGAAGTATGGCTGAAAGGGGGGAAGCTAGGAATTTTGCAGGAAGTTGGATTTAAGAGGCTGAGAAGTTGAGCCGAATTTGGGATGCTCTTATAGGGTTGAGTTAATCAAAAGTAGAGTTGAGAACTCAGTAGAGAGGACTTATCCTACTAAGTACACAGTTTTCACTTGGACTCCCAGTTTATGGCCTTTTAAAAAACCTTGTATTTCACTTATTAAAAGAAAAGATGAAACTATTATTATCAGGGAACTGGAACAATTCAAATACAATAAATTAAATTAGAAAAATCAGCATTTTAGCAATGGTGAATAAGAATGCAATTGGCAGGTTTTTAAAACAATATAACTAACAAACAGAATGGAAGATAGGAAAGAAAGCATTGTTAGATATTTAGACTAAGGAGCAAGAGGTAAAAATCTGAAAAATACATAAAGATGCATTACAGGCCAAGGAAAGATGCTAGAAAATTCTCATATGTGTCTGAAGAGTTGGAAAAAAAAGAGGGAGACTGAGACAGATGGAATAAAAAATGATTTGAATTCTCTAGAAAATAAGTAGGAGTGAAAAAAGTCATTTTTCAAAAAAATAATCAAAATAATTAGTAGCAATGAAGTGACAAATTTTTAATTAATTTAACCAAACTGATGGGTGACAAAAAATTGCGGGCCAAGCGACAGTCCAACAGTCTGAATCCATACTTTTCTGAAAGAAGTCTGAGTTTAATTCCCAGCAACACTGATTCCCTGAATGCCGCTGGAAAGACCCCTGAGCATAGTGCAAGGAGTTATTTCCAGCACCTCTGAGCGTGACCTTCAAACAAACCCCCAAATGTAAAATACTACAGATAAAAGTAAATTAAAGTGACAAGAATGAATCAATGCTTGTATATTCATAATTTACACTGATGGGTAATTATACTGGGAATAATAATATCAACTTAAATAAAATCTGCTTTCTTCCTTTTTGCCAGAACATTAGGGCATTCCCATGCAGTAACGCTCAGTGTCACTAGTGTCTGTCTCTGCATCTGTCCAGCCCCCAGTCTAGGGATTTGTTCCCACTAACATTAATCTTAAAATCTCCCAAACAGGTGGGCTGAAGGGCATTGGAATATCACTTGCCCTTTCCTCTTGGCCTGGCCATCAGGGACATCTTCCCCAGCCAGAGTGACCACATGGAAACCTGGAACAGCATTTGTGGCAGCATCTTCATGATGACATTCATCCCACACACTCTATGAGCAGGTGGTGTACTATAAGTTCCTAATTAAGTGATTAAATACTCCCCAAAATGCCCTGGTAACTAAACTAGATTTGTATACCTCCAAGAACAATGGATTTCAATTAAGTTCCTAAAGGCAAGTCCCCAAATCTCATTTTTGGCAAAGGAGCTGGTTCATGAAGTGGAGTAAAGATAGCCTCTTCAACAAAAGATGTTTGTTGAAAACCATTATTTTCAACATGAAATAAAATGAAGCTTTATCCATTTCCACACCTTACACAAAGGTTGATTCAGAGTGGCTCCAAGACCCTGAGATAAGAACAGAATTCATAAAGTACACTGAAACAGACCTTGGAAGAATGTTCCAATATTGGACCTCAAAGGTGTTTTTAGTGATGTGATTCCATTGGCAAAAGCTACAGAAAAAAAATAGTTAATAAAATAAATAACAAAATGGGACTGTAAAAAATTAAAGAGCTTTTGCATAGCAAAAGAAACACACTAGTGGGAAAGTTCTGTGGTTCAACCCTTGTGGAAAACAGTATGGGGATTTATCTGAAAAATCAAAATAGAATTGTCATATAATCTAGCAATCCCACTTGGTATCTACCCCTAGAACACATGTTTCATTCAAATAGACATATGCATTTAGACTATTATTTTTTGAAACTTTATTACAACATGGAATCAATATAACTATTTTATTATACTGATTGTCAGTGACAGATGAGTGGATAATGAAAGTGAGTATATATACAAAATGGAATATTATGCATCTGAAAAAATGCTGAAATAATGCAATTTGCAGTAACCTGGATGAAACTGAAGGATATCATATTGAGTGTATCACTTGTATCACTTGTCATCCCATTACTCTATGAGCAGGTGGTGTACTATAGGTTCCTAATTTTGCTCGAATAGGCTCCAGTAATGTCTCCATTTCGTCTCTGTCATGTGTAGTGTAGCCCATTGGTATCTGCTCGCTCCAGGAACACGAAGAGGCTCAAACCATTTATTCCGGGTTTTGATGAAGAAGTCTGACCATCTCGTTGGTGGGCGGCCACGCAGTCTTTTGATGTCCTGTGGAATCCAGTCGGTAACAGCTCTAGTGCAGCAGTCATCTCGGAATCGCATTACATGTCCAGGCCATCTGATTTTCGATGCCTTGGCTAACAAGACAGCGTCTCTGATTCTTGATTGTCGACAAAGGTCAGAACTCCAGATTCCTTCTCTCACTTGAGTAAAATGTGATACTCCAAGCATAGCCCTTTCAATTCCTCTTTGGGATACCCGAATAGTGTTCTCATCCTGTTTTCATAGGGCCAGGTCTCTGAGTCGTACGTTAGTGCAGGAAGAACAGTGGAATAGAAAAGATGTGCTCAGAGTGGAGTTTCTTTGTTCTGTTAACCACTTTTTTTGACACTTTTGAAGGCATTCCACGCTGCTCTCTTCCTCCTGCGCAGTTCAGGTGCCAGATTGTTTGTCATGTTGAGTTCTTGACCTAGGTACACATAACTGTTGCATTCAGAGATATTTGTTCCATTGAGGGCAAATGTAACATCAGGGACTAGTTCGTTTCTCATGAACATTGTCTTATGAGATTCAGCTGCAGTCCGACCTTTCTACACTCAGGGTCGAAGTCGGCCAACATTCTTGCTGCTTGGCAGATATTTGGTGTTATTAGAATGGTGTCACCAGTAAAGCAGAGGTGGTGTAGTTGCCAACCGTCTATCTTCACTCCCATTCCTTCCCATTCCAGTCATCGCATGATGTTCTCGAGGGTGGCATGAAGAGTTTGGTCAAATGGTATCACCCTGCCAAACCCCTGTCTTTACGTCGATGATTACTTCCTTGTAGAATGGTGAGATCCTGGTGGTGAATCTACAACACAGCTCATGGAGGATCTTGATGTACTGAGTTTGAACTCCATGTTTTGCTAGGGCTTTGATGACCACTTCAGTCTCAACAGAATCAAAGACCTTTAAATCAATGAACGTTAGACAGAGCGGCATCTTGAACTCTCACGAAACCTCAATGAGATTAGTCACCGTGTGGATATGGTCCATCATGCTTAATCCTTTTCGGAACCCTGCTTGCTTGCATGGTTGTCCTTCATCTAGTGTTCTACCAGTCCTATTCAGGATAACTTGAGTGAATAACTTGTAGACAAGGGACAACAGGCAGATCGGGTGATAAATAGATAGATAGTGTAGTGAGTCAAAAATGGAAGACAAATAATGAATGATTGAGAAGCTTCTATAAAAAATAACTAAGATATGGTCATTACAAAATAATGAAGGCAATGGGATTAGATTATGAGATATAGACATATTAAAAGTGAAAATAATTCTGGTTCTAATACTTGGGTAGAAATTAGACAGAAAATTCAAAGGAGTAAAATATTCTACAAACTAGGAATCAAAGGAACACAGGTTTAGCCATGTTTTAATGCTTAGTACCAAAATAAGATGGCATTTCAATTCAGAAGGAAAATGAATTTATCAAACTTGGAGCTGGACTAACTGGTAACAATTTGGATTATAACTAAGTTAGATTTATGCCTTAAGGAAAACCATAAAATGAGTAGAAGGCAGATTACTTACATGGAAACAAACAAAAAATCCATCCATTCTCCTCTGCACTACACCTGCCAGTGAGAACCTGAAGAAAACAGATGTAAGTCAAATAGGATTTATTTTTAAGTAATAAAGCAGAGAAAAAAATATAATTTTGTGATATTTGATTGTGTACAGGAAAAATTAAGAGTATCTCCAGATGCACAACAAATACCATAAACTAAACTCAAATATGTATGGCTTCATTTCCAAGTCACTAAACCTTCTTTTACTTCTGAATTTATAAATGGCATTCATAATTATGTAATTAAATTGCACATGTTCTAATAAAATGTGCAATGACATAGACTGGAAATTTGCAAAATAACAACAAATAGCCAATATATGTATGGAAAAAATTTCAATCATGCTAGGAATCAAAGGATGTGTTTTAAAACATTGGGGAAATTTTATGACTCATATATTTTACTGTGTTTGATTTTTAAAAGTTGTTCCCAATGCATCAATGTCATTAAACCACTTTCATTGTAGTTAATGTGCACATTTACCTGATCAAAGAACACTTAAAATGTCACAGGTTGGGGCCGGAACGATAGCAAAGCAGGTAGGGCGTTTGCCTTGCACACAACCAACCTGGGTTCGATCCCCGGCATCCCATATGGTCCCCCAAGCACTGCCAGGAGTAATTCCTGAATGCAAAGCCAGGAGTAACCCCTGAGCATCGCTGGGTGTGGCCCAAAAAGCAAAAAAAATCAAATAAAATGTCACAGGTTTTGTTTGTCAACACTTTAGTTTTAGCAATGCTGCTTCTATCTTTGTCCATCTAATACAATTTATAAAATTATTTGTATATATCATCATGTTTTGCTTTCTTCTCTTATTTTACAAAATAACTAGAAATGGAATAACTAACTTATGTTATTATAGGAATATGTAACAAAAGTGAGACAAGGAAGATAAAAATGGAGATTAGCATTTTGGAAACATTCAGCATTTTCTCAATTAGTTACTTATTATACTTGAGTCAAACTCTCCAATAAATGTACTCTTGTGAAGGAAATTGTAAAGAATGCATATACAGTTAAGAGAATTGTCTGAAAAGACAAAGGAGAAAATGAAACTTTTGCTTTCTTTGGAACTCATAATGGCATCACTTAATTATGTAATTTTTGCATACTAGAATTCTGTATTGTTGACAGAAATGCATCATGCATGTAAAATGCAGGAGATACTTTTCAATTCATCAAAGTGTTAGTATGAAATAATTTATTTTTTAAACAATGGTTTAAATAAACACACCCTTTAATGTATTGTTGTTGGTAGTGTAAATTTGGAAAACTTCTTGGGGAGTATCATTACTAAGTGTATCTTGTTAAAAAATACAAGATCCTTATTCACCACAAATTTTATTTCTTGGTACTTATGTCTGAGAAATAAGTATGGTGTATAAAGTTGGCTTATCTATGTAAAGGAGTTATATACCAGGATATCCTTTTTATTGTGGCAATATTATGATAGTGAAAAAGTGGAAACCACCTAAATGTCAACAAATAAGTAACAGAAACTGATTAAACAGCTTGTGATATAGCCACAATTAGATACTCTGCCTTAAAATAATATTTTAAGAGAATAAAAATATTAAGAATTATAAGGTCAGGTTACAACTTTTAGAATAGTCCCCAAACATATTTTATACACATTGAGACAAGAAGGATAAAAAACAAAATGAAAACAGCTTATTTCTCAGAAGAGTATAATTGCAGATGATGTTCATTTTTTTCCTATGGGCTTTTCTGTAATTCCACATTTACAAAATTTCCACAATAAATTTGTCCTGTTTTTATAATCAGAAAAATAATATTTTTACAATTGTGCTTGAAGTAAGTAAAGCAAAAAACAGAGATTAGTTCTTTTTTTGAAACCTGGAAACTTTTAAGCAGTTTCCAATGTAACATCTCTGATTATTTTTTCATTCTCTCTGACACTAAGCACTACTTGGAAACATTTTTTTATTGGACTTCTAATATTCAAAATTTACTATTATTGTCTCTAGTTTTCTTCCTGATAAATATGTACTGTAGGATGACCCTTTGAGAATTTTTCTGTCATAGACAAAAACATTTTTAGAGATCCCTTTTCAAGGTCTGATTAGTAACATTTTTTAAAATAATAAGTCAAACTTTAATATTGGATTTATTAAAACAATAAATCAAAATTAAAATAATTTTAAATAATAAATCAAATAATTTCTCAAAGAAATAGCAAATGAAATGAATCATAAAATAAAAATAAAAATAAAATATGATAATAAAATAAATGAAATAATTATAAAATATAATAAGTATAATAACTATAAAATAAAAATCAAATAATTTAAAATAATCAAACTCTAATATCTTAAAATGCTAAAAAAGTATTGCCATTTATTACTGTTATTATAATTTGAGGGGGTCAGTACCCAGAATTGAACTTATAATCTCACAAATATAAAGCATGCACTCTACCACATCCTCATATCTTAAAATAGTATGCAACTGGAATGAGAATTAATTAGAAATTACAGTCACTGTCACTGTCATCCAGTTGCTCATCGATTTGTTCAAGTGGGCACCAGTAATGTCTCTCATTGAGAGACTTATTGTTACTGTTTTTGGCATATCCAATACACACGGGTAGCTTGTCAGGCTCTGCTGTGTGGGCAAGATACTCTCGGTAGCTTGTGGGCTCTCCGAGAGGGGCAGAGGAATTGAACATGGGTTGGCCGCATGAAAGGCAAAAGCCCAACCGCTGTGCTATCGCTCCAGCCCCAAATTACAGTCATTCACATTATTATTTTATGATCCACAGTTTATCACATGACCTGTTAGGTGAAAAAAAAGAAGGTTAGCTGAAAAACTAGATAAAGTGACATGAAAAATATGTAATGAGAAGAGCTTTAATTAGGTTGCAAATTTAGGAGTTCTTTAAATGTATTTTGAACTGGAGCAATAGCACAGCTGGTAGGGTGTTTGCTTTGCACGCAGCTGACCCAGGTTCGTTTCATCCATCCCTCTCGGAAAGCCAGGCAAGCTACCGAAAGTATTCTGCCCAGATGGCAAGGCCTGGCAAGCGACCTGTGGTGTATTTAATATGCCAAAAACAGTAACAAGTCTCAAAATGGAGACGTTACTGGCGCCCTCTTGAGCAAATTGATGAACAACAGGACCACAGTGCTACAGTGCTACAGTGCCTTCTTTTAAAAAATACAAACTCTGGGGCTGGAGCAATAGCGCAGTGGGTAGGACGTTTGCCTTGCACACGGCTGACCTGGGTTGGATTCCCAGCATCCCATATGGTCCCCTGAGCACCGCCAGGGGTAATTCCTGAATGCAGAGCCAGGAATAACCCCTCTGCATAGCCGGATGTGACCCAAAAAGCAAATAAAAATAAATAAATAAATAAATAAATAAATAAATAAATAAATAAATAAATAAATAAATAATACAAACTCTGACCCCACGCAGGGCTGTCTTCACGGGGGCACCTCAGAGCAAGGCGGGTTGAGTTTCCCTCCCCACCCCAAGCAGAGCCCTGGCAGCTGAAAATCTCCAGAACCCAGCTGCAGCCATGCTCAAGACCACTCTCCACACACTCAGACGAGCCTCACCCATGAAGGAATGCACAGCGGAACCCAGGTATGCGTGACCCATGGCTGAGATCTCGAAGCCTGCTTGGATTAGGACTGAGCCTCCTCCACCTAGATCCCCAGATTTCCAGTAGCTTGGCAGTCACACCCACAAATTGCCCCTGGTGCCATGTTATCTCATCAATGTCAAGAATACAGACTATAAAATAAAACTCCCAGAAGAAAGCGATACAGTATTTCCTCTTATACACTTACCCACTTATATACCTAAAGTAGCACACATTTGTTGGTTTTCAACATACTTGCTTGTATTCTCTCATATACAGGTTTAAATGGCTCCAGAATGAAATACAACAACCTTCACACACTTCCCTCTTATTGTGGTGGGAAAATGCTCACTAATGGGGTGGGTATTTGAATATTATCTGTAATGAACTATTGTGAACTGCTTTATGAAAATAAAATGTATAAAAATTGAAAAAAATACAGTATTATTTTAACCAAATAAATGTACTAAAAATTCAAAGGGTACTGCATAAGAGTCATTTTCAACTTTACTTATAGTAAAGAGTCTGTGTAAACTGCGTACTGCCTGTGAAACAACTCCTATTTCTTTACCTTCATCAGTAAAATAAGAATATTTAAAATTCCATAGCAAAGTGTTATTCTGAGGTTTAAATATATTTATAGGCATAAATATCTTAAAATGGTGCCTGATGGTTAGTAATAGCCAGATGAGTTTAATTATTGTTATTGCTTTTCATATATTATTTAATATCTGTTATTTGCATTGGAGAGGCTTCTCATTGTGATGAGACCAAATTTATCTTAAAAAAATAAAAGTAATACACATAAAAGAAAACAATACAAACTTAGGCATTGTATGTGTGAATAAAGAGCAGTATAACAAAAAATGAACAGAGTACAGAAATTAATTTTTAAATATTGAAAATTTAAATGAAAATTCATGTAAAATTTTAAATTTAAATTTGTGACAATTTCCCATCAAACAGAATAAAAGGCAAAGAAGTATATAGGTATATATTAAGATGAATTTTTTTTTGTTTTTTGGGGTTTATTTTTGGATTTTGGGTCATACCCAGTGGTGCTCAGGGGTTTCTCCTGGCTTCCCACTCAGGAATTTTCTCCTGGCAGTATTCAGAGGACCATATGGGATGTATGGAATGCCATGTATTGAAGCCAGGTAGGCCACACACAAAGCAGATGCCCTACCCGCTGTACTATCTCTTCGGCCACAGACAAAACCATTTTTGTTTCTGTTCCACACAAGTGAAAGCTTCTGGCAATATTTTATTTCCTGTATTATTTTGTTTAGTACAATTATCTATGAACATTCATTTAATCGCAATGGTCATAGTTTTATCCTTTTTAATAGAAGAATAGTATAGTATAACAATACATATAATTCTCATAGTTTATTTATCCAGTAACTGTCATATATTTCTGAAACAATTTTCTAGGGAAGTTATGAATAACTGCAGATATTAATTCCTGGGATGTGGGAAGCTGTGTGTATTGATAGGGCAGTTTTCATTATAAATTTATGCTGGTTTTCATTATAAGTTTACAGGAATTACTTAAATTTTCAAAGCCACAAACTCAAATTATTTTGATAAAATTCAAAGTTAATGACATTTTAAGAGATCATATAGCTAGTGATGGACAAAATTAAGACTGCAAAAGAAAACTCAGATCAGTCACTTGTATACATAAATTTATCTCCGGAATTTAAAAAGTATTGCTTGCCTCAAGTCCTTTTAATATCAAAATCCTTATGGTCCACTTTGGTCTTAGACTGTGGTGTTCAAATGTTGTAAACTTGTCACTGTACCATGTCATCTCAAAATCATTTGCTACACTGGCTGATATAAAAGCAATTTGACTCCAATTATTCTACTGAAAGAATTTTTATTTTAGTTTCCTCTTGCTGTGAAGACTTGACTCCTGAACTTTTGCAGTTGTGGATGATGCCGCCCAATCAACAAAGCTAAAAAAGTAATGTCCTAATATAGAATAATTCCTTTATATGTGGGATATAAAGAAACATGATAAGGGAAATACAAGCAGCCAATGGCAGCACAAACTAATAACTGGTCTACCGAACTGAACATACCTTAGTGCAGGGGCGAGGAGGAATATGGTGGAGGGAGGCAGGGGTTACTGAAAGTAGCAGAAGAAAGCAGATTCTCTGGTGGAGGGAATGATGTTGGAATGTGGCATGCATGAAACCCTATCGTTAACAGTATTGTAAATCATGGTGGCTTAAAAAAAAAAAAGTAGCATGCCAGTCACCAGAAAAGCAAAGTTATAAAATCAAAATGTCAAGGACAACCAATCACAAAGGTCTCCTCTACAATATAGTGTCAAAGTACCAGTAGATTTTTATGTTCTTTTTAAAATATTTTATCACATCGGGGCTGGAGGGATAGCACAGCAGGTAGGGCATTTGCCTTGCACGCGGCTGACCCCGGTTCGATTCCCAGCATCCCATAAGGTCCCCCAAGCAATGCCAGGAGTAATTCCTGAGTTCAGAGCCAGGAGTAACCCCTGAGCATCACCAGGTGTGACCCAAAAAGCAAAAAAATAAAATATTTTATCACATCTTTCAACTATTAACCCTTTAGCATACAGCATTGGTTCTGACAAAATGCAATCATGGGAAAAATAGCACAATATGAGAGTCAACCATGACAAAGAAATAGGGAAACTTCCAAAGGCAGATTTAGATGATGTTTATGTTTATGAGTGGGATTGGAAAATGAGTATGAAGGAATTCATTTGAGGGGAGACACTGAAGAGAGAATTTTGGGCATTGCAACCTCCGATATTTTGTCTCACACTCCTATACTTGAAGCTCAGCTCTTTGGTATTTCTTCATTATGCTGTGATAATGAGCAAGTAAAAGGAAAACATATCATTATTTTGGTCTTAGATTCTTATCCTCAGTGGAGAAAGTGATAGCTAGTTTGCAAATCATTTGTTCTCTGTGAAAGGGACTCACATTGTTAGTGGCTTTTGGAGCTGAAACAGAATACTCTGGGATTTTTACCCAAGTCCATTTGTCTCACTGAGAGAGAAACTTAGATTTAGCTTCAGGCTGCAAAGCAAGTGTCATATGAAAGACGGTTAAATGCTTTTGAAAAACCTTTCAGGGATCCAGAATATAGCTCAATGGTAAAACATCTGCCTCCACTACATAATACCCTGAGATTGATCTCTAGATACTACAGAAATTAAACAAACAAACAAAAACACCTTACTTTTCACTTCTTTGTAGTCAGCCCTTTCGTAGTAGAAGCAGTATAGGCTAGAGCTATATTGCATTTCATACCAGGTAGATTTCTGAAATTAATATAGAGGGAGAGAAATAAAAAAGACTGGGTTGTACTTGGCAGTACCCAGTTCTTACACTTTCAACAATGTGATGGCAAGATATCTTAACAGCTGAATAGTCTGTATTTGGTCCAGTCAGAGCCTTAGTGATCTCAGATAAGATTTCTGGCCAATTAAGAATGAAGGAAACAATGATTATTTAATTTGTGACCATGTTGAAATTTTTCTTTGTCATATGGGATGTCCAGTCACATACTAATATATTTTGAAAAGCTTAACATCCCACAAAAATTCCAATTTTCTTTAAACTCTTGTTTTTTTATTCTCAGTTTTATACTAATGAAATAAATTAGATGCACCTTGTGGGGAAAATTAAAATATTTTTACAATTATATGTTTTGCTTTTGTCTTGAATTGGTAACATAATGCTTCCAGAGTCTTAGAAGATTGCATCATGTAAGAACCAATAATACTTTCCATCATTCATTTTCTTAATAGTTACAAGTCATTCTACATTACTGCTCAAATTTCTTCTAGCACTGATTGTATTTACATGTCACTTCTCTGTGACACGAAAGCTGAACTAATAACCATGAGGTGATGGGTATTTGTCAAATTTACCGTGAAAGTATGTGTCTTTTGCTTTAAACCTATTCTTTCCTTTACTGTCAATTTCTATGCATGTTTTACAATTCAGAACTGACATTGTACATTCTTATTATTGAAATATAAACATTAAAGATACAAGTAGCTCTTCCCAATTATTTTTACTATTTTATTAATAAGACAACCAGTCTTTACAACATTATCCCATGCTTCCTATAAAATAAATATGGATATATGTAGAATATGGGGAGAGAATGGGAAAAATGGGTAGACCTTACCATGAAAGAACTTGTGGAAATATTAAAATTAAATCTGCAAGTCCCAAGTTACCTTATTTTCCCCTCTTTTAAATTTTTACTCTCTTCCTTCCTCACTCTATATGTGCTTGCACACACATATATATATGTATATATATATATACACATACACACAAAGTTATGCCTATAGTCTTTTCTCTCCATTGATCTTACCTTATGTATGTATCACCACTTCTTAAAAATTTTAAAGTAAATTTTTTTAATTCTTTTTTTAATTCTTAAAAATTTATTTTAAAATTTTTAAGAAAAATGAGAAAAATTACTTTTAAATTTTTAAGAAAAATCATCTCAGAAACTATAGGGTAAAGAATGAAAATCACACACTTTTTTCATCAAAGATTGTCAACCTTTATCATTCCAAGAAAATTCATTTTCATTTTCCTTAAAGAAAGTGAAAATGAGTCATTATCTAAAGCTCTTAGTATCCGACTCAAAAGTTCAACCCCCTGACCTTATCTGGTTTCAGGCATCCTTTAGAATGTGCATTGTATATTTTCTTAGAGCACAAGGCTCCTACTCTTCTCTTTTGCTCAAGGGCAAGTAAGTCTGAATCTGAGTCATATTATAATGTATTGGTATGAATAAGAGCATCTTTGCTTGAGTCACCCTATCTCCCACAGACCCCTGTGTGGAAGCATGTGTAGTTTCTGGGTTCTTGTCAAAGGAGAGGGGCTAAGTTCAGCCTTGCCTGAGCTCACTGTGAACCCTGGAAACAACATCAGTGCCTGGGGTTATTTTAAATGTCAGAATTTTAACATTTGATTATTCTTATTACTACTAAAAGACATTCAATGAGGGTTTAAACAGATTAATACATTAATGGCTCATTTATACTTTTGAATGAGTTATTTAAAATATATTCCATCTTTAAAACAAGCAATTATCTTTTCTGAAGATAATTTCCAAGAACAGGGTTTAATGTACATTTTGACTTTTTGAACTCTGTAATGAATACCGTTTTGGAAACAAATACTTCCATAAACAAAATAAAAGCACTATTTTAGTTCATTTTATTCACCCTTTGTCAAGAGTTCCTATCACATAATGCTTATATTTTTAATAAATAGATTATGAAACCTATTTTCAACTTGTAGGGTATCCCTAAAATATATTTAATATATTTATATTTAGTATAAATAACACTTATTTCTAGCCATCATTAAATGTATTTGTTAAGAGTTATGCATTACTGTACTGTTTCATCCAATCAAATTGAAACTATGTTTTTTCTACAATCTAAAGATGAGCATTTTTTGAAATTTTAGATCTTGATGTCATACATGAATCAAAGAAAGTATAAGAACACTACATGATATTGATTTCAGAAGTTTCATCAATAATTTGACTTTTTAGCAAGGAATATAGAAACAAAAATAAATAAATGAAACCACATAAAACTAAAGTTTCTGCATTGCAGAAGAAATGCCTAAAATAAAAAGTCATGCTACCAATGGAATAAAATATTTGCACATAATTTATTTGACAAATGGCTAACATATAAAGCATTCACAGCATTTAATAATAAAAGTATTAACAACTCCGTTAAAAAATAGAAAGAAGAGTTGAACAGTTGTCCAAAGAAAATGTATAGATGTCATACCAACACTTTTAAAAGTAATGCTGAATATCTAGGAAACATAAATCACAACAACAATGAGACACCATTTTATACCCATGAAAACAACCTATGTCAAAAACTTTATAAAAAACAAATGTTGAAGAGGTTATGATAAAAACAAAAGTAACCCTTAAAATCTCTTATGAAGTAGTGTATGGAGACTTTAAAAAAGTTGAAAATAAAACTATCATATGCTCTGAAAAACCTATTCCTTGTAATTGATCGTAAAAACACAAAACATTAAAATTTTAAATAACATTAAAAATTGTGTCTTTTTATGTAAGACACAATATTCACATAGGTTTTAAAAAGCAAATGCACATTTTTCTTTTTTGCAGTTCTTTTTTTACAAGAACCATGATATAGAAACAACTCAAGTACCCAAGGAAAAATGAGTAGATAAAGCAAATGTGATAAAGAAGATACAGACACAGGAGACAAATGTGATAAAGAAGATACAGACACAGTAGACTATTACTCAGTTAAAGAAAAAGTGAAATATTGTCTTTTGCTATACATGTACAAAACTGGGGAGGCTTCTGCTATGAAAAAGAAGTCAGAAGGAGAAAAATATTGGATAATCTCTCTTCATCATATATAACAAAACAAATTAAGAGAACAAACAATGTAAATGATAACAATTTAGACTCTGGCAATACAACTGAGATCACCGAAGTGGAGGAGGAGAGAGGAAGGGAAGAGACCTTGGGACAGTATTAAGGAATAAGGGCAATTTCATGATTAATATTTAATTGTAAATGGTGAAACAAACAATGGTTTACAGGAGTAAGCCATTGTTAGGTCAATGGAAGAAATTATTACCTTTTAATTCCTCTTTTATGTAAGACACAATATTCACATAGGTTTTAAAAAGCAAATTCAAATATCCCTCTATGATGGCATTATAAAACTAACACATTAAAATTAAGTTCTAGTACTTAAAGGACTGATCATCAAGGTTTTTTTTTTTTTTTTAATCACCAGAATCCAGGGAAATAGGAACCAATAGTGTTCTATTTTGGATGATGAAAATAATTTACTTAACAAAAGGAAAATAATTTAAGAAGTTGTGATAGAGCTGACTAAAGCATGAAGGCAAGATACAGGAAGAGATATATCTTGAAATAAGTTGTTATACACACTTCACCCCACTGTTTCATTTGTCCAAGCTCTAATTTCCAGTGGGGTGATATTGGGAAGTGGGGTCTTTGGGACTTAGGTTTAGATGAGTCATAAGGGTGGAACCCTAGGATGAGTTCCTAAAATGAGGAAACACTCAGCTTTCCTTTCTCTACCAGGAAGTATATAGCAAGAATATGACTTTTTTCAAATCAGAAAGATGATACAAGAAGTTGGTTGTGTCCAGACTTTGATCTTAAACCTCCTCACCTTTAAACCAAGAGTGAAAAGAAGTTTGTTCTTTATACCAATCTATGATATATATATATATATACATATATATATTTAGCCTTTTAAAATTTATTTACTATGATTTACAAAACTGTTCATAACAAAGACTTGGGTATTCAATGTTCCAGTTTCAAGTCCTTCAAGTCAGTGTCCCCTCACCAGTGACCTAGGGTTCGCTCCCTTTCCCAACCCACCATATTTTCTAATAGTAGCCTGAACAGTCTGAGGCAAGAGCAAAGAAACAAACTTGACTCAAATGAGTACTTTAAGTTGAACATATTATTTACTGCTGCATAACATTATTGGCACAAATACAGTGTGTGAAAACAACACATTTATGAGGTCATAATTTCTGAATATCTAGATTTGGAACAGAGTTTACAGCTAGTTCCTCTATTTGTGAGTTTCATAAGGCTGCAATTGTGTTGGTTGTAGTGGGGTCATCTGAAGGTCAACTAAAGAAAGGTTTGATTCTAAGTTCTCAGTAGCTAATGGTTGCATTTCATTGCTATCGACAGTTGGACTGTAGTCTTTAGTTCTTTCTCTCTTCTCCAGTTTTTTAACATCTGCATCTTCCAAACATGGCTAATTGCTTCTTAAAGTAAAGAAGAAAGAGAGATGCCATAAGAAGCTTACAGTTTTATGAAATGTATCCACTTTCACCTTTGCTCTAATCTATTGTAATAGTCCAGTCATAGATCCCAACCACACTCAAAGGCCAAGACACTGAAAGGCACAAGTGTGTACATAAGAGAGTGAGTGTTCAAGAGGATCGTGTCAAGGACTGTTCATCATAAGAATCAAGAATAGTACTGTCAGGGAGCTGGAGATATAGTACAGTAAGTAGTGAGGACACTAGCCTTGCATGTGGTCAACCCTGTTCAATTCTTGGCAACTCACATGGTCTGCTGAGCACCCCAGAAATGGTCCCTGAGCTTCAGTAGGTGAGATCAAGAAAAGGAAGGAAGAAAAAAGGAAGGAAGGAAGGAAGGAAGGAAGGGAAGGAAAGGAAGGAAGGAAGGAAGGAAGGAAGGAAGGAAGGAAGGAAGGAAGGAAGGAAGGAAGGAAGGAAGGAAGGAAGGAAGGAAGGAAGAGAGGAACTGGCAGGAAACAGGAAATACATATTTTTTAAATAAAAAGATGGTAAATGTAAATGAATATTTTTCATTTTGGTGAAAAAAATCTAATGTCTTATCCTACTTATTTCTAGCTTGAATTTTGCACTGCAGTATTCTGACTTTCTTAAAGAGACACAATCTAACTTTATGTAAACTATTTGATAAGCATGGTTTCAGTGTCTAGAATTTTTATGCTTTTAGGCTGTATAAGCTGGGGTCATAGATTTTGGGGGCCATACAGAGAAGTATGTGCTGTTCTCAGAAAGAATTTGATCACTGGGGGAGGACCATTTGAGGAAAGATTTGACGCAGTTATAGCTAAGCAGAGTGGAATAGACATGCTGGCCACTGTGAAGGAAAGAAGAAAGAATAAGTGACAGAAATTATGTAGGGAAGTGGGGGAGCCAAGAGCCAGAATCTATCAGGTGACCCCAGAGTGTGATTTTTTGAGGGGTGATGTGTTCCCAAGTGATGCTCAAGAAACCAAAGGATCTCCTCACAGCAACTTCTGTCCAGCTGGGATGGTAGAGGTTGGTGCAAGAGTTGAAGGATGCTGCTGCTCAGGCCCATGGTGCCAAGTGCTTTTCAGGCCACTACAGTGGTGTTTGGAGGCTGCTTGGCCCACACTATAGTGGGATGAGCCTTCAGAACTCTACCTGGTGAGATCCCAGAACATCTTCCATCCTTGAGTTTATAAACTGCTGTACTCTTGCTGAACAGAAAAATCTTAGAGATGATGTAGTTCTACCTCTTCAACTTTCAGATGAGGAAAATAAGGAGCTCATAGGAGTTAGGTAGCACTGTAGCACTGTTGCCTCGTTGTTCATCGATGTGCTCAAACAGGCACCAGTAACATCTCCATTGTGAGATTTGTTGTTACTGTTTTTGGCATATTGAATATGCCATGGGTAGCTTGCCAGGCTCTGGCATGCAGGTGGGATACTCTCGGTAGCTTGCCTGGCTCTCCAAATGGGATGGAGGAATCGAACCAGGTTGGCCGCATGCAAGGCTCCAGTCCTAGGAGTTAGATGTCAGCTTCAAATCATGAAACAAGTCTTATGGCATTTACAGTACCATAATTAATACAGAGTCAAGAATTGCTTTAAGACAATGGATTATAATTCTTTTCTTAGAGGATCCCTCAGAACAGCATTGATTATCTCTTAGAGTTTCTAAAGAAGAGGCATCTAACACAGTTTAAAGGAATGGCTGTCTTAATCACTTTAAATCATCTATCATAGTACCAGCAGTATGTATCTGGGGGAGAGAAAGCACAACACATCCTGGAATATTTCTTCTCCACTCCTCTATATCTTCTGTACAAACACAATGTGAATTTCTTAAAATCTACATTTAAGGAAGGATTGTGAGGGTACTTGAGTAAATCTAAGGAACCATTCTTGTCTGTTAATCCCAAACAAAAGCTAAGCACAAGTAAAAGCCAAGTATTTGTGAAGATGAAATACGCAGGGAATTTATGATTCTCTTATGATCATTAGCTTGCCTAAATAAGTGTTAGGAAAGTATATGAAAGTTGAAAGAGGCATTGGGTGAGGGTGGGGTAGAGAATAGGCCCTACCTGTGTCTAATCACTAAAGAAGTTCAGTTATGTTAGCACCAATTAAATCAGGTCGACAGATTATCTGTAGAGTATGTGAAGTGTTTGATACTCAAAGAAATGATTGGATGATGTAAATGGTTTGAGTCAATCAATCACTGTCAAGTTACTTTTCATTTCTACAAAATCAACAGATTGAGAGTTTTGGTGGCAGATCACATGTATTTAGATCAAAGGCTTATAGAGAAAAATGTATTTGAATTAAAGAACAGGTGCTGGCTATTTAATCTTCCTTTCAGTTGAATCAGTTCATAAGTATCTCCCTAGAGAAGCTGCCTGTAAGGTCCTTTACATGTGTAGAAGCTGAGACCAATAAAGGTGAATAGTGTCCCGAGGTTACAGGTGACTGCAAAGCCAAAGCTCAGGCCTATGTGCTTAATCTATCATGATTTATCAATCATGCCCGTCATGTTAAATTCCAATCTAATTCTTTGCTTCATTTTAGGGGTACATTCAGGGCTACTCTGGGTGTACTGGCTCTTTGCTCACACATCACTCTTAGCTGTTCTGTGGGTACTATATGCAGTGCTGGGTATCAAACCCAGATCAGTTACATGCAAGGCATATATATATATGTATATATATGCATGTGTGTATGTGTGTATATATGTTTGTTCAATATATATATATATATATATATGTACATCATTCAATTAGATTCCTTTGTCCCTCTCGAAGAGTTCGGCAAGCTACCAGGAGCATCTCGCCCACACGGCAGAGCCTGGCAAGCTACCCGTGACATATTTGATATGCCAAAAACAGTAACAACAAGTCTCACAATGGAGACATTACTAGTGCCCTCTTGAGCAAATCAATGAACAACAGGACAACAGCGCTACAATGCTATATATATATATGTACATATATGTATACACATATGTATATGTATACACACATATATATGTATATATATGTATATATATATTTAAATATCATACTCTCTTTTCCCCAACCCAATTATTGCACATTGTCTTTATAAATAAAGTCAAATATTATTGTGACATATACATGAGAAGAATGAAGCGTAAATGGCACTTCATTCCATTTCTGTCACTGATCTCTAGTGTTTGTTGTGGTCACAGTGAGATTATGGGAACTATACACAGTTAGAGGACTCACAGAACACTCAGTAATGGAAATTTTACCCAGGACTTCACATACACAAGGAGCGAGTTCTAGCACTTAAACTATATCCCCGTCCCGATATTTATTTGTATTACATTATATTGTATTTTGGGTAACACCCAGCAGTACTATGAACTTTCTCCTGTCTCTGTGCCCAGAGATAATTCCTGATGGTGCTTGGGGGACCATATGTGGGTTTAATGATCCAACCCAGGTCTATAACATGCAACACAATTTCCTTAATCTCTGTACTATCTTTCTGGTCCTGATCTTTAGTGTTAAATTTAGCAACTTCTCTCAAATTTAGGGGGCTAAATTGATGCTATTGATCTTAGCTGTTGGCTAATATACTTTACATATATTTTTATATACTTAATATTTTTTGCCTTGGGAGTTCACTCCTGGTGGTGCTCAATGTCTATTCCCAGCTGCTGCTTGGAAATTCCTATTGGTGGCAGTAGGGGAACCATGTGGTGCTGGGCTTGAACAAAGTCTTCTGCATATAGAGCATGAAGTCTAGTCCATTGAACTCTCTCTCTGGCCACCCAAAATATATTTATAACTACTTTGATGGAAGGCTATGTACAATTATTCTTATTACTGACTGCATGGAACTTCATGCATATTTGGATCGGATGTGAGTGACCTGATTAAACAGTAGTTGGTTATGTGGGAAATTATGTAGATCTACTGTAATAGCAAGACATAGAGAAGGTAGTATTTGTCCTTGGTCTTCATAGAAGTGACAGGAAAGACAATCCAAAGCCTTCCCACATAATCAAATCTTCTTTCTTCTCCCATACCCAAACTATTTTTTCTATTCCTCCTTTAGATTTAAGAAAGTTTTATTTAAAAAATATTTTCTTTTGTCTTTCAAGATTTCTAAAATCTTGCTATAGCACATCATATTTACCAATATAGATGATCCCTCTCTCCTCTCTCTCTTTATCTCCCTCCTTCCTTCTCTCTCTACCCATCCCCCTCTCTCCCTCTCTAGTCTTGGATCACACCTGGATATGCTCGGAGCTTACTACTGGCTCCATGCTCAGTGAACCATATAGGATGTCAGGGATTAAACCCAGGATTGATTTGTAAGAATGGCAAAACAAACAGTAAGTCTGAGATCAAGAACATCCAAGATGAGGGGCTGATAATACAGCAGGTAGGGCATTGGCCTTGCATGCAACTAACCCAGGTTAAATCCTCAGCACCACGTAAGGGTCCCCAAGCCCCACTAGAAGTGATTTTTAATTACAGAGCCAGAAGTAAACCCTTTCCACATCTTTCCCAACTGCAGGCAAGGAAAGTATTCTCCCTGCTATATTATCTTACAGCCCTAGATGATGTCTTTTGACAGTCAATCTGAGAGATAAGCCAGTAGGGATCACCATCCTCTTTGTATGAATAAGTTAAGCCAATTATTAAAAATAAAGTGTCAGAAAATAAAATTCTTTCACAGAACAAGGCTGTTCTTCTAACTAATGTTTAGCCCTTAATGGAGGTAATATTGATGTCATCTTTCCAAGGGCATGCTGGGGCATTGATGTTGAGTGGGAGGTTGGAATTACTGAGAGGGATTCAGGTTAACCTGGTCATAAGTGCCAGGAAGTTAGACATCTCCCTTTGGTTTTATTACCACATGTTATGATGTTTTGTGAAAGAATTGCCTCACTCTTCTGAGCCTCTGGGCTATATATTACCTCATCTCAGTGACTGTATAGAGGGAGAAAGGCACCAGAACCAGCTTCCCAGGGTTCAGTGTTTAGCTGTGTAGGCTGTATATGCAACAGATCTAGGGTCACCAATCATATGGAGGTGATGGAGATCTTCACACTTTTTATCCTATTTTTTTTCCAACAGATTCAAAGGAATGTGTCAAGAAAAAGGCACTTTTTAGAATTTATGCAAAAAACTCAAAGCAAGTTGTGGCCCAGAATTAGGGTAACTTTTGGAAGATGAAAATTAAGTAAAAAAGAAGGGCTGTAAGAATTGTTCCTTTCACAGTCCATTCATCTAAAGGCAAATAATGTGCATGTGATCCGTTTTATATTTAACTACATGATCATCTTTAGATTTAAGAATTGCATATGACTCTCTCACCAGACCATACTGTGACTATAGAAATTTCAGATGACAGTCCTATTTTAAAAAAATTTAGGATATATTAGAAAATAAGTCTGAGTCCGCCCAGATAAGATCCGGAGCTGCCATGCATAAAACGGACCCTCTGCTTCTTAAAGACTATAATCTGAGTGGTCTTCTAACCCATTTTGGCACTCAGAGCGGTTTCTTACAGAAATGCATCTAGACTGTGAACTGAGTTAAAATATCAGAAATCCAAAACTGCGTGGCAGCGAGCTAATAGAGTCTTCATTCTCAGCAATGGAAAACAAATGATTAAATTATGCCTTTTCAGCAGGCTTGATTGTTGAGGGAAAATTCCAAATAATAATAGTGAGTTCTCTATTGAAATATTGAATTTATTCAAAATACAGAGAGAATAAAGTGAAGATCATTAGCTACTTAGGCAGGGGGGGTGGGATAGAGGAATGTGTCATTGGTGTTCTTGGTGGCAGAACATGTGCACTGGTGAAGGTATAGGGGTTTAATCATTATATGACTGAGACTTAAACCTGAAAGCTTTGAATTTGGTTCTTTATCTACTTTCAGCACACATCTCCCATTCGGAACTATCCTTCCAACCATCATTGACTTACTGATCCCTTCTCTATTCCAGCTGCCTTCTCCTCCAGCTCATGAGGCAGGCTTCCAACCATGGAGCAATATTCCTGGTCCTGTCTGTACTGTCCTTGGGTATGTCTCATATTATGTTATTTTATATTCCACAAATGAGTGAAGTCATTCTATGTCTGTCTTTCTCTTTCTAACTCATTTCACTTAGCATGGCACCCTCCATGTCCATCAAGTTATAAGCAAATTCATGGCTTCATCTTTCCTAACTTCTGTATAGTATTCCATTGAGTAGACGTACCAGAGTTTCCTTAACCAGTTGTCTGTTCTTGGGCCCTTGGGTTGTTTCCAGATTCTAGCTATTGTGAACAGTGCTGCAATGAACATACAGGTGCAGATGTCATTTCTACTGTGCTTTTTTGTACCCTCAGGATATATTCGCACAAGTGGTATTGCAGGGTCATATGGAAGATTAATCTCTAGTTTTTGAAGGAATGCCCATATTGTTTTCCAAAAAGGTTGGACCAGTCATCATTCCCACAAACAGTGAAGGAACATCCCTTCTCCCCACATCCATGACAACACTGGTTGCTTTTGTTTTTTGAATGTGTGCTAGTCTCTGTGGTATGCTATGATAGCTCATTGTTATTTTGATTTGCATCTCCCTAATAATTAGTGATGTAGAGCACTTTTAATGTGCCTTTTGGGCATTTGTATTTCTTTTTTGAGGAATCTTCTGTTTATTTCTTCTCCCCATTTTTTGATGGAGTTGGAGGTTTTTCTTCATGCACAATTCTACCAGTGTCTTGTATATCCTGGATATTAAACCCTTATAAGATGGGTATTGGGTAAATACACTTTCCCATTCCATGGGCTCTATCTGTATTTTGGTCACTGTTTCCTTTGAAGTGCAGAAGCTTCCTAGTTTAATGTAGTCCCATTTGTTTGTTTGTTTCCATTTGCTTGGTCAGTGCTGTTTCATCCTTAAAATGCTTTTAGATTCAATGTCATGGAGGGTTCTGCCTACATTTTCCTCCATGTACCTTATGTATTCAGGTCTGATTTTGAGGTATTTAATCCACCACTTTAATCTGATTTTAGTGACTGGCATTAGACAGAGGTCAGAGTTCATGTTTTTTCGCAGGTAACTGTCCAGTTTTACCAGCACCATTTGTTGAAGGGGCTTTCTTTGTTCCACCTCACAATTCTTGCTCCTTTATCAAAGATTAAGTGATCATATATTTGAGTCTGTGACAGAATATTTAACTCTGTTCCTTAGGTCTGCTGGTCTTTTTTTCTAGTCCAATACCATGCTTATTTAATTACTACTGCTTTGTAATACAGTTTGAAGTTGGAGAAAGTGATACCACCCATACCTTTTCCCCAAGGATTGTTTTAGCTATTTAGCATTGTCGTCCCATTGTTCATTGATTTGCTCGAGTGGGCACCAGTAATGTTTCCATTGTGAGACTTGTTGTTACTGTTTTTGGCATATCGAATATTCCATGGGTAGCTTGCCAGGCTCTGCCGTGTGGGCAGGATACTCTCGGTAGCTTGCCGTGCTCTTCGAGAGGGATGGATGAATTGAACCTGGGTTGACTTCATGCAAGGCAAACACCCTACCTGCTGTGTTATTGCTCCAGTCCATTTAGCTATTTGTGGGGATTTATTTTTCCATGTGAATTTCAGGAGTGTTTTGTCTATTTTTTTAAAATGTCATGGGTATTCTGATAGAGACCGCATTAAATCTGTCTAGTGCTTTGGGGAGTACAGTCATTTGGGTAATCCTCCCTATCCATGAGCAGGGGATGTGTCTCCATTTCCTAATGTCCTAATTTCTTGAAGTAGTGTTTTGTAATTTTCTTTGTATAGGTCCTTCACCTCTTTAGTTAAGCTGATTCCGAGGTGCTTGATTTTCTGAGACACTATTATGAATGGGATTTTTAAAAATCTCTTTCTTCTGTTTCATTATTTATATATAGGAAAGCCATGGCCTTTTGGGTGTTGATTTTGTAGCCTGCCACTTTACCATACAAACATACTGTTTCTAGGAGATTTTTTGTAGCATCTTTAGGATTTTCTAAGTATAGAATCATATCATCCACAAATAGTGATAGCTTGATCTCTTCCTTTCCTATGTTTATGCACTTGATATCTTTTTCTTGTCTAACTGCTATGGCTAGAACTTCCAGTACTATATTGAACTGGAGTGGTGAAAGTGGGCAACCTTGTCTTTTATCCTATCTTAGAGGGAAGGCTTTTATTTTCTCCTCATTGAGAATGATGCTTGCTGTGGGCTTGTGGGAGATGACTTTCCTTATATTGAGGAAAGTTCCTTCAATGCCTGTTTTGCTGATAGTTTTCATCATTAATAAGTGCTGGATCTTGTCAAATATTCTATCTGCATATATTAATGTGATCATATACTTTATATCTTTTCATTTATTGATATGATAGATTATGTTGATTGACTTGTGAATATTGCATCCCCAGGATGGATCCTACTTGGTCATGGTGTATGATCTTTTTGATAAGTCATTACATTCTGTTTGCTAGGATTTTGTTGAGTATCTTTGCTTCTGTTTTCATTAGGGATATCGGACTGTAGTTCTCTTTCTTTGAGGTATCTTTGTCTGTTTTTGGTAACAAGGTGATATTTGCCTCATAGAAACTATTTGGAAGTGAATCTGATTCTTGAATTTCCTGGAAAAGCTTGAAAAGGATTGGTAGTAATTCTTCCTTAAAATTTTGGAATAATTCACTAGATGAATAATAATCCATCTGGGCCAGGATTTTTGTTTTTGGGGAGACTTTTTATTACCATTTCAATTTCCTCAGTGGTGATAGGTCTGTTCAGATACTCCAGGTTCACGTACATAGGTACTCAGGTTCAGCCTCGGGAGTCTATAGGAATCCAGGAATTTATCTATTTCCTCGAGGTTTTCTTGTTTCATAGCATAAAGATTCTCAAAGTAATCTCTGATGAATCTTTGAATTTCTGTGATTTCTGTTGTGCTGTCCCCATTTTCATTTCTTATTCTGTTTGTTAATGTTTTATCACTCTCTTTCATTGTGAGTCTTGCTAGAGGTTTATCAATCTTGTTTATTTTCTCAAAGAATCAGCTCTTGGTTTCATTGATCTTTTGTATTGTTGTTTGGGCTTCCATCTCATTAATTTCTGCTCTGAGTTTTATCATTTCCTTCCTCCTGCCTGGGTTGGGCTCTTTTTGTTGGTCATTCTCCAAGATCTTAAGCCGTGAGCTTAGCTTACTTATGTGGGCTCACTCTTCCTTCCTGAGGAATGCATATAGAGCTATTAACTTTCCTCTTAACATAGCTTTTGCAGTGTCCCATAAATTCTGGTAACTCTTGTCTTCATTCTCATTTGTTTCCAAGAATCTTTTGATTTCCTCTTTGATTTCTTTTCTAAGCCACTCATTGTTCAATAATGAGATGTTTAATTTCTAGGTGTTTTATTTGTTTTTCTGTTTTTCTGTTTGTGTGTGTGATTCACTTCTATTTTCCACCCATCATTGTCTGAGAAGATCGTTGATACAATCTCTCTTTTTAATTTTATGGAGGTATGTTTTGTGCCCCAGCATGTGATCTATCTTGGAGGATGTCTCATGCACACTTGAGGAGAATTGTATTCAGCTTTTTGAGGATGAAGTGTCCTGTATATATCTACTAAGCCCCTTTCTCCATTTCTTCCCTCAGATAAAATATGCCCTTGCTAAGCTTGAGTCTGGTTGATGTATCAAGAGGTGATAAAGTGGTGTTGAAATCTCCTGCTAGTTTTGTGTTGTTATCAATGTCTTTCTTCAAGTCTATGCGTAGTTGTTTTAAACATTTTGTTGGTCCCACATTAGGTGCATATACATTTAGGAGTGTAAGTTTTTCCTGATCCCCTTGATCAGTGAGAAATGAACTTCACTGTCTCTTGTCATCTTCTTCAGTCTGAAATCAATGTGGTCTAATATCACAATGGCCACCCCAGAATTTTTTAAGGAGTAGTTTGCCGTAGGATTGTTTTCCAGCCTTTGACTTTTAGTCTGTGCTTGATTTGACTGTTCAGATGTGTTTCTTGCAAGTGCAGAATGTTGGGTTCAGTTTTCTGATCCAACCTGCCACTCTGTCTTTTATTTATTTATTTATTTATTTATTTATTTGTGTATTTATTTATTTATTTTCCACTCTGTCTTTAAATGGGTGTGTTTAGCTCATTGACATTGAGAGAGATTATTGTTACGGGGTTTTGTCCCATCTTTCTGCTGAAGTTTGGTGTATTTGAGGGGTTGTCTTAAAATAGTCCATTTAGTTGTTCTTGTAACTATGGTTTTGAGTCTATGAACATCCTGACTTGTTGTTTGTCTGTGAAGCTGTGTGTTGTTCTTTCTGCTATGAATGAGAGTCTAGCTGGGTAAAGCATTTTTGGTGAGGCATTTATTTCATTGAGTTTTTTTTTACTATATCCTACCACTGTCTTCAGTCCCTGAGGATTTTATCAGATGAGTCAACTGTAAATCTGAAAGATATTCCTTTATAGGCAATTTATTTCTTTGATCTTGCTGCTTTCAGAATTTTATCTCTGTCTAAAATTTTCATCATTCTGATCAATGATGAAAAGTATTGAAGTATCTTTCTTGTGGATTTCTTCAAGTTTCTTGAAGTATCTTTATGTGGATTTCTTCTAGCTGGTGCCCTTTGGGCCTCCTGAATCTGGTTGCATGTGCTCTTCAGCTCTGGGAATGTCTTAGCAATGATGTCTTTGACAGTTTCTTCTTTGTCAGGGTTTTCTTCCTGTTTCTCTTGGACTTTAATAATTGTACCCCTTTGTCCTAATTATTCGAATACACCGGTGACCACTTTCCCCCTTTTCATCTAAAGCTTTCTTTTTTCCTTCAAATTTTTGCTCATACCTAGCAGTGCTGAGGATTTACTTCTGGCTCTGTGCCTAAGAATCACTCCTAGTGGGGTTTGGGAGGACCTTATGTGGTGCTGAGGATTGAACCTGGGATAGTTGTATGCAAGCCAAGTGTTCTACCTGCTCTATTATCAACCTCTCATTGTGGATGTTCTTGATCTGAGATTTACTCTGTTCATTTTGCCATTCTTACTCATCTCATATTTTAATCATTTAGTTACTTCGACTCTTTTATTTCCCCATCTTGTATTCTATCTACATGGCTGTAATTGTGGCTTACATTTCTTTGGCATTCATTCGCTGTGCTGACATTTTCCAAGCCTCTTTTTTGAACTCTTTTTTCATCCCTGCATTTTCAGTTACTTCACTTTCTCCACTGACTAGCAATCTGCTTACCAGTACATTCTTTCCCCAAACAATTCCTTCCTTCCTTCCTTCCTTCCTTCCTTCCTTCCTTCCTTCCTTCCTTCCTTCCTTCCTTCCTTCCTTCCTTCCTTCCTTCCTTCCTTCCTTCCTTCCTTCCTTCCTTCCTTCCTTCCTTCCTTCCTTTTCCCCTTCTTCCTTTTTTTCCCTCCTTCCTACTTTCCCTTCCTTCTTTCTTCAAATCTAAGGTCTCACAATACAAAGTAATGACCTAATTATGAATTTGTGTTCCTATCTCCTTAGTAGTTTCTATAGTTAGATGTCACATCAAATGTAAAAACCTAGAAGAGATTCTGCATTTCCCATTGCCCTCTTGCTTCTAATAGCATAAACTCCTGCTCTCTGGAAGGTATTATATAATCTCTATCACCCAGAATAATCTTTATTTTTACCTCTTGCTTCTAAGAAATTATTTACCACACCCTGTTGCTTTCAAAAATTTTATTTTTAATTCTTTTAAATTATAGGTTCATACTATCTATATGAGACCTTAATCATGATTGTGTTCACTGTACAAATTGATCCCCATTGTATTTCTTTGAGTTTGAGTTGCCCTCATGCTCATTAGTAATTATGCACACCATTTTTTAAAAGCCCAGTCAACACCTTTATTGCAAACCACAACACCTAATCAGAGAGAGAGAACAAAAGGGAATACCCTGCCATAGTGGCAGTATGGGGTGGGGGGAGACGGGACTGGGCAGGTGGGGAGGGATGTTGGGTTTACTGGTGGTGGAGAATGGGCACTGGTGAAGGGATGGGTTATCGAACTTTGTAAGGGAGAAACATGAGCACAAAAATGTATAAATCTGTAACTGCACCCTCACGTTGACTCACTAATTAAAAATAAACTATTAATTAAAAAAAAAGATTTATCTTTATGAAAGGGTATTATAGGGACTGAAGAGATAGCACAACTGGTATGGCATTTGCCTTGCACCTGGCCTACCCGAGTTCGATTCCCATTATCCCATATGGTCCCCTGAGCACCTCCAGAGGTGATTCCTGAGTGCAGAGCCATCATGGGGTGTGATCCAAAAAGCAAAAAAAAAATAGGTATTAGAGTGGAATTTGGGACAATTGTTGATCACTATTTGTGAAGGATAGATGACTGAAACCAGTAACTTTTTCTTTTGTTCCTAAAGAAATTTGGCTGGACCTTCTAGAGTTGCTGGAAGAAAACAGCTGAGGTTTGAACACAGTAACTAATTTCCTTACATCCTCCAGTAAAAAAAACAGTTGGTAAAAAGGAATGTAAACAGTCTTAAGGTAAAAGGAGTTCAAAAAAGAGCCCAAATCCTTAAATTTAATAAGCCCATAAACCAAAACACTGTACAGCACTTTGCATAGCTGGTAAGAAGGAAACGAATTTCAGCTTGCTGAAGAAAAGAATTAATAAAGCAAGCATATTAAAAGATAAAATAACATCAAATGAAATACAATAGAAAAAGTATAAATAGCACCAAGTAAAAGAAAGAAAGTGTAACTTTCAATCAGCAGAGTATGCTTTTAAGTACAGGATTCACATTGTTATAGCTTCCTTTGTTTTCTGACCCACTGCCTGGCAATTTTGAATATTTTCCTTTTTTGAGGGGAAATGTGTTCTCAAGCCATTCCCAGCAGACCCTGGGTCCCCATCATATTAGCCAACCAGTCTAGTGGTTCAATACAATGACCCCAGGGGATACTGCTCAGGCCCAGCAGTGCCAGATATTCCCAGGAGAACTGGAAGCATCCAGGGCCTGCTGGTGCTTGGAGGTTGTTGTGGTACTCAATCAAATCTGACCAGATGCATACCAGGTTCCTTAACCTTCTTGGTGCCTTTTGACTTTCCTTTAATCAGGGTATTTCAGACTTCATTTTTTTTTTTTAATTTTATTGAATCACCATGTGGAGGGTTACATAGTTCTCAGGATTATGTCGGTTATACAGTTCTCAAACACCCTTCACTTCACCAGTGCCCATCTTCCATCACCAACCCCCCCAGTATACCTGCCGCCCCCTCCCACCTCCCCAGTCCCAACCCTTGCACATGATATGTTTCACTTCGTTTACGCCTTATTTCGATTACATTCCATGTTTCAACACACAACTCACTACCGTTGTTGGGGTTTCCCCCAAAAAAGAAAAGCAGTCCTATTGCCAAGGAGGCATTTGATAGTTCTCCATTGCTAAGAATATAGAGATATTAAGTCCCGCTGTTTGTTACATAGTTTTTCTTTTTCCCCCTTGCCCCGCGCCACCGAGTTCACGCCTGTTTTAGTAATCGCCACGCTGCCTGACAAGGGAAAAAAAAACCGAAAAGGATGGTTATTTCCCGTCATCAGCAGGCGTGGGGCTCTGGCTTAGTTGATAGACTTGTAGAGTATCTGCAAGCAGTCTCTGGAACCGACGGTCTTGCGCTGGTGTCGGCTCCGGCTCGAGATTCCACCAGCGTCCCGCTGTTCCTTGTACATAATTTTTCCCCTTATATCCCATTCCCACGCCACCAGGTCTGTTTGCTTAATGGACATCACACTGTAGTTGATGACACACCGCGTTTCTTCCCGAGAAAGAAGAAAATTTCTTCTCAGCCGGCGTGGGGATATAGCTTAGTTCAGTCTAGTGAGATGGCTACCACTTTGATTGCCTTCAATATTTCAGCAACAGACTTATTATTAGGATCTCCCACAAAAGTCCGCCCCATTAGAAAGGAACCATTACATATTGCTCATACTAAGATGACATTAAGTCGCGCGGCCGCGGTAGCGGCCGCGCGGTTTTGGGTTTCTGTATAAAGTCCAGGGAAAGTACAACCAGAAATAACATCACTATAAACTTTTACCCTATTATGGTGCTCATAAGATGGAGAAACCTAGAGAGAGGCTCGGCGTCTCCGTTTTGCGCTCAGGAAAACCGCGGCCCCTGCGCTGTGCTCAGGAGGGAGGAGTTGAGAGAGAGACAGGTTAAAAGAATTGGGGGATGCCCAGGTCCCACCGCTTCAGCACGCCGTGGGGTCTCTGGTCCCATGCCGGAATTAGTTCAGTGGGCTGCTTGGGGTCCGAGGGCGCTCCCTCGGGCCCCTCCATCATGCTCCTTCCACAGCCGGGTCCAAAAGGAAGCACACGTGGGGGAGGTGGGTTTAAGTATCTAACTGCGGTGGGCGGGGGTCGCCGCCCCCGCCCCCTGGGGACTCCCGCAAGCGCGCTCACGTCCTGTTTTGGCTGAATCGGCGACTCCGTTTTGCGCTCAGGAAAACCGCGGCCCCTGCGCTGTGCTCAGGAGGGAGGAGTTGAGAGAGAGACAGGTTAAAAGAATAGGGGGATGCCCGGGTCCCACAGCTTCAGCACGCCGTGGGGTCTCTGGTCCCATGCCGGAATTAGTTCAGTGGGCTGCTTGGGGTCCGAGGGCGCTCCCTCGGGCCCCTCCATCATGCTCCTTCCACAGCCGGGTCCAAAAGGGACTTCATTTTTTTTATATAGATACAAATCATTCTTTACATGCTACAGCCATGTTACAAGTTTTAAATTATTAACATTTACATTTATATTTTTCCCACTAAGTTATTCTTCATTTTACTATGTACTCTAATAATACTCTGATTAGTAATCACTATAAAGGTAGTTTACAGTGACAGCATTTTACATTTACTACTCATTAGTCTGCACTTCCTATGTTTGTATATAAATAAATGGATATATATATATAATATATAAGCTCTTTTTACTCTGGCTTCTTTTATTAGAAAGGAGTTTTATCTATCAATGGCTCCCCTTTTTATTGCTAAGTAGTATGCTATTGTATGGGATAGTTCTAATTTGCTTATAAATTCACTAACTGATACACACTACAAATATGGTTATTACAAAGGAATGATTAAAACTCAGAAATTTTTGTATGATTTCCTTTTACTTGCATAGTTATCTAAGAGAACAAAGTTGGGTTATTTTATAGTAGATGCTTATGCTTTAAAAATAAGACATGGGCATGGATTAGTCTCAGTAGCAGAGTATTTACCTTGTATGTATGAAGTCCTGGGTTCCATCCCCCTACCACTCACTCATACAAAACACTCAAACTTTTCCACAGTGATGGTACTATTTAATATTTTTATCAGTAGCTTTTATGTTCACAATATTGTATACCCTACCATACTTGATATCTTAGTCTTTTTTAAGTTAACCATTTTGTTCATTTGGAGGGGGGTACATACCTGAGGATGCGCGAGGCTTACTCCTGGTTCCATACTCAGGGATCACTATTGGTGGTGCTGTGGGTTGGGTTGGATTTGGCATGCAGAAACCACACTTAGTGCAGGGAATTAAACTCAGATTAGCTGCATGTAAGGCAAGAGCCTTACCTGCTATACTATCACTCTGGCTCCACTGCTAGCCATTCCCAATAAATAAATGATTAATTTGTGTATAATATAATAATCTGAAGCTTATAAACATGCTAAAGTATCTTATTAATTTTAGATAAGTTTTTGTAGTACCTTAAGATTGTACACACTTGATTTCTGGTGTTTGCAAACTTTTAGCTTCCTGCAGTTATATATCTAAGCTGTGGTGCTCAAGCACATTTTGGTGAGGATGCTCTCCAGAGGTAACACACTTTATTGTGGCATCAGAGATCTCAAACATTAGAGCCAGTAGACTATGAGAGATTGACACTGGACTATGACAGATTGCATTTAGGTTCACCCTTCTCACACACCATAGTAAGTTCGATGTAGAAATCATGTAGCTTCTGAAAAATCTTTACGTTTCCCATCTTCATAGCATGCCCCAACCCCAATTCGGTCTTGCTTTATTATGCTAATGAGAATCTCAGCATAATTTTTTATTGAAGTGATGAGTGAAATTCTTATTTCATTTCTGATTTAGGAGGAGAGTTGTGGAGGTAAATTGGGCCACACCTAGCAGGACTCGGGCATTATCTCCAGGGTCTGTGCTTAGGGGTCACTCCTGACTCCTGGAAGTGCAAGGGGGATCATTTACAATGCCAGGATCAGACTAAAAGTGTGTTTTCTGGCTCTTACCATTATGTATTATATAAAATATCTGTGTGTGCCCATATCAGGCTTAGTACATTCTATTTCTACTTTGCTAGGATTTTTTTTTATCAGGAATACATGTAGGATTTTGTCAAATGGTCTTATGTATCAGATAATGATAGAGTTTTACTCTTAATTTGATTAATAATACAGATTGATTTTTCCAATGTTGAATCACCTTTGAGAAACTATCCTTTCATTACTCTTTTTGCATATTCACATTAAATTAGATGAAGTTCTGGAAAGTTTAATTTGACAAAATTTACTTTGGGCACTGTGTATACTATTCTGTAATTCTCTTTATTATCAGCATAATGTTGGATTAACAGAATGAGTTTTGGAGAAGTCACTTTTCTTCAGTCTTTCTGTATGAGTTAGTATAAAATTAATGTTTATTTCTTGAATGGTAGAATAATACATGAATCTCATCATAGTCTGGAGTTACTTTTGAAAGAAGAGAGAGTTTGGACCAGATTTCTCTTTTTCAGTCACTTTCAGTGGTCATCAAGGACTGCTCCGGGCTCTGTGCTTAGGAGTCATTCCAGATATTGCATAGGGGGCCATGTGGTTCCAGAGATTGAATACCAGGCAGAGGCATGCAAAACATATGCTCCAATTTCTGAACTATGCCTTGGCTGGGAAGAAGTTTTTTACTGAAGATTAATGTTTTTTTCATAGATATAGTAATATCATTCTATTTTTGACCTTTTGACTGAATTTTGGTAGTTGCATGCTTGAAGTTTATGTTTCATCTTTTTAAAACATATAATAAAATTAAAAAATGAAAAATCCGCATGAAAATAAAATTTATTTATTGATGTAGCACTGTTGTTCCATTGTTTATCGATTTGCTCAAGCAGGCACCAGTAACATTTCCATTGTGAGACATGTTCTTACTGTTTTTGGCATATCAAATACGCCATGAGTAGCTTGCCAGGCTCTGCCATGCAGGCGGGATACTCTCCGTAGCTTGCCAGGCTCTCCAAGAGGAACAGAGGGATCGAACCCAGGTCAGCCGAGTGCAAGGCAAATGCCCTACCCACTGTGCTAATTAGTTAAATATTTTCTTGTTATGACCTCCTAATATTTGTAGAATCCATAGTTATACCACCTTTGTCTTTTATATTATTCATAACGTGTGTCTGCTCTCTCTCTCTCTCTCTCTCTCTCTCTCTCTCTCTCTCTCTCTCTCTCTGTGTCTAGTTTGGTGAGGGATTTATCTTTTAAATAAACCAGTTTTGGTGTCATTGTTTTCTGTTTTTACTCTGTTTTGTACTCATCTATAGTTGCACTAATCTTTTTCCTTATTTTATATGCTTTTGAATTTAATTTGACTTTTTTTAAAGTTGAAAGCTTAAGTTTAATTAAGATGATTTCATTTTCTGGTTTTAATACTTTAAAAATAATGCTTTTTAGTGGTGCCTTAAACACAGTCCATAATTTTTGGTATGTTGCGTTTTCACTTCAAAATATTTTACTTTGCTTTGGAAGTCTAGAGAGACAGCACAGCAGATAAGGTACTTGCCTTGCACATGGACAACTTGGGTTCTACCCTAGCCATTTTTTTCTGACTTAAAAAATAGTGCTTTTTCCTGGAGTGAGTATCATTGAAGAAATCCGGTGCCTGGGATGAAATGATCTAAAGAACTTCTTATAAAACATTCACAAACTGACATGAAAATGAATTGGAGAGTGTTTGAGCAGAAGACATGGGACTCCCTGCTGGAACTCTGACCATTAGCAGTCACTGCTTGTGTACTCGGGCTCTCAGTTTAGTCCCCTGTTTCTGGCAGGAGACTGTTCAGTCTTAGAATATTTGGAGCTAACTGAATTGTAGGTGGTAAAATAATTTGATGTGTTGGTTTTTTGTTTTTAAAAAAAATTAAAATGGATCAATTTTCAAAAAAAAAATAGTGCTTTTATGTGAGAAAGAAGTCATTGAATAAGCATTGTCAATGTCCTAGCCATTGAAAATGAACAAATTATTCAACTCCATTTCTCACTTTTAATTTGTAATTTAGCAAGAGGGATAGACAAATAATGAAGTTTACAATGTGTTATGTTTGAACCATACATACTACAATGGGAAAAGACAGGGTTTATAATTCCTTCTGGGTTGAAATAGCTTTAGGAATGTCCCAGTCTTTAGAAATTCGATGTTATAGAGGGACTGGAGAGATAGTGCAGTGGTTAGGATGCTTGCCTTATATACTCCCACCTGGATTTGATACCCATTGTCTCCTCTCCCCTCCCAAGCATGCCAGGAGTGATCCCTGAGCATAGTGCTAAAAGGAATCCCTGAGCACAGCCTGGTGTGCCAGCCTTCCTGCAAAAAAAAAAGAAGAAGGAATTCCACTGTATAAATTATAAATTTACATTCTAAAAGTTACTCAAGTGCTTCTGATTGGCCAAAGGAAAAGGCAATTGAAAACAAGATAACTTGTGGAAAACTTGCAAATATGTGCCTTATGCATTGCAGGAGGAGAAAAGATGCTTTCATTATGCCTTTTTATTGTCAGGAATTGAGAGATTCATTATTTTCTACTAACAGAAATTCAGACTCTGAATTTTTGTTTGAATCAGCGATGCTAAATGCTAACTAAATCATGTCTCAGAAACAAATTAAGTTATTCACAGAAAAATTTCAGTCTCCATGAAACAATATTAAATATGTTAAATATGTTTAAATCTCATCCATCCCATGTAGGTGAAGTAAGCAAAAGTATCCTTGGACAATTTTCCCCTCAAAATAAAAATATTTACCTTAAATTAAATTATTTGATCTTGTACCTTCAAATTTTTTATATTTTAACTTGTATTTTAGGAGAGTAATGTAATTTCAGAAGTTTTCTTTTGCACAGAAGTTATTGGAAAGGGGGAAAGCAGGATTTTTTCATTATAAGTGGACTTAAATGTGACAATTGTAACATATGTCCTCAAATTATTTGATGTTCCTAACAAGGGAAAGTGGGAGCTGTCCCCTCATATGTAATCTGGGTGAAGAAATTCATAGAATACAATTAACTATTCCATAGCAACCAGATTGTAAGCAACAAAAAACAGAGAAAGCAGCATCTTTGAAGCTTCTCCAAAGAGAGCAATGTGATTTTTGAGTCCTTTTTTCGAGAGGCTCACTGTAGGGGACAAAATCATACAGTTTAATTCTAAGACTATGATGCTAGAACAGTTATGTGTAGGTGTTTGGGGTTAGCCCCAGATGAATACTTAGCAAGACCCAGCCTTGACTACCATTGCTATTGAAGGGAGACACCCAGGAGAGTCTTCACTAGACTCTGACTCCTAATATTTCACCTAACACTTCTGACTGACACTGATTGAAAACAATCCAGAAGAGCCCTTCCTCTGTTTCTGAACCACAAGACTGGGAGAAGCAAAAGTTATATTAATAAGCGCTCACATGTATGGTAATTTGTATGTGTAGAAAGCATTTTAAGTACAAAACAGGTTCTGTTTTTGTTCTAAGTGCAACATGGAGAATTCTGGTTAATTTCTGAGTGCAACGTGACTCAGCAATTCCCTTTTTTTTTCCTTATCAGAAACTATGAAAGAAACAGGATTTGCTGATTCATTGCTACAGAATATTTCCATACCATATCGTTCCATGTGAAGATAGGATTATCTACCCATCCTAAAAAGGTAAATTTAAAAAACAATCCTGAAATTTTACTAATGATCCAAGTTTTGTCCATTCCTCTCTTTAAAAATCTTCCATTCTGAGCAAAAAAAAAAAAAAAAACAAAAAATCCAAAAAAAAGGGGCTGGAGCATAGCACAGCGGGTAGGGCGTTTGCCTTGCACGCGGCCGACCCGGGTTCGATTCCCAGCATCCCATATGGTCCCCCGAGCACCGCCAGGGGTGATTTCTGAGTGCAGAGCCAGGAGTAACCCCTGAGCATCGTCGGGTGTGACCCAAAAAGCAAAAAAAAAAAAAAAAAAAAAAAAAATCTTCCATTCTGTATTCTTGTTGAAACACAACTTGGAACTCTCTCTTGGTTGGGGCCCAGATCATGGTTTCTGTTCTTAAATAAATTATTTTATTATGACATGTAGCCTGTCATAATAAAATAATTTATTTCTAGGTGAATAAAAAAAATCTACAACTAGAAACTAATCAGAAAATGTATGTGAAACTCTTTATTGATGTGGATACTTCCACAAAAATCTATAGGTTTAAAATAGTCATTAGTGAGTATCACATGAAAGAAATTTGGTTTATTGGAATGGCCAATTTTGTGTGATTTTGGTCAGTGATCCAAGATTTTATCTGTATTTATTTAAAGCATCACTGATAAGTTTTATTGTTAGTACAAATTCACATTTTAAATGTTCTTAGAAGGACAGCTACTGCCAGGGATACCCATTTCAGTGGAATAGAGACTTTACCAGTTTTCTGGTTCCAGTCACTTGTTTAAATTGAGCTAGAAGAGCTGTGTGCAAAGATTTTTGGAGTAGTAATAAGGTAGGAGAAGAAACTATTTTGAATATACCGTTCTGGCTGGAGCGATAGTACAGCGGGTAGGGCATTTGCCTTGCATGCAGCTGACCAGGGTTCGATTTCTCCGCCCCTCTCCGAGAGCCTGACAAGCTACCAAGAGAATCTCGCCTGCAAGGCAGAGCCTGGCAAGCTACTCGTGGCGTATTCAATATGCCAAAAACAGTAGCAACAACTCTCACAATGGAGACATTACTGGTGCCCACTCGAGCAAATCGATGAGCAAAGGGATGACAGTGACAGTGATATAAGGAAACAACATTGAAGGTCCAGTTTAGAGTATAGTTACAAATGTAATTTGCAAATGACTTAGGGTGTCATAGTGGAGAATTTTATTTTTGAATGGCAAAATATTTTAAACTGCTCATTGTGGCAATGAATATAAGGCAATGTGGAGAAAGACTTGGTGGGAGCTGATTTCGTGAAACTGTTTTGTCTTCCAAGACGCTATGCATATATAACATAGAAACCTTCTCTTCTCTGTGAGCACGGACTTCTAGCAAGGCATAGCTTTAGTGTCCCATCAAAAGTGAATAAATTTCTTGTTGTATGACCTTGTCTCCATAAACCATTAGCTACTATACTCCATAAATTTAGAAGTTGCACTAATTTTCTGAAACTTATTAACTCCTCGCTTTTTTTAATCCATCCATTTTCCCTTTTATTCTAATTACATTAGTTAGGAAAAAGTATTTTTTTTTAATATAAGAGTCTCAATAAGGAGTAGGAAAAGAGGAGGTTGACCATTAAACTGAGAAAGTGAAAATCAAGGTGTAAAATAATATTAACTTGTTTTTAGGGTGTTTTCCTTGCATGCAACTGACCCAGGTTCTATATCTGGGATCCCGTATGGTTCCTTGAACCCTCCAGGAGTGATACCTGAGTCCAGAGCCAGGACTAAACCTGGAGCATCGCTCAAGCGGTCCCAAAATCAAGGAAGGGAAGTTAAGGTAAGGAAGGGGAGGGGAAGGGAGGGGAGAAAAGAGGAGGGGTGCAAAGGGGAGAGGAGGAGAGGGGAAGGGGAAGGAAGGAGAGGAGGGGAAAGGAGGGGAGGTTAGAGAAGGGACTGGAAGGAAAAGGAAGGTTAGGGAAGGGAAGTGAAGATTAGGGAAGGGAAGGGAAGGGAAGGGAAGGGAAGGGAAGGGAAGGGAAGGGAAGGGAAGGGAAGGGGAGGGAAGGGGAGGGGAAGGAAGGAAAGGGGAGGGAAGGGGAGGGGAGGGGAGGGGAGGGGAGGGGAGGGGAGGGGAGGGGAGGGGAGGGGAGGGGAGGGGAGGGAAGGGAAAGTTTCTTTTTGTATTTTATTATATTTCCTTATGTTGAACAAAAATCAGCAAACCTCTGAGCCTCATTAACCAGGATGCCATCTGCTTGTTACATCTATGCTGGGAAATGTCTGTCAACCAAACGTTTATACTCAAAGGGTAAGTGTGCAACCTCTGATTCCTAGTGCTTTGTGGACTCTGGGAAGCACTGAACCACAAACAGCAACGCTCTCTGTGCTCAGCTATTTTAAGACCAGACACTTCTCCAGCCAGTCAGAAGGACATGGTATTTCTTCTACCCAAATCATTAAACTCTAAACGAGTTACTCCAGTCTAAAGAATCCTGCATAAGTTCCAGCAACCATTCACCCAAGGATTCTACTTTATAAATACTAGCAGGGAGGATGCCCAATACATATGTCACATCCTTGAGCCACAATGAGTCTTCTCATTGTGATCGTTGATGGTGAGAAGTGAGATTTGCCTTGAAGACATTTCTAGTGATATCATAGCATCTGGAAGAGCCTGGCAAGCTCGTTGTGGTGTATTTGATGTGCCAAATACAGTAACAATAACAGTATCGTTCCCCTGACCCTGAAAAGAGCCTCCAATCGTTGGAAAAAACGAGTAAGGTGAGGCTGCTAAAATCTCAGGGCTGGAACAAATGGAGACGTTATTGGCACCTGCTCAAGTAAATCGATGAACAACAGGATGACAGTGATACAGTGATACTTATTATATTTGGGAAGACACCTGAGGGTGCTCAGGGGCTACTTCCAGTTTAGAGGTTTGGGGTTGCCTTCCAGTAATATTTGATGGACCATGCCATTGATTAGACTCAAGTCAGGTTTCTCAAATTAAAAGCAAATAACCCTTTGTTTTGTTACATTTAAATTTAAAAATAACAAAATAGCAATAAATAATGAATAATGCAGCTGGACAATAGGTCTCAGATTTTAGTGACTTAAAATTTGAAACAATTTTTATTTAATCTCCACCTATAAAAATGTAAAGTCATGAACCTTTTGATATTTGCATTTTATGAAGCTATTGTTTCAATTAATTACCATAATTATATGGCCCCTTCTTTAACATTCTTTGTAGTTTTTCCTTGACTAATTTCCTTCCCTCCCTTCTTCCCTTCTTCCTTTCTTTCTTCTCTCCTTCCTCCCTTCCTGCCTTACTTCATCCTCCTCTTATCCCATAACCTCTGCTATGTAGCCTATATCTTCTTCTCATAGTAACTGGAGTGTTTTACAAGATGATATAACATAAATTACAAGCAGTAAAAAAAAGACAAAGAAAACCAATGAGGAATATAACATGGAGCTAAGAACACAGTGAATAAAAAAGCACACTGCACAAAAGCCCACACACTTGGTACAAAAAGACTGTGAATCTGGTACTAATTGGCATCCTAGCAGCCAAGAAGAAAGAGAAAGCTGCTGGATCACTTACACAATTTATAGTGTCCATGACATAAAGAGACTAACTGGACAAAGGAAATTAACTTGCTTGTTATACGGATAAATGAGAATTTCTACAGAGGGTGTAGCATTATGGACAGTAAGTCCAACAAACTGCATCGTAAAAGGCATAAAAATGGGTTTTGTGGCCCTGTTTCATAGATCAACCTTTGGTGTAAGTAAATGGAGTCTTGCCAAAGCTTAGGTCAGTAGCAACAATATGATGAATCCTGGTCAGTTTTGATTTTTTTTTCAATCTGTTAAATAGGCAAGGATGTGACTCCAAGAGCTCAGAAGAGGAAGTCTAGGCATGCTCATCTGACAAGTCAAATGAGTAGTGTCCTATTTATGAGTCATAACTTCCCACCCCCGCTCCCAAGAAGAAACAAATACAGCCTGTGAAGTTGAGTTTCAGAGAAGATACATTGCCTTAGTAACTTCTCATCCAGCCAGCCCCTGTCTGTCAGTGCAGTGACCAATCCCTCTAGTGTGGCTGGAATCTCCTGAGGAGTGGAGAGGTCATATTCAGCCAGGGGCACACACTTGCCAATATTTATTTTGGGAGTTGCAAATGGCAGAAAATTTAAATAGCTATTGCCCTAACAAAAACAGAATTTTAATTTAGTGTCATTGAGAACACTTTCCAAAAATAAAGAATATATTCTACGGCAACTATTAAGTGAGAGAATTTTTTTTAAAGTTTAATATACTGTCATTATTTTGTTAGAGTTTTTTCAGGATATCTTCAGAGTCTACCTTTACAAGGGCAGCAATTTAATGATGCTTCATTTGTAGTCTCTGCTCTCAAGTATTTAGGTGTACTTCACTTTTGTTCTAAGTCTTGATTGGAAAAGACATTCTGACTCTTATATGGGTCTTTTCAAACCATCTGCCTAGAACATTCCCAGTTCCATTCTTCCCATCTATCATGGACTTGTATTTTTATGAAATTCAGGGAATAATGAATAAACTAGAAAAAACAATCATGGCTTTGGATGTTGTGGCGATCAAATAATTAAAAAATATTTTCTAAACACTTTCCAATGCAGTGTCTGTATTTGTCTATTGGCAATGGGCAGCCTGGAGACAGTTTTACAGTAGGGTTGGGGGTCATGATCAGAGAATCATAACCTAGGTACCCAACACAAATTCTATTTAGTTCACGATCAACTTGAGATGCTATTTGCTTAATATCTACTGACAGTTTTAATTCAGTCTCCTGTCCATTTAGAAGGCATTGTGCTGACACATAGCTGAGAAGACGCAATGTAGCCACAGGGGCCAGAATTGACTGCACCCTTTGCTGTTGAAAAAAGCATTCACTGTAAAATGAAAACATGGGACTCCCTATAGAAAGTTATTAAGGATTCTAAGGCAGAGTCAACGGAAAACTGAGCTAATTGTGGAGCTCTTCTGACGGCAGGGGCACAGGTCACACACTTTGGGTACTATTCCTGACTGGGGTCTTCACACTGCTCCTGCTGAGATGCCTCTAAAGGATGCCATTTGCCTGCACCAGAGTCACTCTCAGACATTCCTGTGACAGCCATGCCTGCATTCAGGTGCGTGTGTGTGTGTGTGTGTGTGTGTGTCTGTGTCTGTGTGAATGGTACTTTGATTCAAATATGAGGTTGCTGCTCCTGACAGGCTGTACTTTGACATGTGTGGATGACCTAAAAAAATAAATAGCATCAGTTCTTTTCAGATTACATCTTGGCACAACCAGGTGTGTTAGAAATATTGTCACTTTATTTTTATTTTTTTTAATTCTTTTATTAATTCACCATGTGGAAAGTTACAAAGTGTTCAGGTTAAAGTCTCAGTTATACAATGCTCAAACACCCATCCCTTCACCAGTGCAAAATATTGTCACTTTAAGGTTGACTTCCTAACTCTTTACAGGACTTTTACTTAAAATTGGTTTTGATATTCTCTGTTTTCTGAATGCCAGAACAACAAAGCCAAATAGAAGTGATTGCTTTATGGAAAATGCCAAATTGTTCTCAGGGGACAAACTCATGCTCTTTCCATCTCCTCTTTAAAAAAATTGTTCAAGATAAATGGATCAAAATGCACCAAGAAAAATCACAAACCATTCTAAAACCCAGAAAAAGAGACTCTGGGTTCTTTTGGAAAGTTCACTCTGAAAGTAGAAGAAAACACACACACACACACACACACACCACACAAACCACACAAACCACAAAGGTTTTTCAGTTACATAACATTCACTAAATTATTTTGAATTGTTTTAATTGCTCTAAGGCAGAATTACTCCATTCATCTCTCAAATTTTTAATAAAATCTGAAATATCTTGTGTGCTGAATTTTTTCTATTTTTAAAAAATGTAATCACACCAGGAACCAGGAAAAAAATGAACATAAAATATTTTAGATGCCATTTTATTTTTTATAAAATATTAGTATTTTATTTTCTAATTAAAAAGATTTGTAAATAACTGTGCCTTATTAAAAATATTTTAATTAGAAAATAAAATGCTATAATTTTACAGTATATATTATACTATATATACTATACAATGTACACTATATATACTATACTATACTATACTATACTATACAATAAAGTTATTCATAGTTGAGTTGCAGACATATGATGTTCCAGCACCAATCCCTCCACCAGGATCAACTTCCCTCCACCAGTGTTTCAGGTTCCCTCTCACTTCCCATCCTGCCTCCTTGACAGGCACATTTTTATGTTTGTTGTTGTAGTTTGCATTCAGGGTTTCAGTTTTGTTAGCTCTGTGATTTTGAAACAGATATACTACACCTCTACACCACTGATGGATCCAAGGTCATCGATCCCTGCCCCTCTAACTTTCATTTCACCTCTTCTTGCTCCATCACCCTTGATTTATTTCCTCCTCTATCCTCCTTCCTATACTCTTTATATTTGTTTAAGATAAAAGTAATTAAAAAATTTCATTAGTGATTTTACCAGGAAAGTATTTTTTTGAAACAAATGTCTAGGGGCCGGAGCGATAGCACAGTGGGTAGGGCGTTTGCCTTGCACGCAGCTGACCCGGGTTCGATCCCCGGCATCCCATATGGTCCCCCCAAGCACTGCCAGGAGTAATTCCTGAGTGCAAAGCCAGGAGTAACCCCTGAGCATCTCTGGGTGTGACCCAAAAAGCAAAAAAAAAAATGTCTATATGTTTGTATATACACATATATATGTGCCTTCTACATTGAGAAGAATGTGTTTATTTCAGTGCAATAAGGAAAATATTTTTTACTTCTTTGAAAATCCTAGAGTCATTTATTTGTGTCACACCGTCTACTTTATTTTTGTAAAAGCTATTTGAAGAGTTAACTAGATTTATAGAAAATATAGCATGGAAAGTCCAAAATTCCTTCATCCTTCTTCCTCCACAATCTCCCCTATTAATGACAGCCTCTGTTCAGAGCAATACATTAATTGTACTTGATGAACCTATGATGAACATTCTTTTAACCCATAGTGCATAGACCACACTAAGGATCACTCTTGGTGTTGCACATTCTATAAATTTTGACAACTGTTTAATGATTTGTTATCAAAAATGTATTAATTTTTAACATAAAATTTTTTACATTTAAAAATGTAATCTCTAAGCACAGTTTCACAAATTTTGATTTTTATTTTGGACTCTGCTATAATTTCCACAGGGATAAAGTAATATTCATTTTGCTGAAAGGGATACAACTGCCCACCCACCTTCCATTCTTCCTCTCTTCCCCAACACAACCAAACCCACTAACATCACACTATTTTTTTTTTTAAGAAAGTGGTGACCAAAAAATAGTTTTGGCTAGTTTAATTTTTTTTAAGTTGGGAAATTCCCATCAGAAAAAATGTTCTGTTTCAGATTTCAATAGAAAAGCAACCATGGGATTAAGTGGATTAATATCAAAAGCTTTGTTAAAAAGGAAAAGAAAATCCATTCTTATTTTTTTCTGAGTGAATGTATCTGTGATTTCATTGACCCTGACAGTACCAGTATGAAACAGCCACCACACAAATGGATGGTAACAGCTGGACACTAACACCAGGGTGGATGGTGATTGGACATACCATGCGCAGCTCTGAAAGGCTTTTTGTCTTTATGTGATTTCCTCTATTATAGGATGTCTTTGCTATACAGTTTCACTTCAGTATCTAAGTAGTATTTGGAGGATAGTGTCATTGTAAAAAGACTTAGTCTTCTTACAACCTTCCCTGCCCCCATATGGGCAGATTGTATGATAAATCCTGACTCTAGAATTTGGGCAAGATTTTTTTTTTAAAGAATCTTGAAATGGTAGTGATCATTCTAATACTGCATAACAGCAGGCTTAAAAAGTGTCATTTAAGCTGTGCTCCTAAAGACTATGATCCGAGAGGTCTTCTAACCCATTTTGGCACCCAGAGTGACTTCTTACAGAAATGCATCTAGACTGTGAACTGAACTAAAATATCAGAAATCCAAAACCGCAAGCTCATAGAGTCTTCATTCTCAGCAATGAAATTATTAAATGATGCCTTTTCAGCAGGCCTGATTGTTGGGGGAAAATTCAAAACAATAATAGTGAGTTCTCTAATGAAATATTGAATGTATTGAAAGTATAGAGAGAATAAAGTGAAGATCATTAGCTACTTATGTGGGGGCTGGGTGGGAGGGGGGTATATTTGGGTTCTTGGTGGTGGAACATGTGCGCTGGTGAAGGGATGGGAGTTCAATCATTATGTGACTGAGACTTGAACCTGAAAGGTTTGTATTTTTTTTCACAGTGATTCAATAAAATAAAAACAAAAAAATGTCATTTAAAATTTTTGTCAAACCATTTCACTACAATAGCCATTCGTGGTCTGGAGCACTAGCACAGCAGGTAGGGTGTATGCCTTTCATGCAGCTGACCAGGGTTCGATTCCCAGCATCCCATATGGTCCCCGAGCACCGACAGGAGTAATTCCTGAGTGCATGAGCCAGGAGTAATCCCTGTGCATTGCCGGGTGTGACCCAAAAAGTAAAATAAATAAAAAAATAAAATTGCCATTGAACTTTCTATAAATAGATATTTATTTGTAAATATACTCATTTATTCAGTGTGTGTATATGTGTTTGTGTGTGTGTGTGTTTGTGTGTGTTGCTGAAGATTGAAGCTAGGGTCTCATATATACAAACCTTTCACTCTACGACCAAGTCAATATCCCTAGTTCACATATATTTCTGTTAATGAGTACTTATGTAAATATTCTATTAGAGATACCACAGACAATAACTATTGCAAATGCATCATTCTTTATAATGATCTCACCAGGCAAAACAGTGGCATAAGATAGTTTGATGGTTATTAAAGCTTAATATATCTCTCATCATTACTGTCATCACTGTCATCCCATTGCTCATTGATTTGCTCAAGCGGGCACCAGGAATGTCTCCATTGTGAGACTTGTTACTGTTTTTTGGCTCATCGAATACGCCACGGGGAGCTTGCCAGGCTCTGTCATACGTGCGGGCGGATACTCTTGGTAGCTTGGCGGGCTTTCTAAGAGGGATGGAGGAATCAAACCTGGGTCAGCCGTATGCAAGGCAAACGCCCTACCCACTGTGCTATTTCACCATCCCGCTCAATATATAAACATAAATTTTTAAAAGTTGGATAATGTGGGCCAAAACAATAGTACAGAGGTTAAGACACTAACCTTACACATGGCAAACCAGGTTTGATGCCTGACATCATATATGGTCCCCTGAGCACTGTTAGGAGTGATTCCTTAGAACAGAGACAGGTAATTCCTACGAACAGCTGGTTGTGGCTAAGAAAAGACAAAATAAAATGAAAAATGAATCATAATAACTATCTACAAAGGTCAAGAGTGGTTTTTAAAATGTTTTGTCAATTTTTAAAGATACTACTTATATAGTTTTATTGCATCTTATGTTGCTGAAAAACTTAGATCTAGTTTATCAGCCTGCCACGTAGCTCCTTTTTCAGAAACATAGGTTACCATCAAAAAATTTTCTGCTACCCTTGTTTTAAGTGTTGTGTCTTGCTGAATCAACACAGCTGAGTTTGATACAAGTTCAATGTCATTTCCTCGCAGCATTAACTGGTGTTTCTGGGCTTGAGGTACAGAATAAGCAATACCTGACCTCATTTGAACCCTGCGGGCATGTATTTTCACCCAAGAAATTTCAGATTCCAACTAGCATGACCCCCTAGATCCTATACTGCTTATGACTGCAGATGGTGTGGACTGTACCCAGTTTCTTGTGATTTTCCCACCATTTGGCAACCTGGAGCCTCTTCTTGCCAGGAGTCTGAATTCTGTGTTGATGTGACTTATGTTCCTCTGCAGAATGCCTCGGATGTCCATCAAAATGACAAAATACTGATTCAGGAAAATGTCGAGAATTTTCGGGAAGGTCGATGTTTTCGGGAATGTCGACATCTGATTGCTGAGGATGGTCTTCATTCTCCGGGTAGATGGAGCAAATAGAGAAAGTCTTTTATCATCAAGCTCTTGTAGCCTGTCGGGGTCCTTAATAGAGATTTTTCTAAACAAACAGTTTTTCAGAAATGATTTACATATTCTTTATGTTTACATTTCCAAAAATGTCTGCAACAATGAGTTAAGATGACTGGAAGATTAGCAAAAGAACATCTTTTTCTCTGCCTCAACACTCGTCTTCCCTTAACTGTTTCTGTTGTGATGATGGAGGCAGACACACATGCTTGACTGTAATGCTTGCACATTTGTTTGTGGTATTCTCTGAAGGCTCCTCGCTAGTTTGTGTAGCTCACACTCCTGGTCCTGGTGCTTGCTGAGTTCATACTCTGTTGTGTTCTTTCACACACAGAGAGTCACTATGGTGTTCACATGTGTGCTCACCAGGGGTCACACTTTAATGCCTATGGTGCACCTACTTTTTTCTTTGTCAGAGCTCACTAGACATTGAACTTTCTTAGTTGTGAAGTTTGCATATAGCTGGTTGGGTTGTGGACAGAAATCACTTGTGACACAGTTGAGATTACAGAGAGCAGAGCTGAGAGGCAGAAGCAGCCATGCTGCTAGAACCCCACTCTGCACACTCGGTGAAGCTAGGGATTGGATACATGGCCTTAGTTTGCAAGGCAGGTGCTCTTTTCTTTTTTTTAATTCCTAATTGTGTAATTTTCTTTCTTTTTTTTAATTTTATTTTTTTTATTGAATCACCATGTGGAAAGTTACAAAGTACTCAGGCTTATGTTTCAGTTATACAACATTCAAACACCCATCCCTTCACCAGTGCCCATATTCCACCACCAAAAGCCTTAGTATACCTCCCGCCCCCACCCCCTCCACCCCCAACTGCATAACTGATGAATTTCACTTCATTTTGTCTTTACCTTGATTACATTCCATATTTCAACACAAAACTCACTATTGTTGTTAGAGTTTCCCCCAAGAAGGACAGCCCTACTACCAAGGAAGCATTTGATAATTAGTTTTCCATTGCTTAGAATGAAGAGACATGTAGCCCCACTGCTCCAAGCACATAACTCTTTTTTTTTCTTTTTCCTTTCATTGGCTCTGGAGATTTCTGAGCACTGTTGGCGTGACTTCAGAGTTTCTGGTGCCATAGGACCCGTGCAACCCTGAACCTTCAGCTTCCCATTGGACTCCTGGCCCAGTTGTCTGAGAATCATGACAGTCTCCATTTGGAAGTTCCTCATAGCACTCCCCTACCTCTGGAAAATGTCAAAAATAAAATGGAGGACTCTTAGAATTATAAGTAATAACTTGCATTTTTCCTAAGAGAAATTATTTTTTTGAAGATTTTAATTTTTATTATTTTTATTAAATTTTAAAATAATGTTTGTATTGAATCACCATGATTTAACTATTACAAAGCTGTACATGATTGGGTTTCAGTTATACAGTGTTACAACACCCGCTCCTCACCAGTGTACATTTCCCAGTAGGAATGTTCCCAGTTTCCCTCCCTTTCCAGCCAACTCTTTCCAGCACCAATGTTCGCATTTCCCTCCCCCTCTTAAGATCCTTAAAACCGCACTCTCCAAAATGAAATATCACATACATTTGTTCTCTCAGGATTAGAAGTTTAAAAACTTCAGTTTCATTTCAATGCTTTCTGATTATGACCTACCATAACTCACACTGACTATTCAATGAATTAATAGAATTAATATGAACATTGATAGGCTTGTTTTTTTGAAGAATCGTTATCATGTCACTGATAATGTCATTTACCATATGTGAGAGATTATGGGAAAAATTCAAAACTGACAGAAGATGAGATGACTCTCCACCACCAGAAGATTGATGATAGACAGAAGGTCATGCTTTGATAAATTTTTTTTCTTATGAGATGTCAAGTGTCAATTGTTCTGAGATTCAAACATAAGCAATCTGATTGTGACAAAAACATTTCTTAAGTATAAACCTAACAGGCTATTTCAGAACATTGAGGTGATCCAAGGATTAGGAGATCTAAAGTCTGGACATAAATATCATAATTGTGTATGTGTGTGCACATTACAATTATCTGAGTATTTTTCCCTATTTGTGATATTGGAGACCTGAATCACCTGCTTTGTCAGTGCTTCACAAGCCCTAGGAGTTTTATTTGTAGTCTGAGACCTGAGAAGACCTGATAACAGTTCAGACTTTTTTTCCCAGCATGAAACCCAATTATACTTCAAGGACTTAGAGCAGCAAAAATAATTGCTTCTGTTTCAAACTCAATTCAAATCATTATCACAGTTGTCAAACTCAGATTTTTTTTTAAATTGCTTTAGTCATTATTATTTTTTAAATGAAAAACAAATGTAATAAATACTATTTCTTTTCTGATTTCCTATTTTTTAAAAACAATTGCTTTGAGCAGCACAGTTTACAAAACAGTTTCATACATAAGACTTCCACCAGAGTGTCCACTTCCCTCCGCCATTGTTCAAGAGGGCCCACGCCCCGCCCACATTCTCCTCAGTGGTAAGCTTCAAGTTGAAAACCAGTTCTCAATTTCTGTTTCTTTTGTGCATCTTTTATTCCCTCACCATGTTTCTTTATATCCTACCTATTAGATAGATTATCTGTGTCTGTCCCTCTACTTCTGATTCACTTCACTCAGTATTATATTTGAATCCATTCACATAATTGCGTGATTTCATCTTTTCTTATAGCCTAATAGTATTTCACTGTGTATATGTACCATCATTATTTTTTTTATCCAGTGATCTATTTTTAAATATTTGGACTATTTCCAGATTTTGACATTGTGAACAGTGTTGCAGTGAACATAGAGATATAAATATATTTTCTGAATAGAGTAACAAATGCTATTTATTATCTAATTTTCTATTTTTTAAATTTTTTAAAGAAACATTTTAACTAAAATTAAAGATTATTTTTCATTTGAAATGGCTTTATTGTGGATTTGATTAGTCAACTTTTAAGAAGAAAACATAGTTTATTTAAAATAGACATTAAATATATATACATCTGCATTTTATCTGTAGGTAATAAAATACAGTTTGAATTTAAATCAATAGCAGTTTGATTGTTCACATTGGAAATTGCAGGCAGTGGTGGTGAGGTCATACATGCACTTGAATTCAGGACGTCATTGACTAAAGAGCAGTGATGTTCTAACACTTGTTTTTGGGAAAATGTAATTCTGGTCTATTACAATTCAATTTATTCCACAAATATCTTTATACTACTTTGGCCATGCATTAAAATTGATTTAGCATATAGACCACCGAAGCGTGCCTCTATCCTCAAAGTACTCAGTGCAGTTGGGACAGTTAGAAACCAATGCTTTGCCACAGGGACCCTTGAAAGAAGACTCCTCTTGTTCTTAGAGTGGTGGGGAAGGGCTTTTCTGCTTTATTCTCTAAAAAGAGGAATCTAGGTCTTACTGAGCTCATCTAAAAAGTGACAAAGCTATCTTAGAATTCCAGTTTCATATTTCATACCTTGTCAACTCTTCTAGGGATGGGAAGAACCTGCTGAGACATTAGATGGAAGCAGTAGGACAGAATATATTAAAGATAGTTTTAAGAGATAAAATGGAGAGGCTGATCAGATATTGAGTGATTTAAGAGAGCAAGTCTAGATGACTTTGGCTAAACTCTAGCTTGAGTAATGAGGGAGAGTCTATGCTAAGAAAGGGAAACAGTGGGTAGAGAAAAGCATGTTAGTGAATTTGGTTTTATATCTCTAGTGTTCCCAATTCTAGGTAATAATTGGCATGAAAAAAAACATGAATAACCAGATAAATTAAAAAGCTATATGTGAGGATAGCATATATTAGGAAGGGAGAATATATAAGGGGGGAAATGGGTTAAAGAAAAACACAGGGTTAATAAGAGAAAAAGTAATCAAATGGGATTGGGAAGAAACTTATATGCAACAATATGAAAAACTACACATTTCTAGTGGTATAAGAGTAAAACACATTAGTTTTAAGAATGATGATGCTTGGTAATAAAAATTATCATTTATCCATGTTGTATCAAAAACTAGATATTACACAGTAAGTTTCCTTGGGAATGGAGCAATAGCACAGCAGGTAGGGCGTTTGCCTTGCCTGCAGCTGACTGGGGTTCAACTCCTCCGATTCCTTCGTCCATCTCAGAGAACCCATCAAGCTACTGAGAGTATCCTGCTCACACGGCAGCACCTGGCAAGCTACCTGTGGCGTATTTGATATGTCAAAAACAGTAACAAGTAGTCTCACAATGGAGACCTCACTGGTGCCCGATTGAGCATAGGGATGACAGTGCTACAGTGCAGATCTTTGTCCATGTCATGCTATTGCATGCCATACTATTCTATACCTTACCACCCACAACACTTCATACAAAACCACACCATACTAAATCATACTCTTCTTGAGCTCTTTGGTGACAGCAAAGGTGCAATAACTTTATCAAAAAGCAGAAATGTTCATAGTATTGTCACCAGGTTAATTAAACTATAATAAAATTAATAAAAAGTAAATGACTCAACAAAATATTAACATAATATTAAAAAAATAATACTGTGGGGCTCAATCCCCAAGAAAATTGTACTGATTTTTATGCTGGTATGCCCAGATCCTGCTATTATCCCCTTCAACTCTAGTGTGAGCAGAGCTTCATATCTTATTTCTAATGAATAGATTAAGCAGAAGACAGGTGGTATGAACAGGAGATGATGCAAGAGGCAGTGTGATATCACTCTTCTGAGAGAAGCCAAGTCATGAGCATGTCCCATGGAAGGGTCTAAGCAGTTAAGCATTGAAGTCTCCTATCAGCAGCATACGAATCAACTTGGAAATAAGGATTTCTAGTCGCAAACAAATCTTCAGAGATTGTAGTAGCCCCAAATGACATTTATTTTAGGGGGACCGATTCCAAGTTTTTTGGAGAAGTTCTCAGTTATAGTACTGAAATTCTGTATGCTGGGAAACTCCTCTGACACCACAACCTAAGAGTGATTTGGTCAAGCCAGTGGATTGTAGCCTAATGAGGTCCTCCTGAGGCTGAACCCCTTAGCTAAGCTATTTTCATATCTTTACTTTTCAGAAAGACTAGATGAGCTATCAAATGTTGTTTTGGCAGTAATTTATTGCTAATACACATACCATATCACATTGCACCCAGAAACCACATACTGCTTCTACCAAACTTGTGTTGAAGATGAAAATACAAGGATTTGACTGTAAATTACTGCCTAGGAAATTTCTCCACTTCCTACTTTCTTACATGGAGAAGAATCTTTAATTTTTCTGGTACTGTGTATTGCATTTCTACTGTTGTGGAGAAATATTAGCAGAGTGTTTTCCACTGGAGTAGTAGAAAAATATCCTTCCCGAAAATTAATGGAATTACTCCGTGTGAAAAAATAAAAAGAACAAAAAAATGTTTACTAAATACAATATAAAGTGCAGATACCTTTTCTTCTATTTTATGACTCCTCCTTCATTATAACCCATGGGGAATAGCCTAGAGTAATGTCTTCATATTTAGTTTTGGCATTATTTGAATGCTATACTTATAACATGTGAAACATGTATGTTTATAGTTCAAAAATGAAAAGAATCAGGGTTTTTTTTTTGTTTTTGGGTCACACCTGGCGATGCACAGGGGTTACTCCTGGCTCTTCACTCAGGAATTACTCCTGGCGGTGCTCAGAGGACCGCCAGGTATGCTGGGATTAGAATCCGGGTCTGTCGTGTGCAAGGCAAATGCCCCACCTGTTGTGCTATCACTCCAGCTCCAGAATCAGTTTTTTTTTTTAATACTTAGATGAATTTAGGATTCCACAATGTAGCAATGAATGTTATTCCTCAGTGTGCCTTTTTTCTGATGATTTTTTTCTGTTTCTGGTTAAAATATTTGTATATTATATCTAGTTTTATGCAAAATAGTTTTTTCTGATAATTTATGGTGGTTTAAAATATTTGTGTATTAGACCTGCTTTTATAAAAAATATTGATTTTGAGGATATGGAATGATTTGATGTTACTAAACTTTAAAAATAGTGTCAGAACATTCTAAAGATATGTTATCTATAGTTTATGTGTATTATTATCACAAAATATCATTTAAGCTGCCTATTTTTTAATTCAGGCCAGAAATGTTTCTATTTAATCTAAATAATATGCATATATATTTTTCTACTATTTAATTTAATTGGAGACATAAAGTGAGCTATTTATAATTTTCTGGTTGTCTGAGATTTAATATCATTATGAAATCTGAGTCTTTATAAACTGTTTTCTAAGAAACCATTATTGTCATTTTGAGAACTGAGTTTTCATTACATGCTTTGAGAGAGAGAGAGCATGAAGAATAAAGAACAAGGGTAAAGTTTTTGTGGCATTGGCAAAAAGGAACAGAGACTTTGGGGACCGGTTTTCATGAGGTTACTTTCAAGGCAGGTTATCCCTGGGAAATGAGTAAATAAATATAATTTCCAAAGGTTACTATTAGAAATTAGACTGTAAATCAGTTTAGATAGAACAATCCAATACATTGTATCTTATTTAGAATTAGATACTTAAGATAATTTGTTGAACTACTTTTTAAGTTTAAATGAATATTAGAGATTTTTCTACACATGAATTTAACAAATTTAACAAAGAAAATATTAATCAGATACAGAGCTAAATACTTTTTTGTCTATGAAATTGGAAATCTTTCTAATAAAAGGATTATTTTTCTCTCCCCACCTCAGAATTTCCTTACTTCACACTCCAAACAAAGGATGTTAGATTTGGCCATCTGCAAAGGCTACTACATCAATTCAGTCCCCCCGCCCCTCCCCACCACCCTTATTTTTTTCCTTAGTTAAAATTGCAATCATTCCACTTTCCCCTTCCTATCATTTTTATACAACAAGTGGTAATTTGTCTTTTGTCTCTTGAAGCCTCTTAGTTTTTTTTTCTAGACATATCCCAATATTTATTTCACACTTCTCTCTTGTCTTAAAAAGCATTCACATCCTATTCCCTGAAACTTCCAGCTTCCATATGTTTAATCACTGTCTGTGAAACCTGCCTATTGTAACCTCCCTGGTCCCTGACCTACAATACCCAGATGCTTCCTGTGAAACAAATCCCAGACTCTGACTTGGAAGTTACAGGAAATACTTTTTTTTTTGTAGAGCTGAAAATTCCACAAAATAATGTAAAAAGGTACTATGTAATCTCTTGATTATTGGAATAGTAGTTCCTACATGTTTGGATTTTCTTCTCTTTGTTGACTAACTCTAATCAATTACACAAAATGTCACTTGTATTAGGGTGTGTTCGAGACTGAACACACAGGTGACACTTAGTCCTACTTCAGCTCCAGGGAAAAGTTTGGAATGGCAGGACACAAAAACTGTTGGGAACCTTTGATTACAATCACTATGGAAGGAAGCAGGTTACACAGTTTACCATAATGGAAGCTATTTAATAATTATTACTTTTGAAATATTATTTGATAGCCACATTTAGGTATGAATATGTGTGATATACTACAAATCTATACACCACAAATAAAATCGTAAAGCTGAAGAGTTCAAAGACAAATTGTCAGGAAATGATGATACAATTATTTATCACCCTCTCTTGTTCAGTATCCTTTTTAAAAAATGACCTCATATTTAGAAACAGCAGAAAACTAAAAGCCCAGTCAGCAGGAAGACAACCTGTTGCTCCACATTGATCCAATCAGCAAATATTCACAGGCATTAACTTTTCTTTGACACTATACTAAAGACTAAAATTGAATGTATGGGAATACAAGACATTATGAAATCTTGGATGAGAAATATATGCAGTTCTTCTTGGATGGGGTATCAGTGGTTGTTATGTCAGAAAAGGTTTTAGGTCATTCTCATTGTTAAGTAGAAGTTAGTCAAGAAGGGGCTATTAATGAAGTTGAAAAAAAGATATAAAAGAGAAGGAAATAGAAATATTCTCAGCAAGATATCCAGGCCAGAAATTAAATTCTATATGGGAAACTACAATCATTTAAAGTTTTTTTGAATCATTGTGTATGACATTAAGTAGTGAAAAATTCAAGGTATGTGATTAATGAAGAAACCAAAGATGTGAGAGTTGATATTAAGAAATAAGGGCATGCATAATCTGGAAAAAAACGGAGTGCCCCAAAACAAATGACTGGTTAAAGAAACTTTGGTGCATCTACACAATGGAATACTATGCAGCTGTTAGAAAAGACGAAGTCATGAAATTTGCATATAAATGGATCAATATGCCAAGTATCATGTTGAGTGTAATGAGTCAGAAAGAGAGAGACAGACATAGAAAGATTGCACTCATTTGTGGAATATAAAGTAACAGAATGGGGAGATTAACACCCAAGAGTAGTATAGATAAGAACCAGGAGGTCTGTCCCACAACTTGGAAAGTGGCCTCACATGATGGGGGAAAAGGCAGCTGAGATAGAGAAGGGAAGACCTAGTAGAGGATGTTGGGAGGACCCACTCAGGTTGAGAGATGCATGCCGAAAGTAGACTATAGACCAAACATGATGGCCACTCAATACCTCTACTGCAAACTACAACACTCAAAAGGAGAGAGAATAAAAAGGATGCAGGGTGGGGTGGTGGGGGTTGGGGTGGGGATAGTTGGAGGAATACTAGGAAAATTGGTGGAGGAGAATGAGCACTGGTGGAGGGATGTAAATGATCACTGTATGACTGAAATGCAAACATGAAAGTTCATAAGTTTGTAAAAAAATTGTCAGTTTTACAAATTTTTATGAATAATTAACACATTTAAAGAAAAAAGTAATAAGGGCATAAAGGTAGTTAAGGAGCCATATTTTATCTCAAAGGACTTTGTTAATTCTGAGGAAATATGAAATACAGAGATAGACATTCTAGATATAACCCAAATAACTAGTGAAAAACAAAAAAAAAGTTTATGGATCTATTATGATGGTAGCCACAGTGATTAAGGAAAGACAAGAGTTAATAAAGTACCTGGCAAAATAAAATTAGATAGATTTTAAAAGTATTTGGGGGTAAAATTATGAAGAGCTTGTCATTTCTCTGCCTAGAATTGAGAGAAGTGGCCGATATAATCACATGTGAATTTCTTTTTTTGTTGTTGTTGTTTTTTTTTTGGGTCTCATCTGGCGATGCACAGGGGTTACTCCTAGCTCTGCACTCAGGAATTACTCCTGGCGGTGCTCAGGGGACCATATGGGATGCTGGAATTTGAACCTGGGTCGGCCGCGTGCAAGGCAAACGCCCTACCCGCTATCACTCCAGCCCCTCACATGTGAATTTCTAATGTGAACTTCTAGCTTAAATATTTGTTTGATTTACTCTGTCATAAATGAAGGACTATAAGGCTAGGGACACATTTTATTGAAAAATTGATAATTTCAGCTTTGAACAAGGTGAAGTGAAGGTTTGCTCTATTTTGATTTACCCTTTTATTTTTTATATAAAGTAAGCATGTAAATCTCCAATGGAAAATCTGGACCTAGAATTTAAGGCTTGGAAGTCCTTAGTAAACATGTGGTTCTTGAAATATAAGTATAAATAAAATCAGAGAAGGAGAAAACACAGGTGGAGAATAATGAGAGTAAGCTCTATGCATCAGAGATATTAAATGATTGTGCTAGTAATAGCCAAAGGGAAATACATAAAATATATGAAAATTCAGAAGGTGTGGTGGCACGGAAACCAAAGACGTAGAGTTTAAGAAACAGGAGATGATCAATAGTTTTAAAACTGAGTTACTTTGTATAGGTAAAGACTCAAAAATATCCTTTGCATAATGTAGAAACTTAGAGGTTGCTTGTACCCTAAGAAGTCGTAATAGAAATTTTGGTTGAGTTATGGAGCAGATGTCAGATTCCACTAGTACTTTAGCAAATAAAGATATATAATGCACTTCTCAGGAGTTTGGAGATGAGGATAAGATTTTTGATTGGCAGGCCAAACTATAGGATTTAGTCAAAGAAGGCATCTTTTTTTGTTGGTTGGCTTTCAATGATTATGGAAGAGTCTTGTGCATGTTCAAATACTACTGGAAGAAGGACTGAGAAGATGGTTTGAAGGGCTGGAATTCAAGTTTTTTTGCAAAGAGACCCAGAGTTTAATACTTAGCACTATATGGTCCCAGGAGAACTGCTGAGTATGCCCCCGCCCCCCGAAACAAACAAATAAGATTATTGGAAGAACAAAATACAGAGGAAGAAACCAAATGGTAGCTAAAATTGTTCGTGCCTATAATAATATAATGCTCACCCTTATAGTGTTTCACCCAAGAGTAAAAATTCAGAAACCTGAAACTTGACAGAGTAGAATCTAGTTGATCCAGTTTTGTCAACCACAGACACTCACTAGTGAAATATGTTGTCTTTCTGCTTAGTACATTGCTTGGGGGTGAGTTGGGTAATTAAGTAGATTAGTTAGAGAGTGACCTAACTCCTTTAAGTTGTAGAATACTTCAGGTGTCTTGGGAAACAAAAGTTGGATGGATATTTAGGAAGGTGAATAGATGAAGGTATAAACAATAGTGTTTAATTGGAATTAATCAGTTAAAAATTATACTTTCTAAAATAAAGTTTCTCTATTAAGACATCTAAACCTACTGTTTGTTAACATAAATAATTGGAATTGGTTTGCTTCTAGGTTATACTTTATTCCACTTTCAAAAGCAATGTTTAAATTCATGACTGCCTTGAGGTAGTTATAGAAATAGTTACTTCATGTATGTATAAATAAGAGGGTAACAAATATTCATATATCTGTATATATCCATATGTGTGTGTATGTGTGTGTATGTGTGTGTGTTTATATAATTGGAGAATATATGTGTGCTGCTTCCTGAGGATCCCATAACTTAATACTGGGACCCATACATACTTGGTTTTGGTTGTGATGCATCAAATATAACACACCTGTGGTATCATGGGTTCCAAGTGCCTTTGCTTCCAGGATAGTGCTTGGTGCATGATGTTTAGGAACTGGGAGTGAATTTTCGATCTCACACCAGCAAGGGCAATGCTGAATCTCTGAGCTATTCTTGTTTTTTTCTAATATATATTTTTAAAAAGTTTTTTAGATGCATTTAGGTGTTAAGCCCAAGTAACCCAAATGGAAAGGACATTGGTAATTGATGGCATATGTTTGGATGGAGTCTTTATAGGTCTTGGAAGGGGAATAAGGCCTTTTGGTCTCTGTAAGTAAGACAATTAATTATTTTTTATTATGCAGCTTAGGCAGCCTATGGGCTTTTAAGGGTACTCTTGCTGAGCGATTTTCATGCAAGAATACCATGTTTTATTTGTGGTATGTCTTGAATTGTGTTAAGTACAATCTTATCTAAAAGCAGCAAAAGCACTATTTAAAAAGAATGAAAAAACCAAGTAACTCTAAAGCAAATCTTTTCATAAATCCTAGGAGGTATTTTAAAATAAATCTATTTAGGAGGTAAATTTTTTGGGAATTTGACTTTGACATCTGCAGTACACAAGGTCCTACGATAAACAGAAACCAGAGAATTTTAATCAGTCACTTAAAAATTTACTTTAATAGCTCAAACTGAACAACAGTTTTAAAGTTTTAAAGATCATGGCTGAGATCACTGTACAGTTTTAAAGATCATGGCTGAGATCACTGTACAGAGTTCACTTTAATCCAGGTTTATTCCACTGAGCTGCTGAAGAATTTTTTTTAAAAAATCAAAATACCTGGATTGTTGGGGACAAACACAATCTGGAGCACAGATTTATATGGACTCAACACTATATGGACAATAAACCACAGAGCACACAGAGAAAGTCTAAAATTGTCATTAAAATAGCTCTTGGGCCTAAAGCTTAAAGTGATTTCCTAGCACGCAGAACTGAATAGTAAGTACGACAGGTTTTGCCAACCCAAATATATCAGAAAAAGTATATAGTTGACATCATTCTTTGATATATGTAATCTCAAAATGTCGTTTTTAGTTTGTATCTTAATGCTTAGTTATACACTGTATAGCTTTGCTTCTAAATTTTTAATGTATCTGTGAGCAATTCGGGCATGTAGACCATGCTCAGGGGACTTCAAGGTCATTCCTTGAGATATTCAGCTGACAGGCCTGGACAGCTCAGTATTTGTACCTAGCAATATGATGCTACTCAGAGCCAGCAGTACTGGGAACGACCAGGATCACCCCAAAACACTGCAGGGTCACCCCAAGCAGTGCTGAACAAGGGGCATGTGGTACCAGGGATGGAAGTTGGGGCTTTGAGCGTGCAGGGTATGCTACCCAGTCATTTGAACTAGCTCTTTGAACCCAAATTATTACTTTTATGAGCATAATCATTTCATTTGTTTGTACTATTACCTCTGCACCAACTCCTTTCTTTGCTCAGTTGTTCTAATTTCCCTTTCTCTTCTCTACTTGTAGTATTAGATTTAGTATCATTTTGTGCAAGATAGCACGAGTGCTAGCGTATCTGTTTAACATCTGTCAGCATTCTCTTTGGGACATGATCTGTCTTAATTACCATCCTTGACATGAGCTGTAAAACCAAGTAAGATACTATAAAACTTTTTCATACATTCAGATGTGCATTTTTTTGGTAATATATTATTCTACTTCTAAAAACTTATTGAGGTTTTTCTATTTTTATAGAACAAACAATACTTTGCCACGTTTAATATTAGTAACTATCACATTCACTAATAAACTTGCTTTTACCATCTTAGAGGAGGTATTATGAATTTCACTCTTCATAGAAGGAAACTGATGCTCTGAAAGTTAGAGAGACTCTAGATGGGTGAAATACAAACCTGGATGTTTTATTCAATATACTCCTATGAGATAATAGAGGTTTTTCTCGCAGGTAGACTTACTAAACTTTCATTACCTGAAGCCAGTATAAGTTAATTAAGAAATCTAATAAATAAAGCACAAAAGATTTAAAAGCTACAGCAGGTGTCACACCTGCATATGAGTCACTCTGGGTAAATGTCTCTATCTCTTTCAGTTGTTGCAAATTCTCACAACTTTATTACAAATTGATTCTGAATATCAAAGCATATATTTTTGTTTTCTTTCTTTAATAAATAAAAGCATAATATTTACCTGTCACAATATATTGAAATGCCAGGGTATATTATTCAAATATCTGTACAAAGGAGTTATATTTTTTGTTCAAAAAAGGTTTTTTTGTACAAAAGTTTACTTTAAGTAGAATAAAAACTTTTAAAAGCTTGGGTGACAGGGATATGGTTCAAAGTGGTGGAGCGCATGTCTTTTGTGTGCAAAGCCCTGATTAATTCAATCCCTAGCATCACATGGATGAACAAATGTCTCTGGCTGCAAGAAATTGTAGAATTCAGATTCAAATTATTTACCAGCTGCTAAGAAAAGCATTTTTAATGAGTCTAAGATTACAAAGAGGAGAATGGCTATTGTAACCCTAATTCCATTTCTGTAGGGCAAAAAAATAAGCTTCACATTGGCATTCAGTAGCTTTAGTGTTTCTAATTTAATTAGTTAGGAGGTTTGACATATTCATGCACAAACCCACATACTCACATACACATATATATGTCCTTCAAATTAATTTAGTAAAAATTAAATTACAGATTAATATTGATTATTTTTAGTCCACTGAAATTATTTATTTACAGGTATCTCATCCTCTTCTTCCAAATACTTCATTAATAGTATATTACTGCATATTACTATTGCAATGGTTAATACAAGTAAAATGCTAGTGAAATTATACATTAATTAATTTTTGAGCACAATCAACATAAAAGGGAAGAGTAAAAGTAAATCTGGGGATTACTTTCCTAACTTCTCCTGTGTTTTAGAACCTGGCATATGGAGATCACCTATGAAGAAGGGTAGAGTCTTAATTTCACAACAAAGAAAGTATCTCCTTAAACCTCACCACTCTTAACTGTTGATTTAGGCACCAGTTGAGCAGGTTAAAAAATGAAATAAATAGTCCTCAAATAAATAGCACATAGTGACTTTGGGCTCGTTCATTAGTCAACACTGTAGCATATTTGAGGTGTGTTGAGGATAGCCAGGACTCAAGTGATGTAACCCAGGTATGAAATCTCTTTAGCTTTATCTAATTCGAATGCTGATCTGGAACATAGTTTCAGTTCAAGCCAAACGGTGAGCTTCATGTCTAGGCACCTCCTCTGGGAAACCTCATTATCTTGGCTGCTATTTTTGCATAGCACCCATTGCCAACCATGGAGGTCTAAGCAGGATGATAACACTTTTATCTCCCTAAATTATAAAGAATGTTATGAGAGAGCCAATGGATGTGTGAAATCACAAAGTACTTTTAAGCATTGTGATTCTGAACATGAGCAACTGAATAATGGAAACCAAGAAAAATTCAAAACTTTTCCTTCAGGCATTTACAATAATAGCTGTCTACATAGAGAAATTGTATTTGGATGAAAATTTCTAGACTTTTGTCATAGTTTTAAATATGATCTCTCAAAACAAAAAACTATCTTGGATTTTTAGTTTTTAGCTGCCATCAGTCTATAAGAATCATCTTTCTTACCATAAACTAGCCAATGCAAACATGTTGTTTGTCACAGGACTAGTTTAGATTGATTCGTGGGCTTAGAGAAAGGAAAGACAATAAACCAAAACAATGTACCCTTCCATACATGGAACAACTATAACTCTCATTCATTATTGGCAGAAATATATGTGTTTGTATATATAGTTGAGAGTTACTAGTAAAAAACATTTATCTTTAAGCAAATGTATTTCACTTTAAAGTTTATAGAAGACATATATATATATATACTTACACACATTTTAAGTATTTGTTTAATTGAAAAATCCAAATGTATCATATACGACTAGTATATGTATATTTATATATGTTGAAATAGATATATAGCACATATTTTATGTTCCAAAAGTAGGTATATGATTTTATTTATATAAATTTAAGAATAGGTCAAATTCTCTATAGGTTGATGGTGGCAAATTAATTCAGGCCTCTAGTTTAGAGGAGGTAGGAAAATGACTGTGTTTCCATATCTGGAAACCATGTAATTTCTATATACTAGGAAACATTGGTCTTACCAGAATATGTCTCTAAAAGTAGAATAAAAAATGATGGATACTGAAAAAGGCTTTTGGACCTTGTAATTGTTTAATATAAGTCACAATAAAAGTTACACTGTGTCTAGTAAATTAGAGCTCTTATGAGAATACAGGAAGGACTCTTTTTCTCTTCTATTCATTCCAAACATGTTTTTGTAACATAGATGTTACTGTAAAGGAAGTTAAAATTCTGTATAAACATGTGAATGATGAGTCAAAAGAATGGATATAAAATTACTGGGACTTCAGCTATACTCAATATTGGTGAGCCCAGAGGTTCTAGATTTTAATTAAAAGGGAGATGTTATCTATATTTTTTTTGTATTCATGAGAATTTCTTGGACTCTAAGATCAAAGCTTAATAAGTTTGACTAGGTTTGTCCATCAATTTAATTGCTGTCCTAAGGAAACATAATATTATTAACAAATAATTGGCATTGTGGAAAGAACTGAGATTTGGCAGTAAATATTTAAAAAAACAGAATCAAGTTACTAAATAGTAACAGTTACATCTTTTGGGTCTTAGCTAGTTGGTAAGAAAGGGAAAAGTCTACTCAGCAGTAGTAGTGATATGTGGCTTTTATCCAAGGTCAAGAACTTTATCTTATGGTTGGTGCACTCTGTACCTCAACATATTGCCTCTCAAGACAGACAGACATAGGTAAAATTAAAGAGTAGAATGACTGCATTGGGCATAGTGAAATTAGACAGCAAAATCCTTGACATAAACATATCCTTCTTGAGACAACGTCTCACTACCCAAACTCAGAGTTTGGCCAGGTGAGATTGAAAATAGTCGCTGAGAAATTGCTCTTTATTAGTCTCCATCATTTCTGGGATATTTTCTCACTGTTCTCACCCAACTCTTCCTGTGACAAAAAGTATTCACGTGAGCATTCTAGCAGTCTCAATATCAGCGTTTCTCATGATGACATCTTTTCCTTCTCCTCTAGAAAATTTTTGGATGTATTTCCTAATGTTTAGTGAATCATTTAATATTTTTAGTTACTTTTTAGAGTAATTGAACATAACTTTGTGCCAGCACTGAGATAACCTACATAGGCAGAATGATGTACAAAAATCAGTTTATATTTTAGTGGGGGGAAATAAACAAAATGCTCAAATATTAACATACAGATTCATTTAATAGAGTAAGTGATGTCATAAATTAGACACTTATGGTGCTATGATAGTAATAATTTATGGACAACAAAGTTTTCTTTGAGTCAATGTCTTTCAGACCAGAATGGCAAGAAGAAATCAAACTCATAAAAGTGAGGAAAGTATTTTGTAAAGAAGAACAAATTTGGCATGTTCAAGAGATAGATAGAAAGTTTGTATGACTATAAGGTAGTGAATAATGGGGAAAAGCATAAAAAATGATCTTAGGAAGATAGTTAGGAGCCTGTATCTGGAAAGTCAAGTAATCTATATAAAGATGTTTCAATACTGTCATATTAAATAATATTTTATTTGCATACATAGTTTAAAATTTATTTTTAAAGAGAGCATAAAATATGTATCTAAAATATATACTAATTGGACTTGAGACTATGTCACTACCGGTGGTATTGTAAACACAAACCATAGTTTTGAAGATCAGAAAACAGTTTTTTGTTTTAAATGTCATAGCTCATAAATAAATCTTGAAAGTTATAAAGCTGGAAAATTTTCTCTGGACACTTGTGAGTGGCTGATATGTCAGGGGCACCCCAGAGTGGGACAGGTTAGCTCAGTGCCAAATAGAGCCAAACAGAGCCCCCTCAACTGAATACTCCCCCATTACAAAATTGTCACCATGCCCCAAGCCAGAATCCACTGCCTCAGGACTGAATCTCACACATAAATTATCTGCTAAAAAAATAGAGTACGTGGATTTTGTGATTAAATCTCTAGGGTTTTCTTGGAATTCAGGATGGGCTAACTTCCCCTAATTCCCAGTACTACCAGAATCCCAAGAAATCATACCTTTACCCTAAAGCCATCATCCAGTTGTAAGTTTGACTCCAAATGTACCACTGTTTTAGAAATTCTGGACTACCTGGAGCGTCATCTCAATCTGTGCAACATTAACAAACCAGTAGTAGCACACCAGAACAGATGGGCTGTAACATAGAATGCAACCAATGTTGACTTAACAAAACATAAACACAGAAGGCTTAACCTGTAGCATCTTAATAATTTCTCATACAAGTACTTAATGTCAATGGTAAGGTAAAACAAGTTATCCTAATTTTCATTCAGGAAAACATTATTTAATCATTCTGTTAGCAAAATTATTGATAACAAGAAATAGAAGTGAACTATTGATAGCTTTCTCTGGGGACAGAGGAATCAAACCCTGGTTGGCTTCGTGCAAAGCAAATGCCCTACCCGCTGTGCTACTGGTCCAATCCACCACAAGGAGATCCAAGTATAAAATAAAATTTAATACAATATGCCTTCGATTCTAGAGTTGAAAACTTATATATGTAAATAGAAATGGCATTTTATGACATTGTATTAAATGGTTTTAATTTTCTTATTTTCATAGGTCAAAATCATATACAGTGATAACAAATTTGCTCTTACTGATTAATTTTCTAATTATGCTATTTACCATTTCTTAAAGTTTTGTTGTAATAAGAGCAATGTGAAGTAAGTTTGTTATGTACCTAAGGAGGAAGGTTGGGATTGAGAGGGAAACTGGGGATATTGGTAGAGGAAAGGACACACTGACGGTGTTGGAACAATAAATGCTTGAAACAACTGTATAATGGACAACTTTGTAAATTACAGTGTTTTAATAAAAGTTAATTTAAAAAAGTCATACTAAGCAGGAGTGTTTTGACAATGCATATGAATTCACATATGAGATTGGAAAAAAAATATTGTGATGTAGAAAGATAAAAATGGTTGTGATAGTGAAGGGTCAGTTAGTGAAAACTGAGATCACCTGAGGATATGACTTTAATCTTCTGACAACTGGTTGGATCCTTTAAAATTGCAGGAGAGGACTAAGAATAATATAGGGATTAGAGTAGTTGACCCAGGATCAGTTACTAGTACCACATAGAGTCCTGAACCTTTCTAGGTATGGAGTCCCACAACTGCTGGGGTGACCCTACTAGTCCCAAACGCCACGGGGACTGAGCATACTTTATCCTCAAGCTGTAACACTGAACCACTGGTCTGAAAATCACCTGGAATGGTCCTAGAAATTCTAGCCTACCTGATCACTTATTGGGAACACCCCTCAAAAAGAAGTAAAGAGGGAAATTTACTCAAATGGTATGTAGTTTTTATTTTCACATTTGAACAAAATGAGATCTATCTATGACAGCAATATGAGAAAACTTTGAAACTTTTAGAACTTTTTTTTTGCTTTAAATAAAATGCATGTGATGCTACTCTCCAAATCTTTGGACTTAAATTTATTTTTTTAAATTGATATTCCTAGAATTGTAAAGAAGTCTCCAAATAGTTAAATAATGAAGTTTGTTTTGCCAAATAAATTGACCTTAATATTGTGCAGTAGTTTTCTATTTATGCTTTCTCTGTGACATGATTATGCATGCTTTCCTTTTCCTGTTAGACCAGCTAATCTGAAGTAGATAATGGGGAGTAAGCATAGTCATGGAAATGAAAAAAAAAAAAAAAAAACTCAGGGAGGATAATCCTATAGAACTCTGTTTCCTACCCATGACTGTGTACTACATCATTAGTGAAAGGAGGAAGTGTTAGGTTTCCAAAAACCGGGAGACAGCAGGAACCTGGAAAATAGTCAACAGTGATATATGCTGACATCAGAAAAGACAAGGACCAAGAAGCTATCTGGAGTTATTGGTAACGCTTTAGTGAGACATTCCAGTGCAGTAGTGAGTTCTGAACTAAGTTTTTAGTGAGATAAAATGAAAATAAATGCATTTACATTTTAGAGAAGAGAGGAGTGCTATTATGATAGGTAAGATTGAACACTTTTTTTCCTTCTCTGTAAAAAAGCAAATCTCCAATAGTATTTGCGGAGTGAAAGGAGTATTGGTGGGGTGGGTGACTTGAGAATGAATAGTTTTTAGGATGATGGTAGTGCAAGGTGGGAAAGCAGTTGACTAGGGTCAAATGAAAAAAAGATTGCGTTTTTGTCAGGAGATTGTGTTGCTAGTTTTAAGGTAACCATGGCATTCATGATGAGGTGAGTGATGGCTGGGTGAATTAAGACTAGGAATTTTACTGGTTGGTAGATGATGTTCTAGAAATTTTTAATATACTGACTTCTTAGATATTGGATATAAAGTCATACATAGTAAGGGAGAGGAAGGCATACAAAGAAATATAGAAATGGGCTTTCTCTAAATTTAATTATCACTATAATTGGAGGCTAAACTTAATTGAAAATTGAAATTATGGTTCAAGTTATGCCCGCAGCTACTAGAAGAGTCAATATGTGCTTTGGAGGTTCAAATAAGGGCAGTCCTTAAATAAGGGCAAGGTATAAAGAAAAATTATGAATGACTTCATTGAGAAGACATACTGTCCATTTATTAAGTCACTGTCACTGTCATCCTGTTGGTGATCGCTTTGCTCAAGTGGGCACCAGTAACGTCTCCATTGTGAGACTTGTTTTTACTGTTTCTGGCATATCGAATATGCCACAGGTAGCTTATCAGGCTCTGCAGTGTGGGCGAGATACTCTTGGTAGCTTGTCTGGCTCTCTGATAGAGGCAGAGGAATCGAACCCAGGTTGGTCACATGCAAGGCAAATGCCCTACCAGCTGTGCTATCGCTCCAGCCTTATTAAGATGATATACAATTCTTAAATATAGAATAAAAATAAATTATGTTCAAATAGATCAGTTGACTGAAGAAAAACTGTGTAGATATGATTAAATAAAAGAAATAAAACTAAGAGCCATAAGATAGTCTTAAACATATAGCTAAAACATTTTGATATTATGTTACTTTTATAAACAGATTATCTTCCAAAATGAATGTTGGAAAGGTTAGCTTTTCAGTTTATTAGTGACATAAAAGTAAAATATTGTCACCAGTTTTAGTGGCTCTACATTTCATTTTTATGAAGAAGTAATTGCTAGCAAGAAAAATTCTAAATCCTTTCATTGTGTAAATACTCTCAATGGTGTGTTGTAAGCTGTTCGGTGGAGCATCCGTTGACATTCCAGAATATCTACTGACAGACACGTTCTTACAAGAGCTCTCTCCACCAGTTAGTTAACTCAGGCTCATTCTCTTTAGAAGTCACTTTGAATGTTGACATTTATCAGTGCTCAAGATTTCTGTGAGGTAACATCCAGGTGTCTTGCCTACTCTGTCCTTCTAACCCAGACTTACCACATTGTAGGTCAACTCTTTGGTATTTTCCAATAGCACCTCATCCCTTAACAATCAAATTTATAGCGTGTTATTCACAACTAATTGGTGGACTCTTTCAGCAGTTCCTGCTTCAGAAGGATCCGCGTTTTAATGAACAAATTTGTTTGTAAGGCATATAAAATCCTCATGCTACCTGAAGGAGAAATTGCCACCATAGGCCTTCTAGGTGCTCCCCCTAAAATGACTGATGTTAATTCCACAGAGAAAACTAGTGACACAAGAAGAAGATCCTCAATTTCCTGCCCAACATTCAAAAGTAGTTTGTATTTACATTTACTTTATGTTTTTTCCTCCTCTCTCAGGGAAGGGAAATGTTCCCTGAGGCCAAATCCTTCCCTCCCCCTTTTAGTTTATCTGCATACTCTCCTCACAGACTCCAACCATTTGTGTTTCTCTTGGCTATATTTGCTAGTCTTCATCTCTGTGCCTCTTTCCTCTCAGATGAGAAACATCTTATCCTCACTCATGTCTTTATATACTACCTGTGTACAAAAGAATCCCAAATCTGCATGGCTTCTCCCCAGTAGTTCGCTCAGTCTCTCCAGTTTTCATAGGTCTCAATCTGTGAAAAAAACAAGGAAAAATTTACCATCTTCCCATCTCTCCCATGCACTTTTCCCCTGTGTCTATAGTGAAGAGGTCTCCTTCCATCTAGCTTCTCCAGCTGGAAATCTGTTTGTCCCCTATGATGCCTTCCTTAGATCTCTCAGCTCAAATCACAAGCCTATCTCGTCTATTCCTAATGGTACTCTCCTTTTTCGGTCCTTATTGCATTTCTAAAATAGCATCTTCTAAGTCTTTCCCACAGATTTCTTCTCTGTAGCTGCCTCCCTCACTAAGACTGGAGGGATTCAATTTTTTTTGAGGGAAGGGAAGACATGCAAGATCTGCTCTACTACAGAACTGCTTGGGGGATATTTCTAAAACTGACTGGATTCCACGGGATGCCTGGCGGTCCACCTACAAGATGGTCAGACTTCTTTATCAAGACCCTGAATGAACAGTTTGAGGCTCTTTGTGTTCCTGGAGTGAGCAGACGTCATTGGGCTACACTAGCACGTGACAGGGACGGAGACGTTACTGGCGTCCTCTCAAGCAAATCGATGAGTAACAGGATGACAAGTGATACAAGTGATATCTAAAATGTAGCCGGTTTCATTCTAGTTATCACAGCATGCAAACTGCCATTCCAAAGTCCTAAGATAGCTAGGTCAATAGCTGGTCCAACCTCTTTCCTTACCTCTTGGTCCTTCATTTTTCTCTTCCACAGTCTTCCTGCCTCATCTAAAGCTCTCTAGCTAGAACTACTCATTCCAAGCCAGCCATGCGTTTTGTACCCTGTATCAATATTTCCCTCTGCCGTGCAGATAGTCCTTTGTTCTCTTCATGTTCCTCTCCTTGCCCCCTCTGCCACTAGCAATGAAGCTAGCTGCCGATTTTGCAGAGGTTGCGTCATTTTACAGTGACTCTACCTGACCATTGTATCACTGTCACTGTCATCCCACTGTTCACTGAATTGCTAGAGTGGGCACCAGTAACTCTCCATTGTGAGACTTGTTGTTACTGCTTTTGGCATATCAAATACGCATGGGTGGCTTGCCAGGCTCTGCCATGTGGGTGGGATACACTCGGTAGCTTGCTGGGCTCTCCAAGAGGGATGGAGGAATTGGAACCCAGGTTGACCACATGCAAGGCAAATGCCTTACCTACTGTGCTATTGCTCATTGTATACCCACTCTATTATTCTCCCTAAAAAAAACACTTATTGGCTTTTTTTTTATATACAGTGAGTTCCAATACTGTTAATAATAAGGAATCAGGCATTCAACTTTTTAACAGCAGAAGTTTTTTAGTATTTTTTATTCAAAAAAGTATAAAAGCATTACCTTTGATGGTTATATCTATCATTCATGTAAATCAGTTACCTGATTATAAATAGGTTTGCCCTAATATCCATGAGGTTAATTATGTGGGCAAAGAGTTAAGCACCAAAACTATTAAAATACTCAATCTAGACCCTCTGGTAGGAAAAAAAAATGCTGAAAGAAGATTCTTGTTTTTACAGAGATGAACTTTGTATTCAGAGAGATCATTAAAAAAAAAAGCAACAACACAACAGCAACAACAAAAATAACCTAAGGAAAGTTTGTTTAAAGTTTTAGAATCAATAGTGCCAAGGGTAAGAGGAAGTATCCTGGTTTTCCAGGAACTGCAAGACCATTGTAGCTGAGAAGGGAGAGAGAGAAGGTTCTTAGAGGTTGTATCACAATCTGTTTGTATCAGTCTCAGAACACGTGTCTTGCATAAAGAGCAAAAAGAAAAACAAAAGAAGTTAATAGTATTATAATTTGATTTATTTTTGCTGAAGCAAATGATGGATCTAATTTGCATTTAAAAGAGTGCCTCAGGGTATGGCCATTAAGCATAGGTTGGAAGCAGGGAGATCACTTAAGAGGACACTGTGCTCCAGAGATCCTTAGCTCTGTGTACAAGTTCTAACTTCTCCTTATTACCAGGATCCTGAAACTGGAAACTGTTGCTAGGCTGGCTTTACAGCTGGATTCCACATGGAAAGACTAATGGGTAAGAGAATGAAAATAATAAAAGCAAGGGAAGAAACTTTTTTCTGTTGCACCGCTACTAGTTACCTCTCCAGTCCATGTGGTAATATGAGTAGTTAGTAACTTGCAAAGAAAAGCCAGCAATTGATATGGAGATCAATGCAAACAGAGGGTGGGGCACAAAGTGAATGGGTGGGTAGAGAGGAAAGACAGGAGTCTGATCTTGGTTACCTAGAAGAGGTACAGGTTATTTACTGTGCAAATGAAGGTGTCAGCAAGAGACTGCAGCCCAGAATTCAGGAGCAGGGCTCCATGATACAGATTGAAAATTGGAAGCTAATGATGTCTTTTAAAGTCATGAGATTAAATGAGGTTTTGAAAAATCGAGAAAAAGGACACCACCACCTGACTTTTGAGGCTACCTGATAGTCAAAGAAAAATAAAAGGATATCTGCCAAAGAGATGGAAAAGACTGACCAAGATAGAAGGAATATTGTCAGGTAGAAGGCAAGGACCAATCTTGTCGAATTACCTCTGGATCAAAATAATGAGGACTAAGAATGGATTTAACAATGCACAGGTGATTGGTTATGTGAGTGGAAGTAAAAAGCTTGGCATCAATTTGCATTTTAATTATTAATTTACAATTGTATTGTATGTGTGTGTGCGCATATTGCAACACAATCTCTTAGGAAGAGAGAAAATAAGAAAGATTAACTGAGGGAAGTTTACTGCAAAGGCCATAGGACAAGCAGTCCCAACATAAGTTAGGACTTGTTAAGTGCTGTTTATCTTATGAGTTGAAGCATCTGGCATCTTTAAAAAGGGATTATTTACTCCTTTCAGTTTTTGCTTATGGGAGTACTTGAGCAGGTGCCATAATTTGATTTTAATCTGATTTTATCTTTGAAGTGCTTAGATAGTTTAATTGCTGGTTTGATCAGGCACCTAGAATATGAATTGTTGGAAAATAACACATTGCGTTCTTATAGGCAGGGTTGTTTCTATGGGCTCTCTTGAATACAAGTGGTATTTATTACCCTCCAGGGACCAAGGCTTGCAAAATAGTATTTTGTTCACTTAAATCATGTTTGACAGAAATCATGTAAAGCAATTTCTGAAACCCTAATATTTTCTTGGATAAGTTTTGGCATGAGATTCTGTGCAAATTAAAACAATAGAAACTAAAGTAGAAGCTAAATGGTGATACTCTATTGTATATTTCATTATAGTTTGGCTCTTAAAATTCAAATTCCATACTTTCAAAATAAAGAACAAAAAATGTTAGTAAGTTATTCTGTCTTCTTTATTGCTTGATACAGGAGCAAAGCTTTATTTGAAGCTAAGAAATATGTAAGATAGAGTAAATATCAGGTATTATCAAAAATAATCTTCGATTGGAAACATGAAAAACATGAAAAGCAGCGATGCCAAAGAATGTAATTGAAATTGAAAGGAGTATATTTAAAAGTGGTACACTATATCTGAACAAATAAATGACACATTGTCAAAACTTTGAAATTATCATTATCTTGAGTTTTAAGTAGCATTTTTTTCAATGATTCTCCATATTACTTGATTCTGTGTTAATTTGTAGATAATTTGAGGTAGCAATTTAGTTGGTCCTTATTTCTTTTAGTCATTAATTTTTTTTTTTTTTTAATACTTGTGCTAGGCTGGAGGATAGCACAGCAGGTAGGGCGTTTGCCTTGCACGTGGCCTACCTGGGTTCTATTCCTCTGCCCCTCTTGGAGAGCCCGGCAAGATACCAAGAGTATCTTTCCCATATGGCAGAGCCTGGCAAGCTACCCATGCGTATTCGATATGCCAAAAGCAATAACAATAAGTCTCACAATGGAGACATTACTGGAGCCTGCTTGAGCAATTCGATGAGCAATGGAATGACAGTGGCAGTGACAGTGAAGCTAGAAGATAAAAAGGTTAGTAAGCTTTGAAGATATTTTTATGTGGCTAAAAAAATATCTTGTAAATATTGAGACTTTACATTTTCAAATATATTTAAAGAACACCATGGTTTTCTATTTGGTTCTATAGAGACAATGGAGGAAAGCAGATACTTTGGTGTTGGAAAGTTGAATGTCTGAATCTTCATTATTATTAATTGTTAACAGTATTGGAAATCACTGTAAAAAAATAAACCTATAAATATGTACTCTTAGGCTACTTTCTTAATAAATGGATATTTTGTTAGTCAATCAATTAGTCCTGGAAGGAACTTCCTTTCACAAATATGTGTTTTGTCTTAAGCTTGTCCTACGAATATTATTGACAATGAGGTGAATATATTACTTACTCTCACATTCAGAAACCTAAAGCTTAAATGATTTGTATCTTAGATATGGGCATTTTTTTTAAGTTTCTCTTATTGAATAATTTATCAGGAATGAGTGAATAAGTAAGAAAGTATCAAAATATTCAAGTTGGTTTTAACCAACTTGTTATTTAACTAGCTACAAGTTGGTCAAATATTCTGAAAACTATCTATAATCAAATGATATTACCCATAGTATATATAATATAAATTATAAGATCCAAGTAGTAATAAAATCATGGATCTCTGTTAAAGTCCATGGCCCAATTTTGGCTTGGAGGACTTGAAATAACCAGATATAGAAAATTCCAAGTGGTCAAGGTGTTTGCCACGTTAAAAAATATTGGTATGGTGCCTAAGAAATTACTGTCTACGATGGAAACATATGAGTTCTGCTAACTTTATTTGGGTATTTTTTTCTCTCAATGAAGAAGAAATATTATTTCTAGAAGTAGTATTCAGTTTGAGTTTATTGCTGCCCCCATATGAGGACCAGAATAGGTAGTTTATTAGTTAATAAAACATTTTTCCATTTGCCAGGATTAGATTTGGGGGTGGGGATCACAAACTCACTTCTCTTTGTGTCAATGTTATTATTAATTCATGATTGACAGGGTAGTCTGCAAGGTCAGTAGTGCCAGCAGAGCTGACTGCAAAATGGCTCTGCATATACTTCTATGGTATTCACTTTGCTGACAAGATGGGTGTAAATCAGGATTTGAAGAGGATTTTTCATTATTTAAATAATAGTCATTTTCACTGGTTGCATTTGACTGCTTAGGAAATATCACAGATTTCTTTTACATAATAAGTACTGGATATAGCTTTCAAACTTTATCAGAATTCAGGGTCTGACACAGTGAAATAGGGGAAAAGAGAGGGTAACTTACATGCTCTCTCTGGGCCCTCTTTGACTTTAACCAAAGTGGTTCTCCCTTCAGTTTAAAATACATACATACACTATGTTATCTTTGAAAATATCACCATAAAATAAATTTGAAGCTTTAAAAATTAGTTTGACACTAGGATGAAATGTCTTACTAAATTAATTACATCCATCGGATTGCTCCATCGATTTCCTTTAAAAAAATTAATAGCGATAGAACTTTGATCTGTCTGCTCTTCTTTTTATTTGCTGGGCACAAGGCCACCCAACTGTCAACCATAGTTCTCAATCTTCTCTAGTAGCCCTGAATCTGATGACCCAGTCCAGTCTAGTAAACTGGTGAGCAGACGTGCTATATTTACATTTTTGGGCAATTCTTAGAAAATAACGGAAGTTGACTGCTCGCCACACTCTCTCTTCCCTTTCCAATGATTAGTGCAATGATTTGACTTAGTTTTTTGTTGTTGCTGTTTGTTAGTTGTGAGGGCCACATTCAGTGCTTGGGCATCCGTAATTAAACCCCAGGCTTTTACATATACAAGACATGTGCTATACCACTTAAGCTATAAGTTTGCCTTCCCCAATTTAGTCTTTAAAATGGAATTCTAAGTTGACAATTTCAGAGTCACTCTGCCAGATCCTAACCGCTCCTTTTCAACTATGGTATGGATAAAATGATGCCAGAATTTAACATGTTGTTGATCCCTATATTTTGAACTTTTTAAAGAGAAGATCTATGTTTACCCACACTAACATAAGGTCATGCAGAGTATTGTGAAATCAATGTCATTAGAAAGATTGACATAACAGAATTTAATCTTCAATGTAAGCATGTTAATTTCATGTTTATCATGGAATAATGATACAGAGAGAGATATCATATCAATCAGTGCTGCGTTGGCCAAAACAGACAGAGCCAAGTCATTGTCCTCTTTATTTAAGATAGCACAGAGTAGGGAAAGATAAAGGCATTGGCACAGGTAAACAAATAATTGGTGGAGGCTCATAAGTGGAGGTAATATTATGAATTGTATCTAGCATTTTATGCACGTCACTGTAGGCAACACATCTGAATCTTTACAAAATGCCAACAGCTACGTTACTGGTATCCGGGTGCCTTACATATTATTTTTTTTTTATTTAAGGATTTCTCAATGTTTGCTATGAACTCATTCTCAGATATGTTGCCATTGCTCCAGAGTAAAACATATTAAAACCTAAAGTCTCGGGCTAAGGAGATAAGTGGTGAAGGACATACCTATCACGTAAGAACTGGATTCAAGGCATCTCATTGCCCACGGATGCTCCAGTACTACCAAGTACAGGCCTGCTAACCTCAGCAAAACCTGACAACTCTTCTCCTAGAGCTCGCTGCCTTCATCTAAGGTGTACATTTTGAGATTACATTTGGGGGAGGAGGATGGGCCAACTCGTTATATGTTCAGGTGCTCTTCCGGGCTCTGGTCCGAAGTCACTCTTGTCAAGTGCTGGAGTCACTATCTCTCTAGCCAATTAAGGTGACTTTTTAAAAAATTTCTTCCTTTAATTGGTTACTAGACTCACCATTGCTTTCTGTTTTCACCACCTCTCATTTAGTTCAGGGTCGGAACATGTCAAACCTTGGACACAGTTACCAATCTTCTATTGGAGAAAACCAATTTAGTCCTAACTAAATTCTATTTATTCTTCCATGTCAGGATCAGGGAAATTGCTCTAAAAAGTACTTTTGGCATTTGACTTCCTTCCTCAGATTTGCCTGCTGCCTGCCACCTATAACCTGTAATTGTCTTCTTGCTAGATGTTCTCTAAAACAGCCCTGATAAAACGCATCCCAAGGTGGTAGTTAAAAACACAGGCTTTGCTGTCCTTTTCACCAAGCTGCCAATTCTGGCTTTATCATTTACAGGCTCTGTGGGAAGGCCATTTTAATCCTCAGTTTATTATCTCTAAAATGATGCTAAAAACCCTTTGATAAGCTTTCAGAGGTATCGAAAATGGGGCATGTAGACATGTAGAATGGTAGATAACACACAGTGGGTACTCAGTTTCTGTGCTTCTCATGACTTCCAGCCTCTGCTCCTGTTCCCTATATGAGTCCATAGTCACAGCAGCATCCTGACTGTCTTTGTCTTTTTCAGCACTGTCTCCATTAACTTCCAGCTGAAATTATACTGAAATTATACTTCTAGTTGAATTTATAAGAAGACTTAATCAAGTCTTCTCTGAATTTTCATTGTTTTTTTAAATGCTTGATATATTTTAGTTTTATATATTTTCACCATTTGGGGGGTTGAGGTGGGGGGTCTGCAATCATTCTTATCTTTTTTATTTACTCTCTACTTCCTGCCTACTATCGATCATAAATCATCAGTTTCATACCTATCAATGAAAGTATTAAATAGGATCACAGTATTTTAAAATAGACCATTCTTACTATAGAATTTTTTTAAGGAAGCAATTAGAAATGTGTTCTAAAGGAGTGTAGGTATAGTTTTGGCCTCACTTTGCCTCTTTTTTTGCAGTCTTTCCTGCAAGGATGACTTGAGTAAATTTGATCAGTTCTTTGATCTATGGCAAAGCAGTTAATGGGCAGGTTGTCAGGTGAATGGGACTAAGAGACGAGTTTGAGTGTTAAATACGGAAGAGAGCTAAGGAAAAAGGAAGAAATTATATGAAATCAGGAGAAAGAAGTGACAGTAAGGGAAGGATATTAAAACTAATCTGTAAGAATAATTGAAATCTATATTGAAAATTTACAGTTAGCAGTTTTATCCAATTCCTATAATCTTAAAAGGTGTAACTGTATTATTATTAGATTCTGTCATTATTATATTTTATTATTCATAAATCTTTTATGAATGAAACACACTGCTCATACGAAAGAGTTTATTAAATATAAATTTGGATGTGAATAAACACATCCAAGTCACTATTGGTGACCCATTGACAAGGGTCCTTTTAGATAATTTCTTGATTATAGCCTAAGGTTTGAGGTTCTCTGGAATATTCAGAATGTTGCAGGACTATGAGACCTCTTGGTCATTTCTGAGCCCCTTCAATTTAGAGAACAGTTTTCAGGTTAGACCTTCAGTAGTATCTCAGTTTCCCCAGCTTTGGAAGACACTAGGATTTACTTCTTAATTCTTTATCATCTAAGGTTCCCATAGCTCAGCTTATTGTGTATCTATTTCACTTTCTATAGGCTGAAGGATGATTTTTAGAACAAAAGTGGATTTTGAGCATTGGGTTTATTTTTCTAGAGTCTTGCCTTTTAGATTATACTTTAGCATTTCCTTTAGTTTTTTAGGTTCCATGATAGTGGTGTTCAGGGCTTACCCCTGGCTCTGCACTCCAGAATCACTCCTAGTGGGGGTTTGAGGGATCATATGTGATTGTCAGGGATCAATCCAGGTTGAGTGGGTGCAAGGCAACAGACCTACCTGCCTGTGTTTTTTGTCACACTCAGAAATTCTTAAGTATCTTGATATTTCTTTGCTGTCTTTCTAATTTATTTATTTACTTTTGAGTCACCTCCAATGGAGCTGAGAGTTTACTTCTGGCTTTAGTTGTGCACTCAGGAGTCACTTCTGGCAGTCTCAGGAGACCCTATGAGATGGTGAGGATTGAACTCCTGCCTTAAGTAAGACAGGAACATTACCTGCTTTACAATTGCCCTGCCTCCATTCTGTTTAAAAAAATCATTATTACTGGTAAAGGGATGGGTATTCGAGCATTGTATAACTGAGATTTAAACCTGAAAACTTTGTACCTTTCCACATGGTGACTCAATAAAAAATTTTAAAAAAATCATTATTCTTATTATTATTATATTGTTGTCATGGTGCTGGTGCTGGGTGTTGAACGTCAGTCTTATTTATGCAAGGTGTACATTTTGCCATTGAGTCATATCCAAGTCCAAGAGTTACTAGTGTTATAAATACTAAATTATAAGTAATTTGTTATGACTTTTTGATATTTTAACAGATAATTGTTTTACTTAGATTGAAATTATTAAGATAAATTTCTTATTGCATTTGATCAATTGATATTTAGAGAAATATGGAGCGATAGCACAGTGGGTAGGGCGGTTCCTCGCACGTGGCTGACCCGGGTTAGATTTCTCCATCCCTCTCGGAGAGCCCAGCAAGCTACTGAGAGTATCCCTCCCACATGGCAGAGCCTGGCAAGCTACCCATGGCATATTTGATAATGTCAAAAACAGTAACAACAAGTCTCATAATGGGGACGTTACTGTGCCTGCTCGAGCAAATCTATGAACAATGGGACGATAGTGCTATACAATAGAAGCCAGTCTTGAATACAATTTAATTTTATTTTTGCACTTAATGTTTCTTCTGCTTAGTCATACAGACTAACAAAAAATTTGGTGAAATTTTAAGATAAAGTCAATGTGTTAGATAAAACTTATAGAAATCATTTATTGTTTCTTCTTAGTTATCTAACTATGCTTTGTGTTTAAATTTCTTTTGTAGATTCAAATATGTACAGCAATTCCCAAAAACGATGAAAGAAAGATTAGTAAGGGCTGCTAGTTGTTGTTGACACTGTACATCAAAGAAAACTGGATTTTTTTTTCCAATCAAGCACCCAGGTGGTAAAATGATGGCATCTATCTCCAAAGGCTTTAGAACACTTAACCAACATGATCTCATTAATCCTCACAACATGATCTCGATGTCTCTGCTTTATAATGGGTGCAATTTACCAGTAGGAAGTAAATAACCTGACTTGATTTTGAAAATTTTCTCTTTTTATCCTCTGACAGTTATGAATATACTTGGGCTACCTCTTCATATTGGCCTTTTTAAATTTATTTAGTGTGAGTTAAAAAATAAGACTTTATGTGTACATGTTAGATCCAAGGTAAATGAATAATGCTTATAAAAGTATAGGGATAAGGACATATGCTAAAAGGGATAGTGTTAGGGAGATGGTGATAGGGCTAAGATGAAAATTTCTTTTGACCCATTGCAGAGTAAAATATATCATCAATTAAGTCTCCCATAAACTTAGGCCACACCACAACATTATAATTTGGTAATTGAAGAAAATAATAAGTACATCTGTGTCAATTTTATGGACACAGTTCTACACTCACCTTGTGGTAATTAAAAGGTAGTCCAATAGTTTCTATACTGTGATATACTTGTCTGTGTTATGCCTTGAAACTTAAGAATTAGACAGTGTTACAATTGATTACAACTGAAATAATGCTTAATCAAAGAAGAGTAATGCTCACTTAGGATTGAATATTTTTCATAGTCCTGGAAAGGGCAGACAAAATTGTTTACCATAAAACTTAAAAAAAGCAAATATTCTCTTGTTCAAAGCTTGCTTGTGTGCCTGGTATCTGCATACCAGAAATGATGCATAATGCAATTAGAATGCACGTCCTGACTTATCTGACCCCATCAGGAAGATCATGTATCCGAAGTGCAAAGAAGGAGGAAGCTCAAATAGCGCTTTTTCTTTTTTTTTTGCAACATCCTTGTAGTTGAAGAGTGAATGTTTCCATTGTGGTTAACTTTATTGTGCTTAGGCAGCAAGGAAAAACTGATTTCTGGGTTAGTTGAGATAGTTCCACAAAAGAGAATCAGAGTTAAATGTAAGCAAAGCAATTAGCATGAAACATATCAAACACCTTATATTACTAGAGTTTAGGAGAGTCATATGCATTTTTTTTTTAGTATTTCTAGTCATGGAGACTATGCCAGAACAAGAGTCCATCAGGCCTAAATAGCAAATTGTAGGGTTTCATGATTGCACTGTCATTTTATCAAGCAATTACTCTTTTTGTCTCTGATGTCAGGGTTCTGGGATATTTCTGTTTCTCAGCACAGAAAATTTTAGAGTTGTGATAATAAACTTCCCAAATGGTCACATGAAAAAACACCAAGAAATGATTTCATGTCAAGACAAGGCTCCGTGAATAAGCTGAAACCATTACACACTTGCATGTTAATGAGTGGGAGCAGGTGAACATTAAGAAGTAGGACAGAGGGTGATTGGTGAGATCATTAGGGTCTGTGCAGACACTAAGCAATTTTCTTCTAAATATAAGGTAACAGGGCAATGTTTTAAATTCTACCCTGCAAGAATAATCCTTAAGCACAAGAATTACTCATTTTCTTTCCTCTTTATCATATATATTTCAACTGCCATTATAATAGTAATCAGTGATATGTTATTAAGTAGGAGTGAGGTGAATTTCAGCATAAAGCAGTGAAACAGAAGTCACTAAAGAAGCACTAAGACATGTATCGATTTTAATGTGTTAGAATAATTTCATTTTGAAGATCAAGTTAAAGCAGGCCTTGCATCAAATAGCCTGGACTCAAGTCGTTTTTTGTTACTTCCTAGGTGTTATTGGACTGTGGGTAAAGTATTTATCTGCCCTTTCTGAGGCACATGTTCTCAGTGGAAAAACTGAAAATCGGTGTTAAAAAATAATTTTGCCCTAGGATTTTGAGTTTCTGTTTTCTTAAGTGGCAATTTTCTGGTATAGTTGAAATAGTTGCTGATTTATACAAATCTTAATGGAGACACATTCCAGACTTGTGTGTAATCATATAAAGGATTTACCCTGTTCCTGTGGTCTGGATTTTGTCCTCCCTTTCACTCCATCCAGAGACTTCAGTTCAGAGCCTGGAGTCCCAACAGGGAGACTTTGCAACTGTGGCAGAAAGGTGGGTTGTGGCTGGGGAAATTCTTCAGTCTCCTTTCTGTTGGTGCCCTACAAGTCAACATCGGAAAGGCGTGACTCCAAGAACAAGTGGTATGAGAAACTGGATACTGAACTGTAAGGTAGATATGGGAGGATACTGAGAATTTTTAGGAACATAGAAGTGTATCCAGAAAATGATTTGGCAAATATTATTGGGTTGAATCCAAAATTTACATAAAGATTTTAAAGTAATATGTTGTTTAAGTGGGTATAGTATAACATGTATCATGCAAAATGTAAGGTGTTCTTCCCTGATATAAAGGTAATAAAACAAAATTGTCAAGAAAGATAGCGAGCCTAAATCAGCTTCTATCCCCCTGTCCAACTGCTATTTTCTTAGTTTTGTCAGGCTTTTGCAAAATCAAACTTAAAGAAGCATAGACTCTGATTATTATATCATAATGAAAAATAGAAGAGTTTTCTTTTTGTTCTTCAATTGTGCATTTTAAAAGCATCTCTGTTTAACTAACCCTTTATTTATTTAGTAATTGTTCCCAATGTAAATTTTGTCATCATAATATATTTCTTCTTCCTCTTTTTTAATCCTCTTCCTTTTCCTTTTTTATAACCAAACCAAGAATTAACAGTATGCTGGTATTTATGGAAACTATAGAATTGATCCTCTAAGGCTATGTTAGGAAGGTACTGATTGTTACCAGATATTACAAGGATTTTCAATAAATTCATTCCAAAGTAAACTTTCCTATTTTCAAAACTATGTAATCTTAATTAGATATGGCACTTATTTTTGTTCTAAATTTAATTGTTTTTTAGGTAACTGAAAAAAAATAGAAACTGAGAAGCCCAGCAACTCAGCCCCTTGAACTCAACACCTCTGATTATATTCTACAACATAAATTTGATCATACTTAATCCATTATCCTCTGTAATACATTGAGGAACTGAGAATCTTATTTTTTAAATTTATTCAAAACAAGAAACGGTTCATTCTAATGACTGTATAAATTGGCTCATGCAGGGGTTGACAAACTGCAGCCTGTGAACCAAATTTGGTGTGTGGCTTGTTTGTATAGCCTGCATAAAAAACAGCTTTAACATTCTAAAATCTAGTAAGGAAAACAAACAAAAGACAATATGCTACAGAAATTATGTGGCCCACAAAGCCTTAAATATTTATTATTTGGATTTTTCCAGGAAAAGTTTGTTGGCCTCTGACCTAAAGGAGTTACTCAATGTTTTTTTTATCCTATTGTTTTCTATTCTTCTTCTTTTTTTTTTTTTAGGGCTCACTGAAGCTCAATGGTCAGCTAACTTTATGAAGTATAGATTAAGTTAACAAGTAAATTTCATATCTTACGTATAAAAACCCCTTTGTTCTCCTCCCACCTTCATGACTCACTACAGTAACATTTAAATTTAAATCTCTAACCTATGTGCTAAATAGTATTAATATATACAGATGTTGAATTATTTTTATGGAGCTGTGATTAGCCCAAAATGTTATTCAAGAATGATTCTCAATAGTGAAAGGTAAAGAAAAGCAAAACACTGAAGTTTAGAATACTAATTAGTATGTTCTCAAAATGTATAAACAGACATTGCCAGGAAATCCTTATTCATGGTGAGGAAGTGACATGACAGAAGACCAGGTATTAACCTGTTCTAGAAAAAAGCCATTTTGCTCTTCAAACAGTGTTATTTGGGTAATTTGTTATATTGTGCAACAATAACTTGCTACCTTTTTTTTTAAGTAGAAATAAATTTGTGCAAAAACTAGTCTTCATGCTTCAGAAAACCATTTTCAGTTTCTGCCTTTACATATCTCTTTGCCTTTGCCCCTCTGCATCTGTCTTGTGTCTCTTTGCCTATCTGACTCTTTTTGTGCTTAGATTTACCCTTAGAGTCCAGATCATGGGCTCCTGTTGACAATCTAACCCCAGATAGCTGACCTTTGTTTATACTAGCATATGCAGGAGAATTCCTACCATCATGTGGAAAAAGTCAAACAGTCCAGTGCAAAGAAAAAGTAGTAGTTAAAGATGATAGAATTTAAAATGAGGAAACTTTAAAACAATTCTTATTAGTTGAAGGAGGTTAGATTAATATTAATATTATAAACGATTAACATCCTTTTCCTATATCTGTAAAAGTCTTTCTCTGGAAGCTTTCAAGAATTTAGTAACAGGGTTTATTCAGAATTTGGTTAAATTTCAGTTCATTGCATTTACAATTCTCCTAACAACTCAATTGTGTTCTCTTTTGGTGTTCGTCATTAGTAGAAATGAAGGAACAAAGGAGTAGATAGATGAACAGTTTTTACATAGGCAGAGTCTGAGCGAGTTCCTTAAATATTCCCTTGGACTTTGTGGGAATGAAGCAACCAACCACAAAGCCATTCCTGGAATATTTACTCTGGTTCAGCTCAGGAAGATTCTTGGTTGTCACATGGCCTTGGAGAAATGCTTGGTCTCATTTCCCTGTCCAGGGGCCTCTTCCCATGGTGCAGGCGGCGACTCCATGCTGACCTCTTAAGGAGGGTTGACACCCACTTCCTGGCTGCCAGTGAACAACATCCTTGATCCTTCTTTTAAGAAAGCAAATCTCAGAGAATAGATAACCGGCCAAAGGAAGTCAAGAAGAAAGGCAGAGATTGTAACAAAATGGAAAAAGAAAGCCATTTTGTTAACTTCAGGAAAAAATGCCATAAAAGCTGCAGATTCTGATCTATCCCATTTACTACCAGATAAACTTTCAGATTGTTACAGAATGTGTATGATTAGCAAAATAGCCATTCATTTTCTTTAACACACAATGCCACATCCCACCTGGCAAAATATAGCGACTTGGGATATCCTAAATCTGAGCCATTTAAGAGTTGTTTAAATGATAATTTATTAAGTCTGAATATATGTAATATGGGTTTTTCTCTTTCAGCTTCTAGCTAGCCCTAACTTATCTTCTTTTAAATTCTTAATTTGTATTTTATCTCTTGATGAGACACACGTGCGTGCCCTCGCACGCACACACACACAACTACTGCCTGTTCCTCCAGTTTTAATGGCTCATGTTGATGCTGAGAAGTTCTTAATAATTGTTAATGGTGATAATTTTCATGAAAAGATATCATCCTTTTCCTATTTTTCCTGAGATTTATAGAAAAATTTGTAGAGTTTTCTGTTATTAGAATAATCTATTTAAATAACTTATTTAAAAATGTCCAGTGAGAACAAACCCTGGGAGATGGCAGATTGAACTATGATCTAAGGACATTAGACAGGGGAGTGAGCAACTTGGGATAGCACTGTAGCACTGAAGCACTGTCATCCCGTTGTTCATTGATTTGCTCGAGTGAGCACCAATAATGTCTCCATTGTGATACTTGTTACTGTTTTTGGCATATCGAATACGCTGTGGGTAACTTGCCAGTCTCTGCCGTGTGGGTGGGATACTCTAAGTAGCTTGCTGGGCTCTCTGAGAGAGATGGAGGAATAAAATCCAGGTCGGCCACATGCAAGACAAATGCCCTACCCGCTGTGCTACTACTCCATAATGGTGGAGAAATCTTTATACTCTGGTATTCAGCATAGTGAAGTAGCACTGCATGTCTAAAGGAAGAATATTGGTAATATTGTAAAAATGAATAAAAGCAATAAAACCAACCATTTACATTTAATTATGGTACTATTCTCTAAATCTAAGTGCTCAAGGCCCCTCTCCACACGTTCTGACGAGCCTCTTGCATGAAGGTACTGGCAGAGGAACCCAGGTGGCCCCTCTCCACACGTTCTGATGAGCCTCTTGCATGAAGGTACTGGCAGAGGAACCCAGGTGTGTGGAACCCGAGGCTGAGAACTCCAAGCCTGCTCGGATCAAAACTGGGCCTCTTTCGCCCAGATTTTTCATTTTCCAGGAGCTAGGTGGTCACACCCAAAGACTGCCCCCGGAGCCATTTAATCCCACCAATGGCCAACATCCAGAGACTTAAAACCAAGCTCCAGGAAGCTCACGACAACATGTTTTGTTTTTTTTCTTCTTGGGTCACACCCGGTGATGCACAGGGGTTACTCCTGGCTCATACACTCAGGAAAAACTCCTGGTGGTGCTCAGAGGACCATATGGGATGCTGGGAATCGAACCCGGGTTGGTCGCGTGCACGGCAGATGCCCTACCTGCTGTGCTATTGCTCCAGCCCTTCGCAGCGACATCTTATAGCCCACTTCTCCCTCTGGGAGAACCTGTCAAGCTACCGAGAGCTTCCTGCCCACATAGGAGAGCCTCGCAAACTCCCCATGGTGTATTCATATGCCAAAACCAGTAACAATGATGGGTCTCATTTCCCTGACCTTGAAAGAGCCTCCAATGCGGCATTGTTTGGAAGGACGAGTAAAGAGAGACTTCTAAAATCTCAGGGCTGGGACCAATGGAGACGTTACTCAGACCGCTCGAGAAATTTGACAATCAAAGGGATGATGATGATGATGATGATGATGATGATGATGATGATGATGATGATGATGATTTTCTAAATCTATTTGAACGCAACTTCTACCCAACCCTGACATAAATGTAAAAATTCTTGCTTTTAGAAGTGAATTTCTACTGAAAATATTTTAGAAAATGCTGATGGGGATAGTCAGGTTTAGAATTATGCCCAGACAAATAGAACTGGGTTTAATTCTAGATCTGCTTCTTGTTACCTGTGTGAACTTTTTTAAAAAATTTTTTTTAAATTTATTTATTTTTAATTAGTGAATCCCCGTGAGGGTACAGTTACAGATTTATACACTTTTGTGCTTATGCTTCCCTCATACAAAGTTCGGGAACCCATCCCTTCACCAGTGCCCATTCTCCACCACCAGTAAACCCAGCATCCCTCCCACCCTCCCCAATCCCATCTCCCCCCAACCCCACCCTGCCACTGTGGCAGGGCATTCCCTTCTGTTCTCTCTCTCTAATTAGCTGTTGTGGTTTGCAATAAAGGTGTTGAGTGGCCACAAAAATATGGAACGCTTCACGAATTTGCGTGTCATCCTTGCGCAGGGGCCATGCTAATCTTCTCTGTATTGTTCCAATTTTAGTATATGTGCTGCCGAAGCGAGCACCTGTGTGAACTTTTAAACTTTATTGATCTACCTTTGATTTTATTTTGTTTTATTGTCAGGTAGTGGGAACATTCACTTTTTCATTAGCTTTTTTAAACATGGTGATTTGAATATTTATTTAATTTTATGATTTTTAAAATTTATTTATTTTGTTAATCACCATGAGATACAATTACAAAGCTTTCATGATTTTCAGTCATACGATGATCAAACACACATCCCTCCAATCCCTCCACCAGTGTACATTTCCTACCACCAATATCCCGAATATCCCTTCCTCCACTCTAACCCTACTCCACTCCACCCCCTACCTTTATTGCAGGCATTTTCCTTTTTACTCCTCTCTCCTCTCTACTTTTGGGCATTATGGTTTGCAATACAGATATTTAGAGGCCATCATGTCAATACACATCTTTCTCCCACGCGATCTCTCCAGCCATCATTAACTTAGTGATCCCTTCTCTTTTCCAGCTGCCTTCTCCCCCAGCACATGAGGCAGGCTTCTAACCATGGAACAGTCTTGCTGGCCCTTGTCTCCACTGTCACTGGGTATTAGTTTTATACTGTGTTTTATATGAGATCCACTTTTTCTGACACCCTATCATCTATGCCTTTCTGGAGTCTCTCTACCTTTAGTGTGTAACTTGCTCTTTGATCCTATGTCACTCCTGTGATTATGTTTCATTACATGAGGCTGTTGGAAAACTAAAGCTATAGAGATATTCTCTTGATAACCTCCAAGAAGCAGGCTACTGTGACATTATGAAAATGGTTACATGATAGCAAATTATTACAGTATTGTAGACCCAGATGCTCTCGATTATAGGAGAGTCACAAAGTGAATTCTCGACTGAGGAGGTAGCACAGAGGTTGCAGTGCACGCCTTGTCTGTGCTGGATTTAGCATGACATGGTCTAAGAATTGCCAGATCTGGCTCTGAAGACTCCAGGCATTATTGAGCTCTAGAATATAGTCTTCCAATTGGGAAGAAGTTGCTGGACCCTCTGATCCCATGTTCATGTGGGAGTACCCCCAAATAAAAGTTTTTGATTTTTTTTCAGGCAAAATAAAGGTAACACTTTTGAATACCCCTACATGATCCCCCAAGAACAAATAAGCAATACCTGAGTAATACCATCTGGCTAACATGAGCTCATGAGCTTATTTGTCTTTTGGTTAGAAGGAGGTGAAGGAGGCTTTGTGTCCTAAGGTTAGCTACTAAAGCTTGAGTGCCAGGCACCCACTATTCCTGTCTGAATTAAGAAATCTTTTGGGAAAGACGTGCATTCATAAGGCATCTGGAGAGTAAAACATCACTAAAGTAGTTACTTAGAGAACTGACTAATTTTCAGAGAGGTGGCCTGAAAATATTTTGCTAAACTGAAGGTATCACTGTATCACTGTATCCCTGTCATCCTGTTGCTCATCAATTTGTTCGAGCAGGTGCCAGTAACATCTCATTCGTCCGTGTCGCATTCACAGTCAGGGGAATGAGGCCCATTATTGTTACTGTTTTTGGCATATCAAATACGCCAGGGGTAACTTGCCATGATCTGCCGTGTGAGATTCTTCATAGCGCTCTTCTGGGAGCTTTGTTTTATAGTCTCTGTATCTTGGCCGTTGATGAGATTACATGGCACTGGGAGGGGGGGCGGTTTGTGGGTGTGGCTGCCAAGCTACTGGAAAATGGGGCATCTGGGTGGAGGAGGCCCAGTGCCGACCTGAGCAGGCTTGAAGATCTCAACCACAGGTCCGCATTCCTGGGTTCCTCTGTCAGTTCCTTTATGGGTAAGGCTCACCCTAGCATGTGGAGAGTGGCCTTGAGCATGGCATGGCTGGGTTCTGGAGGTTTTCAGCTGCTGGGGCTCTGCTTGGGGTAGGGTGGGAAACTCAACCAAGGTGCCCCAGTGAAGAAAGCCTGGCGCGGGGGCAAGATTGCTAATATTTCAAAATCTTTGACCTCTTTGTTCAGTCTACTGTAGACTGTCCATTATGGAAACTTGGATAAATCTTGCATAGCTTAGAATAGCATCTGTGGAACTTGTACCTGTATTATATACCATGCCGCCTACCTACAGTTATAACCAACACAGTAGACTAGTGGCATTCAAATTTTCTGTACATTCAGACTGTCCATGGACAATGGTTGAAAGACCACCAGACCTTAAAGAAAAAGCATGCACAGTTCTTTCTGTCAACCTCACCAAGTGAATGGTCATCTTCCTTCTTCCAAGTCAAGACGCTAAACAGGACCAGGAATCATATAAAGGTCATGTCTTGTCTTTATGTAAAGAAATTATCCATTATAGGATTTTCCTCACATTCATTTTTATATTTAAAAGATTCACTAAAATATTGCTTTCTAATGGTTACATTTTAAGTATTTCCTTTTTTTGTACCCAAGTTGTCTGATTGATTTCATATTAGTCAAAGTCCTGCAAATAATTTAAAGGGTAACTAACATTAATGGAGTCCATTCTAGTTATAGATACTGGAGCAGGGGACATACTCCATCCTGTTGATTGTTTGATAGCTTAATTGACCATACCTTTTGGTAATCATGTTAAGACATTCAATTAGTTTGGAAAACTTTTCTTACTTAGTGAATGTTTTAGATTTTTGTTGCTTCAAAGGAGACAAAACAGGTGTCAGAGATAGTGAAAGTGGTTGCAAACTTCAGTAAAGCTTCCAAATGAGATCTTCTGATGGTCCTTGAGACTAAACTGTTTATTGAAACAAATGCTCAATTTGCCTACTTTTTTTTCTTAATTGCAATTCATAAAATATGAAAGTATATACAAAATAATTCTGAAAAAATGCAAACAGATGAATTCGTGGAATTTGAAGCCCGAATGCATCCAACTAAGTCTTCAGGCTATGTCCATCAGAAGGACACCCTGTTCTTTGACAAGAGTGTGCCTGTCTTTGGAATTCACAACACATTCCAGGCAAATCGTATCCTAACTGGTTTGGTTGTTTACTCTGAAAAGAGCATTTTTGCACCTCTTTTTTTCCCCCCAACTTTTTGTTTGTTTACATTGAAACAAAATATTCCAAATGTCCTCATACAGGAAGAGGGTACATACTCTTTCAGTGAGGAAGAATTTTCTTTTCAGGGTCAGGAACTTCATGTCTTCAAAGTTAATTATCAAGAGATTGTATACCAGTACTTCAATCTTCATGTCGGTGTCTCTAACCTTTGCCAAGGGCAAAGTGCCACCAAACATACCACAAGACATATAAAAGATATAGCCTAACCTGAATAACTGTGTTAACTTGTTTTCTGACAGAAATATAAAGATTCTTACAAGAAATTATTTTGGTGCAACTAAGAGACACCTATTCATAAAGTATAATGATCTGTGTACTGAAATCCCCCCCTCCCAAACTGACATCTTAAATTCTCCCAGCTATACCTGAGATGGGAACCTTCTTTTACACAGAGACATATAAAGCACTGGACCAAGAAATCAAATTTGTAATTTTCTAAGGCATTAAAAAAAGCAAAAACTTTATTTCAAATACGTGAGTTACTTTAAAGCAAGATCTAATCTCAGTTTCATTCAGTAATATTCCATCAATTGCAAAATTTGGCAATTCTAAAATATTAGAGAAAAACATACATGTTATATAAACTCTTACAGATAGAATTTAGCTAACATAAAGAATCAAAGTCACAGTTAAAGAGAACAGATTGATAATTAACAGGTGTCAGGCAAATAAAGAATGGATAAAAGGAATAAAAAGGTATAAACATTACATTAGGAAATAAGTCTTATGAATGCAATGCAGATAAGTTGACTATAGTTAATAATATCATATTGTATATTTGGTATTACTTAGAGAGTAAATATGAAAAAATTCTTACCAGAAGGAAAATAATTGAATTTATGAATGTATCCAGACTGAATTCATAAATTCAAAAAATAATCGAATTTATGAATTAACTAGACTAATTTGGATGATCATTTTGAAGTTTATAAAAATAGCAAATCATTATATCATGTATTGAAACCGATCACTATAAATGTGGTAGAGTCATGAGTCACCTATGGGGGCCGGAGTGATAGCACAGCGGGTAGGGCGTTTGCCTTGCACACGGCCGACCCGGGTTCGATCCCCGGCATCCCATATGGTCCCCTGAGCACCGCCAGGAGTAATTCCTGAGTGCAAAGCCAGGAGTAACCCCTGAGCATTGCTGGGTGTGACCCAAAAAGCAAAAAAAAAAAAAAAAAACATGAGTCACCTATGACTACTGAACACTTCAAGTGTGGTTCATCTACACTGAGCTATACTTTTAGTAGAATATATATATATATATATATACAGAAGTTCAAATTTTTTATTAATGTTTTGGCTAAAAGTGATTGATATGTTATCAGAATTTTTAACACCTGTTTATTCTTGTTGTGTTGATTGATGCCACTAGAAAATTTGAGAATATATTTATAGCTCCTTTTCTATTTCTGTTGGACAGTGATGGTCCAGATGTTTTAAATGTAAATGCCATGGGGACATTCTAATATACTGTATGTATTTATTTGTCCTTTGATGTACTCCAGAAGCAATATTAATTTATGAATAACCCCTGTGAAAACGTATTTTTACTAATATATTAAGGAAAAAATTGTGATCTTGACTATGATTAAAATATCAGAAAAAAATGGGTTCATGTTTTATAGCAGAATTTCTCAACTGGAGGCCATATGATCCTCTATGGCCTCCCAGGGTAATCCCAGGAGACCACAGGTGAGGATCTTGTGCTTTGCAGTCACAGCACAAGACAAGTGTAAGGCAGCTAGTAGGATAAGAAGTTCAGAAAAAAGATCAGTTCAGATGGGGACCAGGGTCAGAAAAATTTTGAGTAACACTGCTTTAGAGAATAAAACATTTCATATCAATTCTTTACTGTATGATTAATTCTTACTCAAGTCTAGTTCGAAGTCAGAAAAATCTTCAGATGGAAATTGGGAGTTGTGTGAAGAGAATAACTGTCACTGTCATCCCATTACTCATCGATTTACTCAAGTGTGCACCAGTAATGTCTCCATTGAGATATTGTTGTTACTGTTTCTGGCATATCGAATACACACAGGTAGCTTGCCAGGCTCTGCCATGCGGGAAAGATACTCTCAGAAGCTTGCTGGGCTCTCCGAGAGGGACGGAGGAATCAAACCCAGGTTGGCCGTGTGCAAGGTAAATGTCCTACCCACTGCGCTATTGTACCAGCCCTGTGAAGAGAATACCTAGCATAAAATCCTTCACAAATGTTTGTTAAATCGAGAAAAGTGGACTCGTGTCTAGAACAGAAGCCTCATGTTGCCTAATTATAATTTTTTTTAAACAACTTAGCATTTTATTTCACTGGTGATGGCTCCTACTCCACCATGACATTTTTAGACATTGCATAATCAATGGCAGTCATACAATATTGGGGCAATGAAGGGGACAGTCATTGACAAGTGCCATACAAGAGAAGTGTGAGAAATAGCACAGGATGTAGTGAGCTGGAGACTGGAGATGTAAGAGGACAGAGATCCAAGTAAATCCAACAAAAAAGATTAAAAAAAATGTTTGTGATGAAAAGAATTCAAGAGTGAAAATTGCCATGAGTTAAACCCTGTGGAGCAAAGCTTGGCTTACTCTTCATCTCGTAATCCGTTTTCTCTCTAGGCAGTTACTTATTTCTACTCACTAAAGGTCTGAGTCTCTAGGTGCCATTAGAATCTGACTCCAGTTAATAGTAGATGAGATGAGATAGATAAGTTTTCCTCAGGGTTGGAGCTTTTTCTAGTAAAATATGCTTGAAGCCTTCTTTATGGCTTAGTTTTGGTTTAAGATAGGAAGAAAAAAAAAATGAGGGCTGTAATCCTCTCGACTCCTCTCAATATTGAGAGAGAAATTCTTCTTTCCAAACCTAACCTAACCTTAGGCATAAGCCATGAGGTAGTTTAGATGTGTTTTTAAATACTCCCTTTCTCTTCACCTTTTTTTCATACTTGGAGGAACAAGGAAGGAGAGCCCTAAATGTGCTTATCCTAAGAACCAACTCATTTTACTGTAATAGTCTATGGAATAATCTCAATTGAAATACTCTTGTCTCAGAATGATTGTAGGGTAACACACTGGATAGCTGCTCTTTATAAACTTGGTCTTGTAATATTTATACACAACCCAGCAAAGAAAATGTTTTTGTGTACTTGATCCAGTGATCCTAATTTGGGTAGAAATAATGGCTGTGTTGCTTTACTTTACTGGTTTTTATTGCATTGACGACAAAATTAACAGTTTCGGCACAAATTTCTTGAGATGTAATCACTCTGTTGTGTGTGGGAATATGGCAGGTCTTTGTGCTACTGTAGAGATTTAATTAAATTGGTGAGCTACATTGATACTGAAATCACACTAGTGACCCAAGAATTTACCAGCTATTCTTGGCATTTTTGTAATGATTTATTTATGGAGTCCAAATCTTAAACCCAACTATTTTTGTTTCCTCCAAGAAACTACCATATCTTATTCTTAAATAACTTCTGTATAGTCTATCTTAAAAGGTGAGAGCTTGTCTTTGCACATTACTAGAGATGTGGGAAATGATAAATTTAGTCACAGCTCTTAGTTCTGGTGATTGAACACTTTACCTCAGTACTGAATTTACTTAGAAGAGGGACATCTTTAAATTCTTGGTTATGGAACATCCAAACAAGCACAAATACTTCTACAACCCATAATTGTCAGTTTAGACTAAAAAAAAAAAACCCAAAATTCCAACAACAAAAAAACAGAGAACCAAATCAAACACATGTCCTTTCGTGGATTAAAGAGTTAGATTTAAAGCATTGACTCTCCCCAACCCTCACTACCAAATCTAGCTGTCTTATAAATACAACAACATAAATTCCCATGCACTATAATTATTGTGGTCAATTATGCCAAACCAAGCACATAGTTTATTTCTGAAGCATTTTCATAAGCAAGGAAAAAGTTGTCTTTACAACTCATTTTTAAAGATGGTCTAACAAGTTCTGTTCTTATGAGAGTTGACTCACCTTTTCTTTCCTTTTTTTTTAACTTCCACATTTATGAAAGATTTATAGCTCGGAAAACATAGCTGAATTAACTTTTGATATCTTAATTGGGAACAAATGAAAGGGAATTTAAAAATAGGGTAAGAGTTTTAAATACTGAGGATGTTTTTATAAAAGGAAGCCCTCTTCCTAAGTAGTTCACTGCCTTTTAATGTAATGCAGTTTTTAAACAGCTTTATAGATTAAACTTTACATATGATGAGTTTACCATTAGAGATAATTAGTGAAATCATGCAGCAGTGCAACTATTACCATGCTTCAATTTTAGAACCTTCCTGTTAACACTGAAATCTGGAGGATAACATTGCTTTGTTCTTTCTCCCTTGCCACAAGGAGCTTAGGTTTATTGGGTCACACCCATCACAGTGCTCCCATTCCTTTGTTTATCTGTAACCACTTCTCTGTGCTCTCTTCCTCAACCAGTTAATTAGCTTTTCCCTCTAATCAGACTGTTAATTTGTAAAGTCAGATCCTTCTAGGACACCAAATTTGTATTATATGTTAATAATGCCTTTCTCCTCTCTTTATGTCTTTTGAATAGTTTACTTTAAAGTAATGTCCTTTTTGCATAGACACAGGAAGACAGTTAATATTATGCTTTTGTAACTTGGAATTTAATTGGCTTTGAATATTATTCATTCCCAGGCATCTGCTTTCTTGACTTAAGCCTTAGTTGCCCTTAGTTCCTAACACTCCAAAAGCAGGGTCTTGATGAAGGACTGAAAGAACCCAAGGCAAGCTGTGAGCTACCCTGGCATTGAAATGGACCAGGCCAAAGTGCCACAATTCTTAACTATAGGTTTAGAGCTTGATCATGGACAAATGCTGTCATGATCCAAAAGTAACAACAAGACTAGGACCCTGCTAGGGATAGGAAAGACTAATCTGGCCTGAGCACTGCAGTCTGAGATCGAGATGATCCCAGGAGAGCAATTCTGTAAGTTTAATGCATCTCTTATTGTGTCCATACAAAATGACTAATATTATGAGTGTATGCTTGTTGGACTAAGGAAAGAAGTAACAGACCCCTGGATAGTATTTCGCACTTAGGCAGGTCATCTTGCTGTATGAGAATCTGTCCTAGAAGAAGCATCCCCTGAGGGAAAGAACTTTACCCCTATTGATTGTGACCACACCTATGTGTAAGCCCCAACCCCTCATGCTGGGGGATTTAACTAGGCTGTAAGAGTGGGCTGTGGGTGCCAGATCTGGGGCCAGACGAGAAGGAGAATGAGAGAGGCAGAAGGAGATTGATGAGAGATCGAGAAGGAGAATGAAGTAGCATGGGGGAGAGAGATGCAGGAGGAGAATCAGAGGAGAATGGAGATGGGAATGGAATAAACTGCAACTGAGACCGACCAGCCTGGCCCTTGTTCCTTCCTTTGCCTGTCTCGTCATTGTCATAAAACTCCCGTGGTGGGGGTGGGGAGGAGAAGAGGCTGGAGATTTAAAGCACCGCTGCCCCTTTTTTTGTGTTTACACAAAATCTTCTTATGCTATTTAGAGCTTATCCTGAACTTTCATTCCTAACTCTCCACAACCACTATACTGTACTGTAGGATAACATAGCCTCAGGTAGTTTAGGTTTATTGGGTTACTCCCTTCACAGTGCTCCTATTCCTCTTTGTTTATTTGTAGCTTCTTTCTTAGTGTTCTGTTGACTTGTAAATAATGTTTTTCTCTTCTCCTTGAGTCCTTTGCATAGTTTATTCAGAGCAAGTCCTTTTTGTATGGACACAGGAAGACTTAACAAATGCTATGCTTTTGTAACCTGGGAGTCATTTGACTCTACATGATATTTTCCTCCAGGGCATTTGTTCTTTGACCTAAGCCTCAGCTGCCCTTACTTCCTAGCATCCCCAAAGCAGGGTCCCCAACGTGGGACAAGAAGGATCCAGGGCAAGTGGTGAGTTGTGTGCTACCCTGGCATCGAGATGGGCCTGGCCAAAGTGCCTAATGCTTAACTATAAGTTAAGAGCTTGATCATGGACAAATGTTGTCATGATCCAAACAGTGATAACTAGATTCGGACCCTGCTAGGGTGAGGAATGATTCACTCTCAGTTGAGTGCTGTAGTCTGAACCTGTGGCAAGATGTTGCCAGGAGAGCTGCCTTGCAAGCCTCAATGTATCCCTTGCTATGTCCATACAAAAATAACTAGTATTAAGATGTTAATAAGTTCCTGGACTAAGGAAAAGAAAAAAACCTTAAGAGTGAGGAAGGGCTATGGAATGCCCTGCCCTCAGGAAGGGCTTTCTTATGTTGATTTTGCTACCTGGCTGGGTGTAGCCTAGAGGGCAAGATGGGAGAGACAAGTAGGAGAGAGAGACAGAGAAAGAGGCAGCAGTAGATCCAGAGAGAGACAGGAGCTGGGAGTGCGGGAGATGAGAAAGATGGAAGATTGAATAAACGGTAACTAATCAACAACCAGCTTGGTCCTCGTTCTTCCTTCGCCTTTCCTTGACCACCGGCCGTCCCAATCCAGTCCACACACTGCGGTTCCAGGGCACCGAACGCGGGTGGTGAGACAGAGCTGCCCGGAGAGCCCGTGAGTGCACTCGCCCCTCCGCGAGCTTTAGTTTTTTACACTGTACTTTCTCTCCAAAGTTACTTTGTCTAGACATTTTCTATAAATGCAATAGTAATTATTTCTCTTGTGCATCTCACTTTATTGTTTTTCAAGGAAGGGGACTCTAATCTGTGTCATAGTATGTAGCAGTTATGTCAACATATGATCACTGAAAAAAATTTATTGTATTATCATGTCACATTAAAAATAATTTACCTCAGGGCTGGTGCAATAGCACAGCAGGTAGAGTGTTTGCCTTGCACGCGGCCAACCGGGTTCAATTCCCAGCATCCCATACAGTTCCCTGAGCACCACCAGGAGTGATTCCTGAGAGCAAAGCCAGGAGTAATCCCTGAGCATCGTCGGGTGTGACCCAAATAGAGGAAAAGAAAATTACCAGTTTTTGCATTTAAATTTAGTATTTGAATAATGTTGCAAGAAAATTCACCTACATTCATTTGTGTACTTATACTTTAATTTCTCTTGCATAAAAAATGAAATTGTTTGATTGTATAGTAAGTTTTTTTAACATTATTAAGAAGCTTTCAAATATTTTCTAAAGTAATATTGACATTGTAAAGTCCCTCCAATAATATATGAGGGTTTTCATTTCTTTGTATCTTTATCAATATAGAGCATTTCTACTACTTGACTATATAGATTTGACTAACACTGCATGTAACTATGTTTTCAATTTGGTAACTCTTAATGAGAAATAACATTTAACATTTTTATGTGCTTAGCCAAATCTTTCTATGTCTTCTTTGGTGACATGACTTAAAATTGTCCATTTTTAAATTGAGATAGTATGTCCTATTATTGAGTTGCAAGTGTTCTTTATGCATTGTGAGTACACAAATATTTACCAAATGTATGATCTTCAAATAGTTTTTTCTGATTTCTAGGTTGTTTGTAAAATTAATTGTTACATGCTTTAAACCTTGATAAGGTGAAAGCATTTTAATTTTAATGAAGTCTAGTTAATACTTTTTATAGATCATGAACTTGTATAAGAATGCAAAGGCATGAAGATTTTCTCCTGGAAGCTTAACAGTGTTTAATTTTAAATCTATGATAATTTCTTGTTTTTGCTAATCACATGAGGTATAATTTGCAGTTGCCTTTTCAAACATATCTTCTAATCTGTGTAGATCAGAATGTGATTTTTTAAAATCCTTTATTCAGTTTATACGGCATATACTTTAATCAAATTGTGTATCCTGAACAATTACGATTCATCCCAGGAATGAAAGATTTGTTTATCAATTCCTGACTTCAAGTTGAGTTCTCTTGCCACTCTTTTATACCATAATCTATGAAAAAGACACTCTGGTTTATATGATGTACCTACCTACTTGCTGACTAATCTCCAACTTGTTAAAAATTGCTCAATTAGAAAAGAAATGCTATCCTGCTTAAAAAAAAAGTGGAAAAATAGAGTGTATTCTCTCTGTTGCTGCCTAAATAATGCCCCTCCTACCCCAAGATATCCAGGTTCTAACCCCTACCTACACGGCAACGGCAATTTTACAAATGAAATTTAGGTAAGGATCCTGAGATGGGGAGATTATTCTGGAATATCTCGGAAGGACCTAGGTTTAATCACAAGTGTCTATGAGAGGGAAACAAAGAGTTTTGATAAAGCAGTGGAGAAGGTGATATGGTGCAGAGCAGGGAGAGAAGGGATGATGCTAAGCAGAGTCATGAGCCCAGGAATGAAAACAGCATTGTCTGGACAAGATAAGGAGACAGACTCTCCCCCTGCAGTCTCCAGCAGGAACCAGTCCTTCTGACACACTGATAGAACTGACTGAAGCTGACATCATTTTTCTTTACCTTCCAAATAGTAAATGGATAAATTTGTGTCACTTTAACATCAATTTTGTTATGATTTTTTATAGTTGACATAGGAGATGGAAACACTAATCTTAGTTCCAATGAGGCCTAGTTTTCTTGGTTCATATGAAGCATGCTAAGATTCTGTGTTCTCATCTGTAAAAGCAGGAATGATGAAATATCCATTTCACAGGATTGTGATGCGACTAAATAAGATCATTCATGTGAAATGCTTGATATAAAACTTGGGAGATGTGAGATTTTATAAACTTCAATTTGTTCCATATAATAAGGTTGCAATATTTTATCTCCTTTTCAAAACTCAAGTAGAATACCATGCTATTAGAACATAGAAATAGTTGAGTATTTATTAAGTATTCTACTGTTATCATTCTATCAGGAAATTTTAAGTCTTTTTGCTTCACCCCCTCTGCTGTGCTTTTCTAAGGGTGTATACTGTGAGATGGAAAAACATATAGATAGAATTGCTGGAATATGACCCATAAATGAGGACATATTGTGAGAATATTTTTGCCTGTTATTTTATTTTAAAGAAAGTTACAAAAAATGGTGAGATGTTTTCTTGTTTCCAAAAATCTAGAGAGGGAGAAGAGTGTCTATGAGCTTTTTAAAAAATCATTTTCCTGGCACATATAAGGACTGTCATTAATTTTTAAGGACGATTACACTGATTGTACTTTGTTCTTTAAAAAAACACTGGCATTGTTTTAGAAAACTGCTGATTAACTTATGTTAACTAAAAAAACCTATTCTTAAACAAATTTACTCTAAATGCAATTGTGTGTTTAGCTAGACATGTTTCTTTGTAATTTTTTTTTTCATTTTGGGGCTGGAGCGATAGCACAATGTAGGGTGTTTGCCTTGCATGTGGCTAACATGGATTTAATTCCTCCATCCCTCTCAGAGAGTATCCTGCCCGCATGGCTGAGCCTGGCAAGCTACCTGTGGAATATTCAATATACCAAAAACAGTAACTACAAGTCTCACAATGGAGATGTTAATGGTGCCCATTTGAGCAAATTGATGAACAACGGGGACGACAGTGCTTCGACAGTGCTACAGTTCTGTTTTGGGACCACACTTGGCATGTGGCGCAGTGTCAGGAACCAATCTCCCAGCTTCATGTCTGCTAGGCTGGCACTCTTGAATTCTCTTGGAAGGAGCTTTTTTAACTTAGGAACTTATCATGGTGGGTCTTCATTGGATTTTTCTCCGTGGAGTAGAGTAGAGAATAGAGAAATAGCTGTTTTATCGTCATTACCTAGTCATGATGATAGAACCTAGTCAAGGTACATACTTTTCTAAAACTTTGCATAATCCTAGTCATGGATTATGGTGGAAATAGAGGAATCAATCTTGTTCATTTATTTGGCTCCTAATACAAAGCTAGCATTTACCAAAAGGGCAACAGATGAAATTCTCTTCACTTTTTGGTGTAACCTCAACCCTACAAGACTGGTCCTTAATCACTGAATTATAGTTTTGCCTTCAACCCTGGTTAACCATTCACTAAAGGGGAAAATGTTTTTCCTGGATCAGAATAGATTGCTTGTTACCTGACCATCTGGAAAGGGGAAGGGTGTGGTGGTGTCTTTCACAGGAACAAAGTCAGTTTGAAGTCAGCTAACCAGGATATCATTCTCTCTGCTGTAAATATTCAGTTACCTAAATTGGTAATGGAGGTTGACATCTTCTAACTGAAGCTGTCTTTCTTGGCCAATGGAGGTTGACAGCTGAGGTCAACTGCTGCCATCCAATAAAGGCCGGTTAACAGTAGCCTTCACAGGTCTTTTTTGACAGCTTTAAAATTGACCTTCAGGGACTGGAGCTATAGTATTGCGGGTAGGGCATTTGCCTTGCATGCGGTTGACCTGGGTTTGATTCCCAGCATCCCATATGGTCCCCTGAGCACCGCCAGGAGTAATTCCTGAGTGCAAGGCTAGGAGTAACCCTTGTGCATTGCTGGGTGTGATGCAAAAAAGCAAAAAAATAAATAGATAAATAAAAATAAAGTTGACCTTCAGCCATGCAAAAACAAACCCTTTTGATACTTTCCTTATCCAAAGTAGGTGAGGACAGAACTAAGGTTTTCTGGAAGGTGATGTTTAATTGACCACTCTCCAGATAAGAAACTCTTACTTGCCCTTTGCTTTTATAAGGAATAAGAATATATCGTACAACATGAAATTCTCTCAACATGTGGACACCAGTTTCTAGTTTGTAGGAGAGAAGAAGAAACTTTTCATTTATCTCCACCTACACATGGGTACATACTGTGCATAATTTCTTCAGCCAAAACCTTGTAGATTTTGATGCATTTATCTGTTTACATAGGATCAACAATGCTTTCCTACTCCTGTGGTAAACACAGAATCCTGTTTACAAAAGGACAGTATTGTGGGTAGCTGACACACAGTGTTCCAGGCTGTTGCCCTTTTTTTAAAAACACCAGCAGAAAGCACCATTACACTATTTTACCATATCCTTAAGTCACGATTAATTTAAAAGGCTTTTTCTTCTTATTTAAGCTTCATATAGACAACTGTTTTTCTCTCCTTGAAGATTCAAAGTCAGAATCGAGTTCTCCTAACAGGGTCAGTTCTTTGACAAAGAAACCTGGCAACCTGACTCCACAGCTGGAGTCAAGCTTGTCAGTGTGTGCCAAGGAGAAACTGTCGAAATCCAATCGTTCAATATGCATTTAATAGTATTTATCCAAGCAAGTTTGTGATTTCTTCACTCTCTCCAACAGATAGGTTATTTGTAATACCTGCCTTCTCCAATCAAGGTATTTGACAAATGACTCTAACGTGTTTGGACTAGAATGCATTTTGTTGTTCTATGAGTATATTCATTTAACAAGGGCTGTCTCTGAGGTGCTATCAAAAACTGCTTGCCATCTTTTCAAATCATCTCTCTACACTGACCATGACTTAATCCTGAAGGAAAACAAGGTAATCTTTTCAAATAAACATTCTCAAGGATGTTTAGAGAGAACCCGATTCCTAGCATGCAAAATCTGGCCAGTGATTGAAAATAGTTTCTGTAAAAAATTCAAATGTCTTTGTCTCTGTCTCTGTCTCTGTCTGTCTGTCTGTCTGTTTCTCTCTCTCTCTCTCTCTCTCTCTCTCTCTCTCTCTCTCTCTCTCTCTCTCTCTCTCTCTCTCTCTCTCTCTCGCCTTTGCGTTCAGTGCTTCCAAGCCACAGTGTACGGACCTGATCAGGATGGCTCCTCCTTGGTGTGTGCCGCTGTACTCTCTTCTGTCTGTCTCTCTATCTCTGACTCTGTCACTGTAGTCTCTCCGTCTCTCCTCTGGTCCCTTCCGACCTCTCTCTGTCTCTGTCATCTCTCCTCTGGTCTCTTCCGACCTCTCTCTCTCTCCAGAGCCCTTCTGCTTCAGTCTCTGGAACCCCACTCACTCTTACTTCTGATTCTGACTCTGATTGATTTTCACTCATTTTGTGCTCTTTCTTTCCCCTGCTTCTGGCTCTGATGATTCTCTTTCGCTCTGTGCTCTGCTTCTGTGTCTTCTCACTGCTTCTGTGTCTTCTCCCTTGCTTTTGTGTCTTCTCTCTGCTTCCATGTCTTCTCTCTGCTTCTGTGTCTTCTCTCTTCCTTCTCTGTCTTCTCTCCTGCTTCTCTTACAATCTTAGTTTATACAGGAATCACATAGGATGGTGATACAAAGGTGGGTTGAACATTAACAAATCAACAAAAAGGGGTAAGACCACTCCTCCAGGAGATTAACAAAATCTCATCTAAGGAGATTACTCCAGATTACTAGGATATCCGCTTAAGGGTGGGATCCCATCCAGGGTGTGTCACTTTCTTTTTTCCTCAGCTATTAATCCACTCAGCTATAATAAATTTACTTCTAATATTTCTAGCAATGTCATTTTGTATGAGCACAGTAAGAGATATACCAAACTTAAAGTTTGCTTCTTCCTGAGGACATTCACTGTGAAATCTAGACCATAGTCCTCAGTCCAGGTTAGTACTCCTAACCCCAGCAGGGTCCTAGTCTCTTTGTTACTTTTGGATCATGACAGCATTTGTCTATGACCATGCTCTCAACTTATAGTTGAGTATTGTGGCACTTTGGTCTGACCCATTTCGATGCCAGGGTAGCTCACAGCTTGCCTTGAATTTATTCCGTCGCTCGTCGGGACCCTGCTTTTGGGGAGCTAGGAACTAAGGGCAACTGAGTTGAGAAAGCAGACTCCCAAGAGTAAATATTACTGGAGTCAGTCAGCTTCCAAGTTACAAAGCATAATATTAACTGTCTTCCTGTGTTCATACAGAAAGGACATTGCTTTAAAGTAAACTAAGTTCGCTGCAGCAAGGCTAAAAGGACAAACCCAATGTTATCTTACAGTTTTGGGAGTACATTATAGTTAGAATGTTTTTATCCATTGTTTGGTATCTTCATATGATTAATAATGATCAACTAATTTGCAAGTAAATATGCGTGAGTGTGTGTGTGTGTGTGTGTGTGTGTGTGTGTGTTCAGAGAATAACTCAAGATCCTGATTGTGAGTGATGTTGATGAAAAATAAGGCAAAGAGGTGTAAACAAAAACCCAATAGGTGAAGGGAATTATAAGAGGCACTGGAATATTGGATCCTAGTCCATGAGGCTTCACCAGGCCAACTCGCTTCCTGTCAAAGTTATTCAGAGATTACCTGATCATGAAGTAAAAAGGGAGCATTGAAACAAGTGCAATTGGTTGGAGGAAATTTATTCATACATAGACTAAATGTTTAGGAACTTGGCATGCAATAGAGTGATGAAATACAAAGTATGGATTGAATAAACCAAAAATGACTTAGATGGAACTAATAAAATCAGTACGTACCATGTATATTGGATTCCATCATATGAGTTACAAAATTATTTTTTATTTAAACTCTAAATTTTTTTTAATAGTTGAACTATCTTGTTCCCTCTCTTGTCTAGAGATTTCTGAAGGACAATCATCTTTTCCTATTTGGGTTTCAAGTTCTAGTAATGCTGTTTGATGAACAAAGAAAAACAGGAATGATTGAGTGAATATATTTGGTCTTAAGTAAGATGTGTGTTTCTTTCCCATCGTTTATGTGCTCGATGTTCACCAAGTCATTTGTCATCTGTTGTTTAAGATGCTTTCACTTTAAAGCATTTAAAAAAATATGCCCCCCACATGTACATGACATAGATACATGTTTTGCTTATTTAAAACTCTGCAGCAGTACTGTTCAAAAAATTATATAAACCATATGTGTTATTTAAAATGTTTGTAGAGTTTTATTAAAAAAAAGTGAAAAATAGGAAGGACTGGGATGACAGCTCAGGAGTTGGTGGAACGTGCCTGGGTATACATGAATACAAGTTGAATCTGTGGCTGTATGACCTTTGATATTAGCTGGGTAGAACTTTAATAGTCTTCAAGCATAGAAGACTGCAGCACTATTGGACTCATGCACTGAACTGTACGACCCAGTTGACCAAATATTCTTGGAAGTGGCCCCTGGGCATTTTGAATGTTGCTTGGGTATGGCAATCCCTTTCTCTCAACTTTAAAATTTAATTTAGAAAGTGAAAATAAATAAATATTAAATTGTATTTTTAGTGGTGAACTTAAATTTGTAAATACACATGTTGATTTTAGTGATGCACATTTGAAACGTGTTTCTTCAATAATGAAATAATAGTGAAAGCAATAATGTATTTTACTTTCAATATATCTAAAAGGTTACTATTTTCAGCATGCAAATATAAAATGTTTAAGGGGATTTTTTTTTCTTTTTGGGTCACATCCAGCGATACTCAGGGGTTACTCCTGGCTCTGCACTCAGAAATTACTACTGGTGGTGCTTGGGGGACCATATGGGATGTTGGGAATCAAACCCGGGTCAGTTGCATGCCTGGGTTGGTTGCATGCTAGGCAAATGCCCTACCCACTGTGCTATTGCTCCAGCCCCTATTAAGGGGATTTATAATTTTTTCTCACACTAGATTTTTGAAATTGTGTATACTTTACAATTAACAGATTTACCAACTCGTATCTACTTTCTGACTCTCAGGCAAATTATAATTTAAGTAGTCAAAGGATACATGTGAATTTTGCACTGGTTGAACAGCTAGAGAGTCCCAACACAGATGTTAAGAAAAATTCACCATATGTAACACTGAATTTTTGCTGCTATGCCCACTTCCTCCACCCCTGCCCCCATTTTACTTAAACTTTGTGGTTTACAAAGTTTTTCATAACAATTTTGTTATAGGCATTCAATATTCCAACATAAATCCCACCACCACTGTCACTTCCCCTTCACCATTGTCTCCATTTTCCCAACCACCCCTCAAGTCTGTCCCTTTAGCAGGCCCACAATAATTTATTTTATGTTTTTTTTTGCCCACTTTAACCCATGTCATTTGAAAGCAACCCAATCACCAAGTGGTCTAAAAAAACTGAGGTGTTCAATCAACCACATCTGATGATTTTTTTGAGACAAATGACTTGAAGAGTTAAAAGTAGGATAACCCCAAGCAAATTATAAACTTGATTGACCACTATTTGACTTCATGGGGAACACTGGGAACAAGAACTTAGATTTACCTGTGATTATTATATGAATCTTCAACTAATTGTCTTTAACTCTTGAGGATAGATCCAGGTTGACAGTGATTCTAACTTTGGAGCAAATACATATTGTATTGCACTATTTTATGATAAATCTTATATTATCTTAAAAAATTGAATATCTAAAGTTTGTTTTGTTTGGTTCTTCTAGAGACCCTTGGGGAGTTGTAAAATTGCAAAAGTCATCCATCCTTCTTAATCAATTGACACTAGAAGTGTAATCATTAATGTTTGAAAGGTTTTTAATATCTTTTGACCATTCTAGAAGAGTGATTAAGCTTCTAATAGGTGTTACTAAGCTAGTAATATGTGACTTGACAAAGTTAAGTACCTTATGTGACACTCAACTTATGTTACAGCATAATGTTTAGACTCAATAATAACCTATTTTAAAGTGAAGTAATGAAACACACACATATATGCACCACTATATGTTGATTGCTCTACTTCAAAACAATAATTATGTATAATATAATGTATGTAATTTTCTTATTAATTTAATGGGTGGACTTCTTCAAAAGCAATTGTATTCTCAATGAATTTAGTATTTCATTGAGAACATCACTGAATCACTGTCATCCTGTTAATCATCGATTTGCTCGAGCGGACACCAGTAAGTCTCCAATTGTCTTAGCCCTGAGATTTTAGCAGCCTCTCTTACTCATCCTTCCCAATGGTGCCACATTGGAGGCTCTTTCAGGGTCAGGGGAATAAGACCCATCATTGTTACTGTTTTTGGCACATCAAATATGCCACGGGGAGCTTGCCAGGCTCTGCCATGGGTGCAGGATACTCTCGGTAGCTTTCTGGGTTCTCCGAGAGGGAGAACTAGACTATAAGAGATCTTTCGGGAGCTTTGTTTTACAGTCTGGATCTTGACCTTTGATTGGATTACATGGCACCAGTGGGCAGTTCGTGGGCGTGACTGCCTAGCTACTGGAAAATAAGGGATCTGGGTTGAGGAGGCCCAGTCCTGATCCAAGCAGGCTTGGAGATCTCAGCCTCAGGTCCTGCACACCTGGGTTCCTCTGCCGGTTCCTTTATGTGTGAGGCTCATCCAAGCATGTGGAGAGTGTCCTTGAGCATGGCTGTGGTTGAGTTCCGGAGGTCTTCAGCTGCTGGGACTCTGCTTGGGGCAGGGAGGGAAACTCAACCCGCCCTTCTCTGAGGGGTCCTGGTGAAGACAACCTGGCATGTGGGCAGGAGACTCCGCTATTTTCTCAATAAGGCTATTGAAAAAATAGCCTTACTATTTTCTCTATTGAGAAAATAGGCTTAGAAAAACATTGTAAAAGACTATATATAAAGAAATGAAAATATTAGATAGAAGAGTACTTGGTAACTGAGGTAGAGACAGACATGGGCAAAGGGTAATGGAACTTTGGGAGTAAGATATCTGATTTCAGATGCATTAAGGTTTTTCTACTCCATTGAAAACTTTTACTCTTTTTAAATAAAAATATTATTTAAATATTTTAAATATAATAAAAAAGAGTTCCATATTTAAAAAAATAATTTATTTTTTGTTGGATAACTTTGAGATACACAGTTACAAAGTTGTTCATGTTTGGGTTTCAGCCATACAATGTTCCAATACCATCTCTTCATCAGTGTACTGCCACCAATTCAACTCCACCAAACAATGGGGAGAGGAGATGAACATAAACTTTCTCAAAGAAGAAATAAAAATGGCCAAAAAGCACATAAAAAATTTCTACATCACTAATCATCAGGGAGTTGCAAATCAAGACAACAATTAGGCATCTCACACCACAGAGACTGGCACACATCAAAAAGAACAAGTATAACCAGTGCTGGTGCTGATGCAGGGAGAAAGAGATTCATACTAATTTCTAGAGTGCAGCCCTTTTGGAAAACAATATGGATATTCCTCAAAAAAATAGAAATTGATCTTCTGTATGACACAGCAATATAGCTCCTGGGAATATACTGTAGGCGCCCAAAAACCCAATACAGAAAATGCCATTGCACTCCTATGTTTATTGCATCACTATTTGCAATAGCCAGAATCTGGAAACAACCCAAGTGCCAGAGAACATATAACTGTATAAAGAAACTATGGCACATCTACAAAATGGAATACCATGCAGCTGTTAGGAAAAGTGAAGTAATGAAATTTGCCTAAACTTGGATGGACATGGACAGTATCATGCTGACTGAAATGAGTCAGAGGGATAGGAAAGACAGAGAACAATCACACTCATTTGAAGGATAATTTTAAAAAAAAAGGACAACATAGGATTAAAATCATACCCAAAGAGTAGAAATAAGGACCAGGAGGAGTGGTTTCGGGCAGGAAGCTTTCCACAGATTGTGAGGGAATGCAGTTAGGGTTGAGAAGGGACATCTATGACAATGATAGCTGAAAATGATCACTCTACATAAGAACTGAGTGCTGAAAGGAGGTAAAATGATATACATGGTAATGTTTCAGCAACACTATTAAAACCACTTCTCTTTTAAAAGAAGAGAGATAGAAGGAGGAGAAGAAGGAAGAAGTGGAGGAGGAGGAGGATGACAATGATGATGAGGAGAAGAAAGAAGGTGGAAGAAGGAAGAGAAGGAGAAGGGTGAAGAGGAGGAAAAGGATAAGAAAGAGGAGAGGTGTAGGAGAAAAAGGAGAAGAAGAACGAGGAAAAGGAAAAGAAAAAGAACCGGAGAAGGAGAAAAATAAGGAGAAGAAAGTGGTGGTGGTGGTGATGGTGGAGGAAAAGGAGGAGGAGGAGAAGGGTCTGCTTCTCAATTTCCACTCCCCATTTCTCCCCATATTATAAGAAATCATCACCTGGAAATCACACTTTAGAAGCAATGCATGACAGGTGAAAAAGGAATTCACTATACAAGGGTGAACTATGATTATAGTTTTTTACTCTACCAAATTAAAAAAATTACCCCATTATAGTTGCTGAATTTTTTCACTTAAGTATACATAGCCTAGGGACAGATTAGCAAAAATTTGGCATACCAGATTAATGGACTGATAGTTTAAACAAATGCCTTAATCTATTTGTGAGATTCATAACTAAAGAGCAATGAGCATTGTGCAATTTTGAATGAATATCACAAAAGTACAAGTACAAAAGTAAAAGAAACTCATGACCCCCACAAATGTCACATTTTCATATGACTATACTTTGGTAGAAAATAAATTAATAAACTATGACATGTTTTAATTTTTTTCACGAGTGGGAGGGCCACTACAAGTTAAATACTCAAGGCTAGTATTCTATATCACCAGACATTGGTGCATTGTAAATTGTAACACTGGGATAAAATTCTTTATCTCAGAATGTGAATTTTTTTGAGTGGTCATTATTTTTTACATGCTTTATTTTATTCTGCTTGGAAGTACACATTTATGTTTGTATTTGGTAGAGAAAGAGAATTGTATTATTTGTTGTGTTCCCAAACTTCAGGTAGGTCAACCTTGAACACAGAAAACATTTTTAAGACTATCTAAAAAAATAAGGAAGAAACTGAATAACTTTTTATTTTTTACCATACTGGTACTTGTAGACACTTAGAGTAGACTTTTTGTTTATGTAAAAAAATGTTTTAAGATAAATTTTATTATTTTATTATTTTTTATATTTTTATTAAAGTCACATTAAAGCAATGTATCACCACACAGGTTTCAGGTGTAAATCATTGTAAATAGATGTCTATAATAAATTAAAAGTCCAATTCTTACCTCATTATGTTCTTTGAACTATTTTTGTTCATGTTTATACACTAAAATACATATTTGACTTAAAATCTTTCACAAAAATGAATGTTTTCCTTATTGCAGATTAAAATACCAGCATCTTTAGAACCTTTTCCAAGGTGTTTGAGGGAAAGTAAGAAGCAGGCAAGTTCCATGTGCAACTCATCTAATTGAGGACATCAGGGTAAGCTCTCCCAGGGTCATACTCAAGGTCAATCAGGAAAAAGAGAACAGAGATGGGACCAGCAGCTCTCAGATCCTCAAACATTCCAAACAACATTTGAGAGAGAGTCAGTCTTTACTGATTAATCTTTGGTAATTCATTTTGGGACATCATTTAAAAGAAGTATTTTAAAGTAAATTAATTGAATTCGAATGACCTTTAACCCTACCTGTATCATCAAAAATGAGATCTTGAATTAAAAAAAATAGTTGATTTATTTTCTGTTATTTACAAACCATTGAGGATTAGGATATTTTTATAGTAAATAAAAACCAATCTTTACTAGTTTTAGTAAATGAGTGTTGAATGAGAGCTTTCATGAACACAGAAAAATGATAAATTTGTAATTAAGACACACAAGGATGTGAAAGTATTCACTATCTTCTGTCACTCTCCCATCAACCTCATGACATGATACTTCTCAGTTCACTCAACTTCAATTTGATCAGGGTAAGTTCTCATGAGAATTAGCTAGTACCATTCCAAGTGCAGGCAGTGTCCTATTAGTGAGGTATGAGATAAATTTAATATATAGTTTTTAAATTTATAGAATGGGTAGACAGAGGAAATAATAGAACAAAAAGTGTATTGTACAGCAAGTATCAATCTCTTTTATAAACCTTTGTGGTTTACATATGTATTATAAACTATATTATGCATGTACAAGTTGAGGGTATAATTTTCACTGTGGTTATATCTCAGAAGCTTTGGAAGCTGTTGAATCTGGCATATCTTATTTTACTTCACTTGTTTTTAAATTTCAAAGCTATGGTTTTATATTCCTGACTAGTTTCAATGCTTGGTAGAGGAGGCCAGACATGGGTAGGAGGAAAAAAAGATTCTTCACTCAAAACATGCTCAGTGGAGCTACTGTCCTTTTTTTCACTGGATATTATATCTGTTCATGAGCTTCCAGGGACTGTTGTACCATCATGTTTACATGAGCATATATTGAGTAAAGCAGACCAAGAAGATAGAAGGAATCGTCCTAGGACAGGTATTAAGCTGTGGCATTAAATATCTATATCCTGTCTCTGAGTTTATTGTATGAGGCAATAAATCCCTTTACTATTTAAACCACTTTAGTTAGATTTTCCTTATTCTCAGCTAAAAGAATCCCAAAGGAAAAAGAAAATTATTTTAGGAAGTCCAAGTAAATCAACACTGGGACCAGTGGAGAGAAAGCTTGGAAAAAGTGCCTTGGGTATGATCATTAAAAACGTTAAATTCCATGCCAGAGCATTGCACAGACCAGGTGTAGAATGCATAGATTTGCCTTCCTGTTTACTACTTGTTGGTTGGATTACTTGGGGAAGGTAATCACTTTATGTAACAATTTAGAATATTAAAGGGTGGATTAGCAGAATGGACGAAAAGTTTGAGAAATTACAAGTGGAGAAACTATTCAGCATACTTTATGACAATCTAGTGAAGAATATTAAAGACTAGTGCTCTGGGAATGTAAAAAATATACCTCCCTAGATATTTTTTACGTTTTATTTTTTATATTTATATTTTTAATTTTTTATTGCTATAAGTGAAGAAGAGATAGTATGTATAGTGGGTTAGGAATAAGAAAGACAAAGGGAAAATAAATTCCCCTAACTTCCTTCATGTGATGGCATTGTACTTACTGGTAATTTTTCTTCCAAATTTCCCTTTTTTGAATGACAAGGTTAGATAAGTTAGGAATGGCTAACAACAAATTTATTTTAATCAAAATTTAATCCCCACAAACTAGGAATATGACTCAGGTAGTAGAGCACATTCCCTGTATGTTCAAAGCACTATGTTCACTTGTTGGCAATACATTACCTCCCACCTCCCCTGGCCCACCATTGTCCTCTAAGAATTTAATTCCAATCAATTTTGATGATATTTTAGTGAAAAGATAAATTCAGATTGCAAATAATGGAGTGACCATGTATAGTACTTACATATTTTAAAAGTATGAATTGAAGAAAAATATAGGGTTATGACATAAAGATGGACATTAGTAGAGATTGAGAAGTATAAAAAAATGACAGAAAAGTTAGGCTGATGAACAGAGTAAATTCCAAGGAAAGGCATGAAGCAAGAAGTTGAAGTTCAGAATGTCCCCATTTGAGAGATAAGGGAAGCTTAAGACTGAGAAAAGCTTATCAAAGCCAATAAAAAATGTTTTTGCCATGACTTTTAAGCAAACCCAAATAAACTTGATCAACATGTTATAAGATATAAGATGAAATGGGTAGGGAACCGTGGAACACATATATTTAAATCATTTGAAAAAATATGGTCTTTTCTTGTTTAAAGTAGAAATATATGGGAGAATTAATGTTGTTTTAGAAAGAATAATAATTGGTAGAAAAGATGTCTAAAGAAAGTTAGAGGATGGATAGAGAGAAAGAGACAACCCAAATTATTGGTAGAGATTTGAGATTTGTTTGGCAAAAAAAAATGACAATTGTGTCAACTACTTAAAATAGAAGTAATTACTTCTGTAATTTATATACAAACTGCTTTGCAATCTAAAAGAGGGTAAAAAGACCGGTATATAGCTTCAGGTGAAAATTGAAAGCTCCTGGCTCTCTTGCCTACTTTTCTGGGACACCTGAACCCAGTCCCAACACACTTCTTGCTACACTCAGATTGCTTCCGTGCTCCTGCTGTGATCCTCACTCCTTGTATATTCCCTACTCGCACTCTGAGTCTACAGGTTCTTACAGTGCCCTGACTGGCCCCCATTCTCTCTCTGGTTAGATTTTGGTTCTAGCTCTAGCACCACCAGTCTGGCTAAGAAATTCTCTTAAGGTAGTGGTGGTTGTCTGAACTCAGTAGAGTAATAGTACTAGTCTGATATTGGAAATGGGAGCAACAGATCACTGCTCAGATAACCAGAAAGTCAGAGCATTATCCCTACTACCCATGAAGCTCCAGGAATTATGAAAAAAATTAAGGAATTCAATCATTTTTCCTAAGGGAGACAGAAAACCAAGAAAATTCATGGCTATACCAGAATTTTCAACACTGATCCAAGATATCCTAAGAACAATGGTTCTTTCAGTGTTCATCTAGCTAATTAAATAACTGGGGATAAGCCTCAATAAAATAAAAAAATATCGTGAAGAAAAATAATAAAAGATTTTACTGAAGTATAGTAGAAGGAGTGAAAACACATTAACAGGTGTTAGCAGTGACATGGAAAGAAGCCAAAATATCAGATCAGTGACGTGAAGGACAAGGATTTGGACATTGTTAATATAGAACAGTATAGAAGAGATGTTCCTCTCTCTCTCAACAAAATAAGAGATGCAAGAAAGAGAGAATTTTGGGCTGGAGCAATAGCACAGCGGGTAGGGCGCTTGCCTTGCACGCGGCCGACCCGGGTTCGATTCCCAGCATCCCATATGGTCCACTGAGCACCGCCGGGAGTAATTCCTGAGTGTAAAGCCAGGAGTAACCCCTGTGCATCGCCGGGTAACTCAAAAAGCAAAAAAAAAAAAAAAGAAAGAGAGAATTTAAAAAAGGAAGAAAAGCTATTAAGTTAAATGGACAACAACTAAAGATAAAACTTCTGAATTCTAGGAATTGAAGAGGAGTGGAAGAAGAAAAAGGAGAAGAGTGAGTGATGGAAAAGAAAATAGTTGGAACTTCCCCAGGCTTAGGAAAAAGACTTATGTATTTATTTAGGAGGCCCAAAATAAAATAAAATTTAAATAAAACCAATCAGAGCAGGAGCAAGAACCAAAGAGCGATTGATAGACTGCTAAGGCAGCAAGAGAGAAACAAGTTTCATATTCTAGGGAAATAACAAAATTCTCATCAGGTTTCTAAAAGCAAAATGGAAATGAAATTATGTATTCAAAGTATCGAATGAAAAGAATCATTAACCTAGAATCCTTTATCCTGGAAGACTAAGTGAGGGACAAAAAAATTCTTGGACAAACAAAGACGTTGGTTGCATGCAAAAAGTTTGGCAAGAAACACAGAATGACTTCCTAGATTAAAAATATGTATATATCAAACTATGAAAGTGACCTAAATTCTTATAGAAAAATGTCAAAAAATTTCTTCAGACTAATAGTCTCTTTAAATGTAAATGGACTGAACATTCCAAAGGTGTACAGTGGCTTTATGGATCAAGAAACAAAATTCCACCTTCTGCGGCTTAGAAGAAACATATTTCAATTCTTGGGATAAAACAGGGACAGAGTGAAAGGATAGAAAATAATGACACAAACCAATGGTAGATTTACAAAACCAGTTGACAGACATACTTTTATCAGAATAATGTGTATTCAAGCTAAAACAGTAATAAGAGATAGAGATGGACATTACATATTGATAAAGAGATCAGTTGATTAGAGGATTTAATTCTTATTGAGAAGCCACTTTTAAGCTATCAGGTAAGGACTCTTCTAAATAGTGTCTGCCACATTATTTGCTGTGCAATACATCACTTTATCATATCTCATATCTCAACATGCATTGACATCCTAACTCTTGACACCTATCAACACAGTAATTCACTTCCAGACTGCAAAAATCACAGTGGGAAAGCAAAGCAGAATCTCACCATGCTAAGTGAGTGAAGAAGATAAACTTGAAGACTCAACCAATAATTTATAGTAATATAACCTCTCTGATAAATATTTAAGAAAGGAAATGTTGAGGATATTTAAGGATCTTAAAGAAACAATGGAATGGACAGCCATCAACATAAGAGAAAATAAGAGCAGAAATGAGAAAATTATAAGCAACAAAGACAGAACTAAAAGAATTTGATAGGTGAAACAAAAAACTCACTAAAAGACTGCAGCTGCAGAATGATAATAGCCAAGGAAAGAATCAGTGAGCTCCAAGATGATATGCAGAAAATCTCCTGACAACAGCAGAAGACAGAAAAAGCATCAAAAGTAATAAACAACAGAAAAGTGAATTCTGGGATTGGTTTAAGAGGAACAGAATAAGAATCACTACAGCCCCAAAGATGCAGGAAGGCAACTCTGATGAAGACAATTTTCAAAGACACCACCAAGACATTTGCACATATGAAGAGTGCATGCACCCAGATTCAAGAGGCATGAAGGGTACCAGCTAAAAGATACCTAAATGAAAATACTCCAAGTTACGTCGTAATAAGAATGACAAAAGCCATTGATAGATATAGAATATATAGAATACTGAAAGCAGCAATAACCCAAATAACATCTGCTGGACCACAAACAGTCCCCAAAAGTCAAGGATTCTTCTCAGATCATGAAAGACTAAAAGGCAAGTGTTAATCACAAACTGAAATAGAGAAATCTCATAAATGATTGGATATTTAATAGCTCACTACTGAACAACCAGTTTATCAGTGAAGTAATCAGAGA